>NW_017728947.1:74255314-74257365 GCF_001723895.1 Crocodylus porosus
TCAGCCGCAGAACTCCTGCTCCTGCGGCAGCCAGAAGGGAACTGTGAGGCAGGCTCCGGCCTAAGCTGTTTATAAAGGCCTGACCCTGCCCCCTTGTGGCAACGTGACCCACCTGATTGCCCTGGTAACCGGCACCTGGGCTGCCTGGATGATTGGCAGCTCTGCCAATCATACTCACAGTCACAGGGCTCTTCCGTGACTCCGTGACATCAGGATGGTTAGATTGGTGTAAAAATGGCCAACCAGATCTCAAATAGGTACCTCAGAGTAGGGTTAATTTTGTTTGCATTGGCCATTTTTAGACCCATCTAACCTTCCTGGAACTTCTGTACAGTTCACATTTTGATCGACCTAAGTGGGAATCCAAGTGTAAGGTCTGCACTGGGTGAACTAAGTTAACTCGTGTGGCTATTTTTAATGTGATCTAACCTCCTCCTAACCTCCGAAACATCTGTACTTAGCCTAGGTGGTAGGGGAACATGTAATAACCTGCCTGAATTGAGCAAACAGTTACCCTGGGGTAACTGAAGCCACACAACACCTGCACAGATATAACTTTCATCAGTGTATTTTTACTGCTGTTTTTTCCTAGGATAATTTTACACCAGATTCTAGTACATTACACCAGTGTTCAGCTATGCATCACATATCTACTCCTTTTTACAGTGGTGCAAAGGTAGTTTATACCAATGCATATGAGTCATTTGTCTCTAGGCCTTATGTTTTTACAGGTAATAGTGACTAAATCAGGGAACTTCCTACCTCATGCTTCCAGAACATGACTGTGGCAAAGTAGAAACTTTCTGACCAGCCCCATTGCTGGTCTCCCACCTGCCTTCTCATCTGCCATACCTTGTTGTTAAATCATTATGTTGTTAATTAGGTGGGAGGCTGCCCTTTGAATGCCCTGTTCTCCTGGGCCTATGTATGAAGCTCCAACCACCACTGTACTGCAGCTGAAGTCTCAGATGTTTCTAATAGCTGTGCTCTGCTCTGGCCTGAGGCTGGGCTCAACTCAGCACAGTGTTAGGCCTCTCGCATTATGCTCTATTACAGGCCATGTTTCTACCACCTCACTCTCACTGAGGCCTCTCTCACTCCACTGGCTCTCACCTGGTCTCTTTCATATTGCCCTTCCTGGACCTCACTCATACCGCCCCTCCTTCCCCTGCAGCCACACTCACCCTCCCCTCTCCCAGGGGGGTCCTCAAGTTCAATTCCCATCACTCCCCAGCCAGCAATCACACAGCCTTTTGGGCATCTCCCACTACCCTCATCTGAGAGAGCACTGGGCAGTTCGCAGAACACTGGTCCGACTTTGCCTCTGATCCCTCACCAAGTCACTCACCCAGTTGCTGTCAATCAAGGGGCTCCCGACTCACCCTATTATTTACCAGCAGATCCTTTTCTGCCACCCGCCCCCCCAAATCAGCCTCAGGCCCACCTGCAGCCTCAGGCACCCAAAGGCTTACCTGGACCTAGCTTGGCCCTCATGGACCTCCACCTAACCCAGGAGATGTCCAGTTCCACCAGCGATAATGCCTTGCTAGACCTGGTCTTAACAACAGGGGATGATCTCATGGGTAACCTGCGAGTGCACAGTAGCCTGGGAGATAGTGACCATCATTTGGTTGAATTTACAATCCAACAAAAGGTGGAAAAATAACCAGAAAAGCTAAAGTGTTAGACTTCAGAAGGGCCAATTTTAATAAACTTAGAATGCTAGTTAGTGAGGTGGCTGAACTCAAGAGCATCGAGCATATGGGGGTCCAGAAGGGTTGGCAGTTTCTCAAGGTAGTGATCTTTGGGGCACAAAAGGAGACTATTCCATTATGCTGGAAAGGGGGTAAGGGGACTAAAAAGCCCCCTTGGTTGAACACGAACTCCAGAAAAGGCTGAGGGCAAAGAAAGACATTTCTAGGTGGTGGAAGTGGGGGGCAGTCACCAAGGAGGAATATAGATTTCATAGACATTAGGGCTGGAAGGGACCTTGGGAGATCATCGAGTCCAGCCCCCTGCCCAAAGGGCAGGAAGTCAGCTGGGGTCATAGG
>NW_017728947.1:74257376-74270301 GCF_001723895.1 Crocodylus porosus
CAATGTAGGTGCTTGAACCACCTCCGCTGGCACACTGTTCCAGACCTTGGGGGTCGGACAGTAAAGAAATTCTTCCTTATGTCCAGCCTGAAAATATACTTCCCTAGCACACTGTTGCAGGGAATCAGTTAGGCAGGCCAAGCCAGGACTGGAGCTTAGGCTGACTACAACAATCAAGCACAATAAAAAGTCCTTCTACAGATACACAGCAAGCTAAAGGAAGGTGCAGAGTAACATAGGACCCCTGCAGGACAAATCAGGTCAGCTGGTGGCCGGCACAGGGAAAAAGGCAGAACTCTTCAATGAGTTCTTCGCTTCAGTATTCCTAAGTACTGGCCAAGACAATTCCCCCAATTTGAACATAGATAGATGTCTGGGAGGCACTAGACTGCCAAGGTTAATGCTGACTTACTTAAGGAGCACTTGAAGGGACTGGATGGGTACAAGTCAGCAGGCCCGGACGATCTCCATCCACAGGTGCTGAAGGAATTGGCCCATGTCATAGCTGAGCCACTGGCATAGCTGTTTGAGCACTCATGGTGCTCTGGCCAGGTCCCTGAGGACTGGAAAAGGGCCAATATGGTGCCCATTTTTAAGAAGGGGAGAAGGGATGAGCCGGATAACTTTAGACCACTCAGTCTTACCTCTATCCTTGGGAAAACACTGGAAAAAAATCATTAAAGAGCGCATTTGTGAAGGTCCAGCAGGGGAAATGATGCTGAAAAGTAACCAGTATGGATTCATCACAGGTAGATCCTGCCTGGCAAACCTTATAGCCTTTTATGACCAGGTAACACACTGCCTTGACACTGGAGCTGAGGTAGATGTTATCTACTTGGACTTTAAGAAGGACTTTCATACTGTTTCACATCCTATTCTCATAAGGAAGCTAGAAGGCTGTGGAGTGGATGCTTACACAGTCAGGTGGGTGGCAAACTGGCTTAGGGACTGCACGCAGAGTGTGGTGATACATGGGTCATTTTTGACATGGAGAGAGGTGGGCAGTGGTGTTCCGCAGGGGTTAGTCCTTGGACCGGTATTATTTAATATCTTCATCAGTGATTTGGACGTGGGTGTGGAGCGCACCCTGTCCAGGTTTGCAGATGACACCAAGTTCTGGGGCAAAGTTAACACACTGGAGGGCAGGGAGCAGATTCAGGCTGATCTGGACAGGTTGGGTCAATGGGCAGAATGAAACAGGATGCAATTCAACAAAGACAAATGCAAGGTACTCCACCTGGGGAGGAGGAATCCTCAGCACACCTATAGGTTGGGAGATGACCTCCTCAGCAGCTCAGCAGCTGAGAGGGATCTTGGAGTCATAGTTGACTCCAAGATGAACATGAACCAACAGTGAAATGAAGCCATCCACAAAGCCAATCACACCTTATCGTGCATTGGCAGATACATGACCAACAGATTGGGGGAAGTGATGCTCCCCCTCTATGCAGCACTGGTCAGGCCACAGTTAGAGTACAGTGTCCAGTTCTGGGAGCAGCACTTCAACAGGGATGCAGAGAATCTGGAGAGGCTCCAGAGGAGGGTTACTCGTATGATTAGTGACCTCCATACAAAACCCTATGAGGGGAGGTTAAGAGAACTGTTTCTCTTCAGCCTTCACAAGAGATGTCTGAGGGGAGACCCTGTAGCAGCCTATAAGTTTGTCAAGGGAAGACAAAAGAGAGTTGGAGGTGCACTATTTACCAGGGCAGCCCTAGGAGTAACTAGGAATAATGGGTACAAACTAGTGGAGAGTAGATTCAGGTTAGACATTAGGAAGAAATTTTTCACAGTAAGGATGGCCAGAATCTGGAACAGGCTGCCAAGAGATGTGGACTATCACCTAACTTGGAGGTCTTCAGAAGGAGGCTAGATAGGCACCTGACTGAGGTTCTTTGACCTCGATCCTTTTCCCACCTGGGGCAGGGGGTCAGACACAATGATACTTTGGGGTCCCTTCTGACTCTACAATCTATGAATCTATGAATCATGCTAGCAGGAACTACCCTCGAGCCCTCTGCTCACAGGGACCTGACTCATGCCCCTGTGTTCACAGGGCCTCACAACTACCACTCTCTACTCGCCCCTCTCTCCATGGTCTCCCAACTGCCACCCTCATGTAGGCCTTCAGGTGCCCCTCTGCACCCCACTCTGCACCTCTGCCTCCACTGAGGCACATACTCTGCCCCCGACTCTGTGGCCTGGGGTCAAACACCACTGCAAGCTCAGGTGCCACTCATCAGCATGTCTGGCCAACTTTCACTGTCCAGGGTCCTGTACCCCACATGGCCTCAGGTGGCCACAACTGTGCCTGGCCCTCTTCTGCCTCTGATGATAAATAACTCACCTGAAGGTGGGGGCTGGGGTTAAGACGCCCCTCCTTGCCTGTCACCAGGGAGGTAACTGGCCTGGCATTTCCTGGGGGCTCCCATACCACTAGCAGCCCCACCAAGCCACCCTTCCCTGGCAGACCTCCTGAATCTGGGGGGGCACCCACAGAAGTCACGGACGGCAGCAGCCCTGTCATGGGGTGCACCAGCCCTACCGACAGCATCAGTGTCAGCCATCGGGGGGGCACCAACCCCATCGGGGGGGCATGTGCACCACCGTGCATCCTATGCTGGTAAGGTGCAGTTTTAGGTCATGCCCAGGACCAGTGGCCTCCAAGCCATCCCCACAAGCTCCTGCCCTTACCTCCTAGTTGTTACAGAAGCAGCAGCTCCACCAGGAGACATTCCTTCCACAGCATTAGGCAGCAAACTGCTGCCTCCAGCTCTGCTGGTCTGGATCTAAAATGGCCACTCATCAGAGATGGGTCATCACCTGCTACCAGCTCTTAAAGAGGCAGACACTAGAGGTGCTCTGCCACCCACCTTTCCATTTCAAATGGTTCCTGGGGGAGGTTTTTCCCTGCTGCTCTGCAAGCAAGCTGTCACAGAGCTTTTAACAAGGCCAGAGTGACAAGCACCCTGCTGGTGCTCTGCGACACACCCCTTTTAAAAAATGACCCACGGGTTATCTCCCAGCTGCCTTCACTGCTGGTTCTTTTTCAGCCTGTGGCCGTCCAAGTCACATGGTGAGCACCCCAACTATGCTCTGCCACAATGACAATAACCCTTTAACACTGTTTTTTAGTTACAAAATATCTCAGCTAACCAGACAGCCCAAAAGGTAAAGCCACCAAGTCCAAAAGAAAATTCCCCAAATGGCAACATTTTTAGAAAAAATGGCCAACAATATTAAAGTCCGTAACAAAATAATTAGTAAAGTGAAAGAAGGGTTATAGCTTCCAAATTAACAGCCCCTAAGGAGGACCCCTCTACAACAAAATACATCCTTCTTACCCAATATTCCTGGTAAGGGGCAGGAAAAAAGGAGGTTTAAAAAATAACTTGGGTGTCAGAACTTTACTAGTTATTTTAAAAGTATTTAAGAAATTATTCCACAAAGTTGTTTTCAGTAGAATTCAGTTAATAACAAATTAAAATCCCTAGTATATCATCTCTGTTCATATTCTTGCCTTTTATCTACAATTGTATGGATTTGCAATGCCATCAAAAAAAATTTCACAAAACTTTATGTCATTTTTATATTAATTCTCTAGGTTTTTCCCTCCTCTCCTGCTGTTTGTAAAGAGCAACTCAGTTTTATTGTAATAATTCTGTTGCTAACATTCCTGCTAAACAGGGCACTTGAGGGAGAGAGCAAAAAAGTTGTTTTTTTATTATTAATTATGAGTATTTATGTTTCAGCAATCAAAAACTGTACCTTCATTTCAGGCACTGCAGAAGCCGGCTGCAGCACTGTCAGAAGCAATAAAATAGGTGCAGTCAGGAAAATGATTTTCACAGGATTCACCCTTATAGTTCCACAAAGCAAAATTAACATTAGCAACAGAAAGCTGCTTGGTCATGTGCAAAAAATGTCTCCAATGCTAGTTATACCAAAGCAATTCAGGATTTGATTTATTGGGTCCATAACACACCTTCTCAAGGACACTGGGGAAAACAAAAATGTAAAAATGAAAAGTGATAAGCTGGCAGCCACAACTAATTATAAACATACTACATTTGCAATATCTATACTAATATCTGCAAAATATTCATATTTACTTTTGAAGCAGTCTTGTCATGTGTCATCATTTTATCACCACTAAGGACAATGCTTTTAAACTACAGTCTACTCTACATTACCACAACATATAACCAAGAAGATGGAAATCTATTACTTCATATCCACAAGAAGGCGGCAAAAGAAGCTGTGAACAAAAATGGATTTTTAGCTTTTCATACATGATAGCCCATGGTACAGAGTCCACAGCTGAAATCAGAACCAGTGATTTAGTTGCTACATCCACACTTGGGATTTTGCTTAAAAATGGATAACTTATGTATATATGGTTTACATTTTCCCAGTCCTCCCCATTGGAATACAGCTAAATTCAGCCACTGTATAAAAACAAATGCAGTTGATGGTTTGTATATTAATATCTATAATAGTATTCAATCACAGACAGTCTGCAAATTTACAACATGTCACCAAGGCTCTAGCTATAAAGCAACGCATGATTTCTAGTGTCATGACATTGCTAAGCTGCTTAGCAAGTGCAGGTAAATAAATAAATAATAAAGAAGAAGAAAATAAAGGGAAATTGTGCAGATAAAAACACACATGCAAACACACATTATTTGTGTTGTTTACTCAAGTTGTGCAAAGTACCATAGCTAGTTAATACTGTATAACAAAAATGTTTTGAAAGGAAAATGACCTAGCCTTATCAAAAATAAGAAATTGTATAACAGAAGTTTCTGGCTGCTAGCAGTATGTCAAACCTGTAAGTAAATTTCTTTTGTTATAATTCCCAAACTGGGGGCAATGATGCCAGACTAAGATACTTGTTATACTAAATAGTTGTAGTTATTGTCAGTCTTGATATATCTTTTTATGGTATCTGTACAAATCTTGGTGTTTGACAAAGTAGCTGCTATCCATTCAAAGTTACATAAAAAAGGACATCTACAAGGTGGTCCCAGGATCTCAGCCGCAAGTATTTCAAACAGGAACAGAGACCTGTCCTGTTCTGTGGCTTTCTAAGTGGTGTGACATCTTTGACATAATAATATCTTTGACATCTGTGGCCAAAGAATGACATAAACTAATGAAACATGAGCTAGCTGCCACTGTTAGTTTTCCTGCAAAGTTTAACAAACAGCATTTGCCAGTGGTATAAGTAACTTTAAATATAGTCAGTAATACTGCAAAGCAAAGAGCTACAAAAAAAGTCTATAGAACCAATGAACTAACTAACCTAGGTTAGTTTGGTCTTCTAAACTTTTTCTTTAACAAATGAGTAATAGTGTGAATAATGAATTTTTCAGTTAGGGTATGGTGAAATCAATCAGAAGTTGACCTAAGTTGTTGATTTAAGTGAACACAGGATCAGGACCATCACAAAGAAAAGCACCACCTATGTTTCATGTTAATCAACAGCAGTATCCACTATGCCAGAAGTTCACATACTTTTTCTTATTGTGTACCCCCTTCCAGATTTACCAGCTGAACACGTACCCCTACCAGCATATGTTGTATATATGTTAACTCCCTCAATGCCAATTATTATTATTATAATGAAATTAAATCTGCCATTATACCATTTTTCCCATGTACCCACCAGAGATTTCTCACAAACCCCCAGGGGAATGTGTACCACAGTTTGGGAACCCCTGAACTATGTAATAGGGTTTGGTGTGAAAGGCTTTAAGGAAAGTTACTTCCAACAATAAAACTGAGCTGCTCTTTTAAAAAACCAGGAGTCTGCTGCTACTAAATTAGTGGGAGTCTTTACAGTTGGAGGTGTAAAGCTAAGAAGAGGAAGAGGAGGTTTCCTGGGTCTGACAGAGATATGCAGGATTAAATAAGAAACTAGCAGAGAACATGTCCTTGCATTTCAGTAGATTTCAAAACCCTTGAGAGCACAAAGCTGTCAAAAGACACGGTCCCACTGACTGCAGCAGAAGATGTGTATGGGCGTCCAAGTGCATAATCTGGCCTGTGTGTTTTTTATAACTTCTTCCCTTGTTTGAAATTCTTGTTGCAATCAAAAACACCTGTGATAAAATGCCAACTTTATATTATAATCAGCATCTTTTTTTTTTTTGATTAAAGTGCCCAAAGTCTTCCTATGAAAACAGTTTTCCAGAAATATCATTCTGCCCTAATCAAGTATTGTAGGACCCCCTCTATATGTTACAGGTATCACATAATTAATTGCACAATTACCTTGAGGGCAGCTATGTGTGCAAAGTACCTATCACACTGTAAAAAACTCCATCCAGCTATAAAGTTAGACCTTGAAAATGTGTACTAACTTTATAGCTGGTTGTTATTGAGCTTTAATATGCACATGTAGCAGGGTTGCCCCAGCACCTGAGAGACCTGTCAACTGAGAAGGCTCCCAGTTGCAGGGCTGAATCATGCCCAGCTGGGGCTGGGAGTCCTTCAAATGAGAGGACTCTCAGCCCCAGACACAGAGTCCCACAGCTGCAGACACTAGGTCCCCTCAGGATGCCTTCTGGTACCAGGATCTATCTGCGTCCCAGCAGCTGCGATGCGCTCTGCAATCCCCCAGCCTTGAGGGTATGTGAAACCCATGGGATTGGGAGATCACAGCTGCTGTGATCTTCTAGCCTCAGAGTTGTGTGAAAGGTCCAGGACTGGGAAATTGCCACTGCCATGATCTCCCAGCCTTAGGGATGCATGAAATCCGGACTGGGACAGGCATTAAGGCACGGTAGGATCTAATGTGCAATCCCACAATCATGCCTCCTGACATGCATGTGTGGGATGACAGGAGATGTGATTGTGCAGATTGCAAGTTAGATAAGATCACACATTTACCTGTATGTGTAGAGGGGCCCTAGCTGAACAAGAAAAAGATAATAGCTTTGTTAATAACATGGGTGTTTTTACCTAAAAGCTGTAGCTGTTGGGCTGCTGCATATGTCATTTTGTCCTGAACGACAATTATAATTTAGCATCATAAAGTGTGGGTTTTTTTCTCATTTAATCCTTCATTTATATTTTCCCTAGTAATTTCTGGCATTATCTCTTTTACTTCTTTGTATGGCATCTTTTTGTCCCTGCAGCTAACAGTAATATGTATATGGAAATGGGAGTCTGGGGGAGGGCTAGCCCAAGGCCAGTCACACAAAGATGGAAAAGCTGTGATAAAGAAAAAGATAATTAAGATGTTGGAATTCAAAGCTCTCGCCCATTAAGTGCTGGGAGAATTTTCTGCACTTGGGACTAGTAGGTTCAGATTTTTAAGGAATATTGTAGGTATCAGTCTCTTACAAAACTATTTTCCAAATGTTAGCCTTACTAATGACCTCCTACTTCAATGTGTAAACCACCATTGTTTGGGATGGTTTTTGACTCATGTATGCCCCTAATATGCATAGCCACATAGACAGAGGGAGAAAAAATTATTTGGGGGGGCTGAGTGAGAGCACGTATGCACCCCCCAGCAGGTAAATCTATGGGGGAAGGGGCAGGTGGAGGAAAAGGGGCCAGGGGTGAGCAGATTGAGGCTCCAGTGGTGAGGGAGAGAGCAGGGTACAGGCAGGAGCAGGGACTAGGGTAAATGGGGACACGTGGCCCAGTCAGGACCCCACTCACCCCAACCCCTGCCCCTGCCCCGCTCCCTCCCTCACCACTGGGGCCTCCATCTGCATCCCCCTACCCCATGGCAGTGAGGGAGGGTGTGGGACTGGGGCAGGAGCAGGTCCTGCACAGCCAGGGCGGGGTTCAGGACCCAGCACAGGGAGCAGGTGGCAGCTCCTACCCTGAGTACACCCTGGGAGGACTTGAGGGGCATATGCCCCAGGTCTATGCAGGGCAAGGCAGGCTGCTACTTTGGGCTGGAGCTAAACTGGCTCTTCCTGGTGGTGGGGGTTGGGCCATGCTGTGCTCAGGGTGGGCAGCAGCAGTGCTGGGAGGGGGAATTGGGGGGCTACAGCAAATTGTGGGGTGGCTGCAGACCTCCCCTATATTCCCCCTCCAAGCACCACTCCTGCCTACCCCAAGCGCAGCCCGGCCCAGCCCCCCTCTGGGAAGTGCCCAGCACTGCCCTAGCCCCAGCCCACAGTGGCAGCCCTTCCCATCCCATGCAGAAGCAGAGCCACACACCTCCATGCCTCCTGGGGTGCACACAGTGCCGGGAGCCGAGCTCCTCGGACAAGTTGCTCGTGGCTCCTTCCCATGCCCCGCCTTGGCTGGACAGTGCCTGCTCCAGCCCCAGCCTCACTGCCTCCTTTGCTGCTGTGTGTGCACCCCTCCCCACCCCTGCTGCAGCCACCAGAAGCCCACAGCTGGGCTGCCTTGTGGCCCTATTGCAGCCCTGCATTTGGGTGCACTAAGCCCCTGTTAGACCTCCCCCCTTTTGCCACCTATGCATAGCCATGCAAATTCTCAGGGATCACTCCTCAAAAATGGGAAGAGTATTGTCTGGAACAGTGGTGTGGTATGCGTGCCACAGGTGACACAGGCAGCTTCTGTGTGTGGCATGTGGCACAGGCAGAACAATGGCAGATGAGCCAGGGAGCCAAAAGCAAAGCAGCAGAACCGGCAGGAGAGGTGAACTGGAGTGTCACTTAGGGAGGGTATTGGGCTAAGCCTGCCAAAAAGGCTGGCCCCCACTAGTCTGAAGAGTAGCACTTAATCACTACCATATTGCCCAATCCTGACAAAATTATAAAAACACAATCCATCAAATATTGTAGTTCATGCAAGCATCAAAACAATAAAAATGAACAGCATAACATGAACTACAAATAGGGGCCAGATGCTATATTAGTAAAACTAATTCAGGAAAATATCTATGCATGATATTCTACAAGCTCCCCAACATATTCTTACATCTGTTTGTGACACTAACCTTTATCTCCCTTACTCCAATTTACTATTTCCCATTCCCCTAGTGAAGGTGGAAAGGAATTGATAACCTCCCCAATAATCGATGCTTATGGCTACAAGAAAGGAAAGGCTACTTTCAGAATTTAACAATCTGTAACAGGAAAATTTCTCTTTCTCCTTTTTTTCAAGGTGACTTAGCCCTTGAGTCCCCTTTGTCCATTCCTCAAGTGCACTTAAGATTTATGTACCTCCCCAAATGGATACTTCATATATTTTAACTCTCATCAACCTTGCTCATCCTGTTCACATCTTTTTAAGGCAATAAAAAGGTTGTGATGATCCAGTCTGAACAAATTGTTCTAAGTGCCACCATACAAGTAAATGTGTGCATTTATTGTGACTTACTAAAATTTACATCTGCTGCCCCAGATACTGTCCTCCACCTAAGTATAATAGTAGGTATTAATTCATTAATTCTTCTCTTTAATAAGACACATTTTGAGAAATTGAGCCTTATCCCACGTATCCCTATTCAAATAACAAAGGATGCAGCATGTGTATGTGTAGATGTACATGTGAGCACACAGCTCTACTATCTAGAGCTGGTTGGAAATTTTTTCTTTAAGTACCCACAACAATGGAACAATGTGTTTTATTTCCCATCCTACCCAATTTTCTGGCCTACTGAACTAGAAAGAGAAAACACAAAATTCAAACAGGAAATAAACCACATGTTTTTAACAGTTATCCAGTTATCATTGTGACAAAATAACGAGATTTGTTGGATTCTCCACCACCCATAGTACTTTAATTAAGACCAGTTGACCTTCCAAAAGTCCAACCACAAAATATTAGGCCGAATTCCAGGATAAACAGGGAAGTTCTATGACCTGTCTTTTATGAGGCTAGATTAAACTATCATAATAATCCCTTCTAGCCTCCAGATTATACTCATTGGGCACATCCAGATGAGCATGCCTCTTGCAGCATCCCAAACCAATCTGAGACAGTGCAGAGGCATGCTGAGAATGAAAAAATGTTCCCTGTGCTGCATATTTCCAGTGTGGACTCAACATTTGATAACTGGATGTCCAGGTATCAAAGAAAAGTGTGGGGGGCGAGAAAGCTGGACAGGCCATGGTCCTGGACCATGCCCTGAGGTAACCCAGAAGCTGGTCCTCCAGAGAGATGCTCAGGTTTCTTGCCAAAGCATCTCTATGTGCATCTGCTGCTCCAGCAGATAGGTCATGCACATAGCATGCTGGGCCAAGCAAAAGCTCAGCAAGGATCCGGTATGACCAGGACCCAGGTGCTATTGGGGGTAAGTAGGGACCATGGAGGGGTGGGGTTGTGGATATGAGGGTGGGGAGGTTGTGCTTGTGTGGCAGAACTGTGGAAAGGGTTGTGTGTGGGTGGGGGGGCTGGTTGGGGGCATGCATCCCCCGCCACAGCAGCAGAGGCCATGGGGTGCTCAGGGCCTGCTATTGCCAGAACCCACGTGGCATGGTGCAGCCCTGGCCGCCTCAGAGCCAGCACCAACCAGTGCTGCCTGTTGCAGGGCCAGCCCAGATCAGCATGGCACCACGCAAGCTTGTGTGTCTTTCTGCAGCCCGGGGCCACTCAGGCTGTCACTCAGGGGCCAGTGCCACTCGTGGAAACCATGTGTCCTGCCAAGCCGGGTCTTACATCCACAGAACCAGCCTGGCTTGACAACACATGGGGCCCGTAGAGGCAGGACCCAGCCCAGCACAACACATGGTCCCTGTGAGCAGTGCTGACCCCCCGGCAGCAGCCTGAGTAGTCCGGGGCTGCAGAAAGATGCATGGCCCTGAGCAGCATCACACCAAGCCAGGTCGCAGCCACAACAGGTGGCACAAGTGGTGATGGCTCTGAGGCAGCTGAGACCATGCTGCACTGTGGGGGAGCTCCAACAGCAGCGGGCCCCAAGAGCCCCATGGCCACTGTTGCTGTGGGAGTGAGCTGTGGGCCCTGCAGGGGGGCAGTGGCCCTGCAATGGGGACCTGGGGCCCTATGTGGGGGGGAACTGGGGCCTGCAGGAGATTTGGGCCCACTGGAAAGAGGGGGCTTGGGCCCTATAGGGGACAGCTATGGGCCCTGCAGTGAGGGTCTGTGGCCTTGTGGGGGGGGCAGTCCATGTGCTGCATGGGGGGACCCACCCCACCTGAACACCTCCCCCACAGTTCCCTTACACCCTCAGACCCCCCACACCTACCCACACACTCCATGCCCCTCTCATCCCTCCACACATCCCTACACACACTCACCTGCCTCCTCCCACATCACTCCATACCCACCCACATCTCCCCACACCCCTTCCCACTCCCCCTCCTACAAACCCCACATCCCTCCTTTATACATCCATCATGCCCAGCTGCTAGACAGGACGAGACCTGCTGGCAGGACCTGTGGCTGCAGGGGTAGCTGTCCCCACATCCTAGTTAGTGAAGGGGTCAGGGGGAGCTCTAATTGTTCTATGATAAGAAAACCAAAAGCAAACATCAAAACATATAGATATTTAGAATTGATTTTATTATTATGATACAGACATTAGTAGGCTTCCAAATTTCTGTAACATTGAAAATATATCAATAAAACATTGTCCAATTGATTTTCTCTCTATATCTCTCTCTCCCTCTCTTTCAAGCACGTGCGCTGAGGCAAAAGTCCCCAGCTCAAATTTGTGTCGCTCCCACTAAGATTTAGGAACATTTAAACATATTTCTCATGTATGTACCCTAAAATTTCCTATTTTAAAGCACACACTTGTTCCTAGTAGCTAGGTTGCTGATGTGCTGAGATTACTGCCTATTTTACTGACCAGAACTGTCTCATTATTTGCTTGTACTTTCCCATCTACCTAGACCCACCTATTTTCTCACCTTGTATTGAGATTGTAGACTTTGTAGGCACACTGGGGAGATCCCTGAGGATTGGAAGAGGGCCAACTTTGTGCCCCATCTTCAAGAAGGGGAAGAGGGAGGACATGGGCAACTATAGGCCAATCAACCTTATCTCCATCCCAGGGAAAATCCTGGAAAAACTCATTAAAGAATCTATGTGTGATACGCTCATTGAGGATAAGATTCTGAATGACAGCCAGCATGGCTTTGTCGCAGGTAGGTCTTGTCCTACCAAATCTCATCTCCTTCTGTGAACAGGTCCCTCATCATATGGACATGGGAGAGAAGGTCAACATTATACATCTAGACTTCCAAAAGGCCTTTGGTCTAGTATCCCACAATATCCTTGCAGAAAAATTAGAAGATTATGGGCTTAACTGCTCAACAGTTCAGTGGATGGAAAACTGGCTGCATGATAGGGTCCAGAGAGTTCTCATGAATGGATCTGTGTCATGCTGGTCAGAAGTGGCCAGTGGTGTCCCTCAGGAGTCCGTGCTTAGACTGGGGCTTTTCAACATCTTTATCAATGATTTGGATGTGGAGATGAAAAGCTCACTGGCCAAGTCTGTGGATAACACCAAGTTCTGGGGGAGCATGGTCATGCCAGAAGCTAGGCTGCAGATACAGGTGGACTTGGACAGGCTGGAGAGCTGGGCAAACTGAAACCAGATGAAGTTCAACACTCAGAAGTGTAAGGTGCTCCATCTGGGGGCAAACAATCCCCAACATACCTAAGGCTCAGTGGCAACAATTTGACTTGCACCACAGCCAAAATGGACATGGGGTAGTGACTGTCCATCACGTGAACAAGAGCTGGCAGTGTGATTCTGTGGCCAGCCTGGCAAACAACACCCTGGCATGCATTGACCATTGCATCTCATGCAAAACTAAGGAGGCCGCAGCTGGAGTACTGCGTCCAGTTTTGGGCTCCACAATTCAAAAAGGATGTAGAGAAGCTTGAGAGAGTCCAGAGGAGAGCCACGCGCATGATCAGAGGTCAGGAAAACAGATCTTATGATGACAGGCTGAGAGCCATGAGCCTCTTTAGCCCGGAAAAGCACAGGCTCAGGGGTGATCTGATGGCCACCTAT
>NW_017728947.1:74270536-74278720 GCF_001723895.1 Crocodylus porosus
GCCCTTTGGGCAGGGGGCTGGACTCGATGATCTCCCGAGGTCCCTTCCAGCCCTAATGTCTATGAAATCTATGAAATCTATGAAAGGAAATGATACTCCCATTGTTCTCCGCTCTGGTGAGACCACAGCTGGAGTACTGTGTCCAGTTCTGAGCACTGCACTTCAACAAGGACATGGAAAAACCTGAGAGGGTCCAGAGAAGAGCCACCCATATGATCAGGGACTTGCAAGACAAGCTATACGAGGAGAGGCTGAGGGACTTGGGCCTCTTCAGCCTACAGAAGAGAAGGCTGAAAAAGGACCTAGTAGAGACTTACCATTACATCAGGGGTGTACATCAAGAACTTGGTGAACAGCTGTTCACCAGGGCACCCCTGGGGAAGACCAGGAGCAATGATACAAACTCCTAGAAGGCTACTTCAGGCTCAATTCCAGAAAAAACTACTTCACAGTCAAGGTGTCCAGCCTGTGGAATAAACTCCCTCCAGTGGTGGTGCAGTCACCTACCCTGGAAATCTTCAAAAGGAGACTGGACAGTCACTTCGCTGGGTTCACTTGACCCCGGTTGCCTTTTCCTGCCTAGTGCAGGGGGACTGGACCCAATGATCTACAAGGTCCCTTCCAGACCCTAACTATCTATGAATCTATGAATAGAGGACTATATTTTTCTTCTGTTTTTGTGCAGTGCTTTGCACTATGGGGTCCTGGTCTGTGACAAGGCCTCCTAGATGCTGCCATAAAAACCTTGAAATTCTATGTTATAATAAATCTATTTCCATCACTTATTTCCATCATTTACTGGATTACAGTTATAGGGCATTTTAGTATTAGCATTAAGAAATTCCTCTTGACAAAAGCCAGAACTAGTTTTTAGCTCCTTTATCCATTTACTCTAGTTAAGATCATAAGTCTTCCACCCCACACTGTGCTACCATCATCTTAACAACATTCCTCTGAGCCACTGATCTTCTATTACATAAATTAGAATTAACAGCATGCTTGTAACTATATACCAGCTATATGTAGATGCATTTCTTATCCACTGAGAGCAACAGAAATAACCTCTAAAACATCAAAAGAAATATATATGGTTTGGCAATGAGCATGGCACCATCACCTAGATGATGATGTTCACATTGGTGAATAGAGACACAGTGGTGATGGCCAGGGCACCAGCCACAGGATACTATAAAATTACAAGTCATGAAGGAAATATCTACTGACAGGACTGTCCAGATACCTGATTATTACAAATGTCTCAATAGTTGGTTTGAAGCTATCCTCCATTAAACTGTCTTTAGATTGTTGGAGTTAGCCAGTATCATTGACTGAGCCAGGTTCTTCAGTCCATCTAATTAAATCAGAATTGCCTTCATGCTGAAAGAAATAATTACTGTTCTTCTGTTTGAGAATAATTACCAGTGTCTAGCTCCATAAACATACACTTCAGATATGCATGAAATAAACTGTACCATCTGCTAAAAAGGTAGTACATTTTTTTCCCCAGTAGCTTTATTGTTTCTCTCCCTTGTAACTGTTAAAGAAAATAAGGTCTTGCTTTCATGATCCCTTAATGCAGAATCTTGTATCTGCAGGAGTTTCCCACTAGAGTTTAAATTTATGCAGACAATTCTTCTGAATGCAAAACACAGGATTCTATTTCCTAGCTAACCTTTGCTCTCTCTCAAGGCATTCTACAAGAGAGTATGTCAGAAGAAATATGTAGGACAATGCAGTAAGACATATGGAAACTGTTGCCTTCTGAAGTTATAAATAAATGTAACATAAAATACAGGGTGTTCTGAAAGAAAAAAATAAAATAAGTGAGACGGTTTATAAATTAGAATTACAATAGAGAAAAATCAATGCGAGATGAGTTATCAGGTCAAAAGCCAAATAGAATTATAGGGATCCGTTACAGGCAAAGACACAAAGAAGAAAGAAGCCAGATACAGAGATATAAATGAGACTGAGATGACATGCAACATCAAACTCCCAAATATTCAGTCAATTCTATGTTCTGTTGACCCAAACCACCAAACATTTATTCCAAAGTTAGAATTTTTCTGTAAGAAATGATGGCAGTGTTAGGTCTCCTGACAGCATCCTTCCTTAAGAGAATTTCTGTTGTGTTCCAGAAAGACAGGAATGATTCATTCAATAAATCCTTATATTTTTAGAAAATCTTTTAAAATTTTTATTCTGACTACTGACTATTCTGTCTTAGACTATAACAGGACTGTAAAATTGAATGCAACACTTGTAACTCAGCAACAGAATTTGTGTTAACTTTTTCTTCTATTAGTTTTCAATTTAAGAGAAATGAATGAGTGAAAAAGTAAAAGAAATTGATATAAAAATAATAGGCTGTACATTTTATGACAGTAACTGGACTATGCTTGAAACACGGGGACCATAAATATCATATTTACTTGAATCTAAGACAACCTTGAATTTAGACCACCTGCCCCAGTAATTAGATTCTATACCTGGAAATTTTATATTTTTGTTATAATTTTCCAGGTATAGAATCTAAATAATAGCAGGTTGTTTTCAATGCACATGGCCCCTAACTGCTACAGCAGGGAAAGCCAGGTGGACCCTTTACTCTCTACCCGCCTCTTTCTCCCTGGTGCTTTCCTGCCCCCTTGCCACCTGCACCACCCCCAGCTCCCCACAGCCTCTGTTCCTCCCCCCCTCAGGGAAGAGGGGGCAAAGCCTCATCTTAGAATCAAGTAAATACAGCATATAAACTATTTTAGATAATTAAATAGATTATGCTCTTTGACGAGTAAAAAGACAGGTATATATACAGGAGACTTATCAAATGGAGTAAACCGAGTATGTGCCAGAAAATCCAACTGCTCTTTTTCGATACATGGAAAATTCCTGTTATTTGAAAGGTACCACTGGATACAGGGGGTTTCAAGTTTCAAGCCCTTGCTCTAGGAATGGAAGCCTCTTTGCGTGGTCTGGGTCTGGGTATATGCCCAGCCAGTAGGATTATCAAAAACTAGTTTCATACATGCCTCTCATACCCACACATTTGTGCCCATATAGTGGTAAATGGCACATCACTACTTTTAACTCTGGCTCTTAAATACTTCAGCAGGATGACAAAGGGTCCAGTTTATGGCCAAAATTATTATTTAAATATACTCAAAATGCTGAAATTCATCACTTGATGGTAACATTCGGTTTTGTTTTTTAAAGCACTAATATTCCCAGTGAAAACATTTTTGTAAGGAGGACATTTGTCTTCAATAAGAGCATCTATTTAACAGTCTCATCAATATTGTGACATAGCTTCATCTTTTAGGGAGGAAATATAATTATGCAACTAATGAAAGCAATTTTATTTTTACATGTGGGTAAAAGGTCAGCAGGAACCTTATGCTGATTAAAATGTCCTCATTCTCTCTTTAGTATAGATTTGTAGTTGCTCTGCAAGCTATAAGAAGCAATAACAAAACAAACACAATTCAGCACTGAATAAAATCATTTTTATTAAACTGATATTTCATCACAAAAATATGTAAGGTAAATGAACTCCACTACACTTAGAATCAGGTCATAGCTTAAAGATATACTAACACTCATGGGAAAACAATATAAGGCTTTTTCAGAAGCTGCAACTGATTTTTTCCCTCTTGCAGTGACTTTTATTTGGTGATTCTTTACTAAAGAAATTCCTCTTCTAATGATGGAAAGCATATTTTTAAACCATTGCCTGGGCAGGAAGAATGTTTTAGTGTTTATAGAGGTCATTGATGTTGGCTTAGAAAAAGGTATTTAAAGGTTTGTTTTTTGGAAATTGGCTTATGGGGGGTGGGGGGTGTACATATATCCTGCCACATCTGGCTGTGGCTTGCCCAGTAGGCCAAGGGGTCACAGTCCACATCCTCAGCAAGACAGGTAGCCACTGAAAGCCCAGCGCTACCTGCCCAAGGCTGGGGTCTGGTGTGTTTGGACCACAGCATTGAAGCCATGCCATTGGCCCACATTGGCAGTGGCTAGCATGGAGGGGGCTGACTGGTGCTGGTGCTGGTGCTGGTATTGGTGCCAGTTGCAGTGCTGGTGCTGGGAGTGCTTACACAGGAAAGTGGATCCCCCTTTTCCAAATCCCCTCGCCTCTGCCCTTCAGCCTCCCTGACTTTGTTGACCAGCACCTACATCCATTGATCAAGGGTTTTTGTGCTGCCAGTGCACATGCCCCCCTTCACCCTCAGGTTGCACATGCCCGCCAGCATGCGGACCATACTGGATCACAAGGAATCCAGCTGTCTCCTGATGCCCTCCTTCAGCCACCTCACCAGTGCCTGTACATCTGGTAACAGCGGCCTGCCCCAGCCAGGAACACTGATCCCCTGGAACTTCTCCATTTGGCTTTGAAGTTCCCTCACTACAGGGATCACCTGGCTAAGGAGGGCATCGCCAGTGCTAAGGGTCTTGGTGGCCTTGAGGAAGGGCTTGAGGACCACCAAGATCTGGGAGATGGTACCCCACTCAGCTCTGTTCAGGGGCCCACTGATCCCAATCTCCCAAAGCTAGGCCATCTCCTGGATGGCCTTCTGTTGTTCCACCAGCCTTTCAAGCATCAGGTATGTGGAGTTCCACCAAGTCTCCACATTCTGCATGATTTTATGCTGTGGGATTCTCAGCTCTGCCTGTTTCTCCCGCAGCATCTTACCCTCCTTGATGCTGCAGTAGAAGTAGCCCACCACCATCCTGCATTTTGAAATCAGCTGGCTTGTAGCAGTAGTGCTGGTGCTGCCATCACTGGCAGCCCTGTCTCCCTCCAAGGCATACCTGACTATGAGGTGCAGCCTATGTGCCACACAGCGGTTACCAACAAAGTTGGCATCACGGAGAGCCTTGACCATATTGGCCCCATTGTCAGTGACCATGAACCCCCAGGTGAGCTCAGACTACCCAATGAGCCACCCCTGCATGATGCAGTTCTTGACCACCATTATCTTCCTTGCCATGTGGGACTCATCCAGCACCTCACCTTGGAGGAGAGTCCACAGATGGCCTGACTGATCACACCAGTCCCCTGTGAGGGAGAGGAAGATGTGATTGCCACCACTGGTGATCCAGATCTCCAAAGTGAAGTGCAAAGCTACCTGTGGCCCTGTCTTGCACAGCTTCTCCCTCAAGTACTCCCTGCATGCCCCATACAAGGAGGGCACCACTGTCCTGCTAAAGGTGGTGCATGCGGGCACTTGGTAAAATGGGACCAACAAGCACCATGAGTTGCCTGAACCCTGGCTGCTCAACTAGGGAGAAGGGCTGGCTATCCAAAGCAAGCATCTCCCCAGTGGTCTGGGTGATCTCACTCACCTTGGGAATGCACCCCCTCCCCCCCGTCTGCAGCTTTCCCCCACTGGTTCAGGGTGGCCTGCCTCTGCTTTGTGGGGGACAGGGGTTTTGGAGTGAGCAGGGAACTTCTCTTTGGGCACACCCTCCCTGGTGCCAGGCTGAGCAGGAGGAAGGGTAAGGGGGTGCTGCCTCCTGAGATACAGCAGCATTGCCCTGCCAGTGAAGTGTTTCACCTCTTTGCCCCAACTGATCTGCCTTCAGCAGTGCTGGCAGATAGCAAACCTGGGATCACCTGCCAGCTCAAAATGCTCCCACACTACACTACTCACCCCCTGCTGGGTTGAGGGTAGGGATACTGCCTTATCCCCCTCAGCAGGCTGAGGCACAACAGCAGGAGGAACTGAGCCACTTGCCTGAGCCTCCACGACCTCAACCTCCTCTGAGGTGCTGCTTTCCAGAGAAGGAGACCTAGGTCTAGGGGAACTTTGAGGGGTGGGGAGCACAAACTGATTCCCCCTCGGTCCCCAGAATTGCTTGAGCCAGGGCACCCAGATCCCCTGGTTCCAGCTCCAGCTCCTCCTCTGGTAGTGGGAAGCTCATGCTGGGAGATGACATTGCTGCTGGTGCCTATTTCTGGAGTTAGGGGAGCTGGTGCAGAGGCATCAGGTACTGCTTCCACTTCCTTGCTTCCACTGGCAGCAGAAGCCTCATGGCTGCTTGGGAAGAGGATGCATCTATGTTGGGGGGGGGGGGAACTTCCAGCTTTAGCTCTCCCCCTACCTGCTTTCCCTCCCCTGCCAGAAGACCTGGCACCTGCCTTTCCAGCACGCTTCATATTAATATTTCCTGTGCTGCAGTGTGTGTGACTTTGTGACTTCTTCTCTGTGTTGCTTTATTCTCTGTGTTGTTTTGTGTGTGTACTGGAGCCTGGTATGATGACTCTTGATTATGATTAATTGTTAATAACTATATATGGTGTCTTCTTCTGTGATGTGCTATTAATGTGAATGTGTGACTACTTCTTGTTCTTCTTCTGTGTAGTGTACCTAAAATAATGTATTTCCTCCTCCTTCTTCTTCTAGGACTCTGACTTCTGTGTTGTGTGTGTTAATCTTAACCTGAATCTCTATCCATCTTCTTCTCCTGTGTTGTCTTTAGTCTGTATGTAAACTAACTATAATAATATTAATAACTAATAACTACTATATATAAACTGACTGTCTTCTTCTTCTATGAATATCTGATTTTTCTTCTTCTATGTGTGTGTGAGTGTGTGCAATGTGTGCCTCTCTGCACAGTGATGGATCACACTGCCAGAGAAAACACTGAGCTTTTTCTTTCAGAAATACTGGGGGGGAAAAAAAATAAAATTGAAAAAAATGAATTGGAAGTAGAGAGATGCTAAGATAAGATAAGACAAGCCATATCCTATCCAATCCATTCTAACAGCAAAAAGTAGCAGGCCACTGACTAGGAAACCGGGCCAGTAGCCACAGTACCTTTGAGATGCTGTTGCTTAGGCAGAACAGCTCAGGAAAGGGACAGAAAAGCCTGTACACAGGGGCTTTTATGCTTTTTCTTTGTCCTTCCGCACAGACACTGTGATTGGAAGGGCAGTCAGAGAGAAATCACAGTCACTGGCCAGCTAGAGATGCCAGTCCTTCCCCCCCCCGATCCTCCTCCCTCTCCTAAGTTGCTGGGTAGTCACAAGTTTTCACCACCCCTCCCTTCCCACCACTGCACATTCAAAACCAGCACTCAGCCCCACTATTTTTCCCTACTGTGGAAGAACAGCTGCTCCCTTCTGGCTCCCCAGACCCAGGATCCTCAATCTGGGAAGTCGGTGGGGGGCTTTACCCCACTACCCCAGGCCTGGAGAACTGGAGCAGCTACTGCTCCCCACACATTCCCCATTCAAAATGAATCCCTGTTTGAGGCCATAGTCCCCAGTAGCAGCTTTGTTATAATCCCAATCTGAGCCAAAGCATCCTGGGAGAACCTCTCCTTTCCATAGATGGAAAAGTAATGCTAATGGTCTCAAGGGACACGGTAAGAAAACACAATCTCTCTATTTTTTTAACGTCATAAGCCTTTGTTAATAATAATTTTTAGAGCAAATACCAAGGAGAGTGTCTGAATTAACCAGTGGACAAGTTTGAATTTCTTTTTGAGCAGACTTAAACAAACACTCAGGTGAAGGGGCCTTCTGTTAGGAATCTCTAAGAATGATCTTATTTTGTTTGATCCATGACAGGATTTAATTAACTTTTGTAAGGCACACCGAAATTAAATCTCCAAGGGAAAGGCACAATATAAATTAAAATTATTATTTTTTGTACCCTTTTCATAGATAGTGTTGCTCGAATAGTTTCCTCTGATAACATTATAAGGAATGGTGCTGCAGCTCCTGTAGCTACAAAGGCAACTCAAATGTTTTTAAAGGGCAATTGTAATAGGAACAACGTATAAATCTAAGAATGTTTGAGATGAATAATCCCTGTCCATGAACAAGAGTTAGCAGATAAAATCTCATTAACATTCTCATCAATGCAAGCAAATCTTGATAACAAAAAGTACAAAATTGCATGTTTCTGTCGATATTTAACATAAATAACTCAAATGTAAGCCTTACAAAGTGCATTGAAGATTATTTTGGTCAATATTTAACCCAATGGTCAGTACCTTCTTTTCCCTGAGAAATACTTTCCTTTAACAACTACCATCTGCAGGGGGATTTTTTGCATCATAAGATATTATACAAGGCAAACAAGTGTTTCATAGATTTCATAGACATTAGGGCTGGAAGGGACCTTGGGAGATCATCGAGTCCAGCCCCCTGCCTAAAGGGCAGGAAGTCAGCTG
>NW_017728947.1:74279825-74293308 GCF_001723895.1 Crocodylus porosus
ATCTTCCCCAGGATAAAAGTCAGGCTAATGGGCCTGTAGTTAGCCGGATCCACTCTCCTCCCTTTCTTGAAGATCGGCACCACATTGGCCTTACAGTTTCACACTGCAGTTTATGAATATCCTTACTCACATATGCAGTTCAACTTCAATCAACTGCATTACTTGTAGGAGAACTGGTCTACCTGTGTGAAAGATTTCAAGAATGGGCCTTAGTATTGTCAGTGGCACATAAAAAAATGTTTTGTATACACATGCATCCATAAATGAAGCATGCAAATAATCCATTTTTGCTTCTAAATCCAGATGGATTATACTGTCTACATGCTGTATTTACAGATGGATTACAGTACATATCCTCATGATATGCTTCCAGCTATTGTTTCCTTTGTTGGAATATAGAAATGTTAAACTAAATTGAGAATCAGAAACTTAGTGAAGACTTGATTGTTTCATTTGAGCCTACCTGGGTAACAGCAGGAACTTGCTCTCCTGCTCTTCTGACGGGGGTATAGGAAGCTGAGAGCTATGGTTACCACCCCCATATACAGTGAGAAAACAGACACACCAAAGAAAGTAAGAAACAGCCAGTCTAGGCAGGAGGAAAGATCTGGCTTTGTATATTTTCCTGTGTTCAGTACCAGTCTGACATGATGTTGGGGGTTTTGATTTGTTTTGGATCTTTTATAAAGGTAAAATTGTATGTCTCATTGTTATGGTAGATTGGAAATTGATTCCTTGACTAGGAAACATAGAAAATGGAACTTTACAATCTGGTATGGTATGAACTAGTATCTAAATGCCTTCTAAAGTAAATGCCTACAAAAATACTGGGTATTAAACAAAAATAATTTAGAACAGATAGAGAGATTCCTCTGGGTTCAATAACTCCTTACCTCCAAGATTACTTAGAAAAGAAATTAAATGTGTATATCCAAGATACTCTGGTTTTATTTTCACTAAGCATCTGCCATGACAGAAGCACCACTGGGCACCTGGAGGAACAGTGAGAAGGAACTGATCAGATAAAAATAATCCCTCTGTCTAATACTGGAGAGGGAAAACTTTGGGGGCATAAATTCGAGAATAGGCAAAAGACAATCCCAGGTAGGTGAGGCTTGCAAAGTCTTGTTCAGTCTTGTATTTATATAATGTGTGATGGCCCAGGAAAGATATACATACAAAATGTTCCTGGTGTCCAAAGATATATATGTGACCCTTAGGGAGTAAAGTAAGTTTGCATAGGTGAATCCAAGATTTTAAACAGGAGGGTGCAGGAACAGCAACTGACACTGCAGAAGTGGCTGCACCCCCACTCCCAACTTTCCCCACTTCCCTCAGGGCAGGCAGACAACACTGCAGAAGCAGCACTGGGGACTTTTTTTAAGTCCCCTATTCAGATAAAAATCTCCCAATCCCCAATTTCAGCTCCCCCTCCCCTACCCTCTGTGTTCAGTGGCACTTTCCCTCCCTACTTATGCATCTCGGCACAGGAAGAGGTCAGGAAGATCTGCCTGCAGCCACTGCTGTCCCAACCAGTCCTGCCCTACTGCAACCAGGGCTGTAGAGAGCAGTTATGCAGAGAGCCAGGCTCAGCCAGGAACAGCAGCAGTGGTAGACAGTTTTCTCTGGCTCTGAGCCTGCTCCCAAGTAAGAAATACCCAGGCGGACCAGCCAGGGAGGAAGAACCTGCTCCCCGCCACTGCCACTACCACTAACCCTGCTAAGCCAAGCTCCCCACACAGTCCAGCTGAAGTGGGACAGAAGAGGCTGTGGAGTTACCCTAACTCCTGGATCAGCTGGGCACAGCGGCAGTGGCAGGTGGGGGAGACAGGGAATCAGAGGACAGAGGACCTGCCACTGAGCACAGAGGGGAATGGAGAGGGTGCTGAGTAGAGGGTAAACTTACTTGCTTCTAGGACTTAAAGTCCCTGGCTGCTGCTCCTTCAATGTAGTCAGAAAGAGGGGGTGTGACCACACCATTACATCCCCTCTAGATCTGCCCCTGGATGTGATCAAATTGATGTTAACGGTAAGCAAAAAATGGGCTATAGAATAGGAGAAAGCATTTTGTTCCTTAGCATTTTGTATTCATAACTTCCCTGATCCTCTTCCCTTTGGCCTCCAGCCCATGGTCACCACCTCCATCCCACTGACTGACCCCTAATCCACCCCTTGTCACCGTTACTTTCCACCTTTAACATCTCCATTCCCTTCTTTATCTCCCCTCCAGGCAACCCCTTTCTTGCGCTTCCCTCATGGTACTGCCATTCTTTGATCAAGACTCCAATGAAATGTCACTTATTCAGGCGCTTCCTAGTCTTAAAAACCCTTGGGCCCCTTTGTTTCCTTGTTGAAATTATCCCCAAGTCTTAGTCATCCTCTCTACCACTGACTGAGGACAGCAGTAGCATTGGCACAGCCTAGAAGAGGCAGATGACCTCAAATTCATAAGCATTTTAAAAGTATTTGATACCCTACAATCAAAATTCCATCATGTAGGATGTACATAGGAACTTGATCCATAAGTTTCCTTTACTTTTGTTATTTTATCATACATGCATTTCTTTTATGATGCCATCCTTTATATACAAGACAGTGCTCAATTTCAAAAACCTTGAAATAGGCATAATTTTTTATTTTTGTAACTAAATTCATAACTTCCCTGTACAAATGAAATAGTCTCTCGTTTTTCATGAGGAATAATGTAACAAGTATCCTAAGCAATAAAGAAAACTTAATGTGTTTATATAACTGGAAAAATGCAAAGAAAATAAACATGTTGACCAACTATCAATATGAAGCATTTTAGCCTGATCAAACCAAGACTTTATATCTTTCCTCACTGAAGAAAATGTCTAGTGAGGGCTTATGTGGATTTGCATTCAGCTTGTGGGGCCTCAGAAAGGCTGCCTTGCAACATAACATATATAGTGATGCTACAAGACATTTTGGCAAGCTGTTGGACATAAACAGTAAAATCTCATCAGGCCATTTTAATTCCATGTAATAATTAATACTTTGAAGTTAATGTGCAATACACTGGAGGCTGAGTGAAACCTCCCTGGAACTGACAGGTGTCATAGCTGTCCTTCATTTTTTTTAATAAGTCTAGGAAGATGCTAAGCTCCTTTTTGAGGCAAAATAGCTGAAACAATAGGAGTTCCTGTTAAGAACATGAGTCACATGCCAGGCTTGCCTAAAGCAAAACTGTGTGAGAGAAGAGGTTATACTGAGTGTGAATGCAAATGCAGGTGGTCAGTATTCTTTGGTGAATGTGTGTCTGCTTATTAGAGAAGCAGAATGGAAATAGAACACAAAATAAGCATTGGTAAGGTAGCCCTGAGAGAAAGTTCAGAAAGAGATTTTTGGTCAATGTGGGTGCAGATAAAAATGACAATTTTCACTTGATCTAGCCCCAGAAAGCAGCCTACAGCCATGACCAAATAGAAGTGCATGGCTTGCAGACCACTTTAAAAGAACCCAATCATGCAAAAATCTGAATCCTCATTGCATGAGGGTTCAGATGAACACACTTCAAAACTGAGGGCATTCTATAACTTGTGTCTACAGAGCCCCTAGCCTGTCACTATTTTCAAAACAGGAGAGGAGAAAGGGATCAAGAGAAGTTTGGTGTGGGATTTTTTAGATGACGCTGAAGGTTAGGGTAGGAATTGTAGACCCTCTCCCCACCTCCACCCCTACCCTCCCCCGAGGTGGGGGCTCCAATTCACCCACCCCATCCTCCAGCACCAGCTGGGGATCTCCAAGAACAAGCTCCCTCTACTCCCTTTCCCTCCTCCCATTCTGAAAACAGCATCTGGCCTGGGCAGGAGAAGTGGCTATGAAGACTAGGCTGCAGGCTCACAGCGAGCAGCTGAAATTCCCAACGCTAGGACCCCACTGAGAACTTCTGTTGAATCCAGGGGATTGTTGCAACTGTCAGCGCTTCCTGAAAAGTGCAATGAGTTGCAATGGGGAGCTGCTTTTCTGTCTGTGCCCTGTGTTGGCTAGAAAGAGACCTGGAATTGTGAGCAAAGAAACTCCCATTTCTCCACACGGCACCAAATATTGGCTAACTGCTTTTGTAAAAAAGGATATCAAGACCATGAAACTAAGATGTGGTCAGGATAAGCTCAGAGAACCAGATGAAGCAAGAGAAGAGATTGGGAAAATATAGCAGAAAATAAATCAGGCTGCAAGAGAAAAAGGTAAGATGGAAACTTTTTATTCTCTCCCCGCATTTTTCCATTCCACCCCTGGGGGCTTTTCTAGTGCTATAGCTCCTTAACTAACTGGAGAGGGCATCACCATCACCCTAATCTCACCTGATAAAATTCACTCAGAGTCATAATTCTGAAAGATCAGGGCTCATATAGACCAGTTCTCCTGCCAGTAAGGAATTGTTCACACTGGTATATGCTGTATGATTTGCCTAGTAAAACAACAAAAGTTATTAGAAATTGGATTAAATACTAGGAATGAAATCCTGGCCCCAGTAAAGTCAACGACAATTTTCCCACTATCTTCAGCAGGGTCAGGATGTCCAACCCCCTGCCACCAGTATTTAGTTGCAACTGATAAATTAACTCTCCAAACTGAAATAAAATATGAAATGCAGATAAGCAATATGCCTGTGCAGGCAATCAGAGCAGCCATCCTGAACTCAGCAACAGCTTACAATCACCATTTCTCATCAAGGCCAGCAAAGTTATTTCTGAGAAAGGGAAGGTTGACAAGAGAACCGAGGCCATCCCTTCACATTTCTGAAAAGGTAATGGCCATGTACATTGTGCAAAGAATAACAAAAATGAACTTGTGCACAAGAAATTAAGATAAACTCCAAAGTGATAATGGCTAGAAGACTCCCAGCTATATATGTATTACAAGACAAAGAACACAAGAATACATTATGCCAACGATTGGTTAAAAGGTACTGCCGACCCTCGCCGTTTGTGGAGAAAACTTTCTTGTATCCCCGCAAATGGCAAAATCTGCGAATAAGGCACTGTGTGCATGAATGCAATCTGCATTCATGAACGTAGTGCCCCCGGTGTCTGGGGGGGGCATGGCTCTGTTGGCGACAGTGGGAGTGTGGCAGCAGTGGCGGGAACTCAATGGCAGTGGCAGAAGCCCAGCAGCAGCAAGCACAGAGCTCCCAAGGAGCTCCAGTAAATGTTTAAAGTGGATTTAAAATGTGAGTTCGGTATTCATGAATATTTGAAATCATGAATGCCGAACCCATGAATAACAAGGATTTCCTATATAAGTTATGGCAATTCCTGCTAATTTACCAAACTATTTTGTTCCATTTCATCTATCTCTGTTAAATCATTAATCTCCTGTTTCTGTTGATTTAAGATATTTGCTAATCTGTCATTTTATTTTTGACTACAGTTATGCTATATGGTGGATAAATATATTAAGAGTTAGCTCAAAAATCAAAGCCTTTTTTAAAATAGTAAGCAAAATCAAGCTGCATTTGTAGCCTTTTTTTTGTTCTTTTATACGTTATTTTAAACAACCTGGAAAAGAAATGTGAGTTGCATCTAATTTTCTGTCTTCAGTATGAAGAATCTCTCATCATCTCCATCTTTTTTACTGGATGACCTGACGACTGGAAAATTCTCAGTCATTAAAAAATGAGATCATTGAATTTTTCATTAGGACCTTTTCTCCCAGATGCTTCCAAAGCATCTGAGTGCAGAAAGTGCTAACAAAACATCCTAATTTTTAACATGTCTTTCTAAAAAATATATCTTTTTCCAGTTGTTTCATTCTCCTGCCCTTTATGATATCATAATTCTCCTACCTCCTCAATTGTTCCAAGAATGTTCTAGGAAAAATTGGGTAAGCAAGACCTAAATTTAATTTCTGGGTTGGGGTTTTTTTGAGAAAAAACACTTCTGGCAAAACAATCAGGTTTTCTTTTAAGGATAATAAAGCAGCAAGAGCCCCACAAAATGTTGCTTTGATTTGCATTTCATTATTAAGAAAAATTGTATTCTGTGACTTTATGACTACAGTATTGCAAGAATTTGTTAGAGGTGTGTGTTAACTAATAATAAATATTGGTAAAGACATTGAAAGAAAAATGTCACTTCTGAGGGTACTTCTTGGAGTCCCAGAAAGGACTCAAGGACACAGAGTTTTTGCTGAATGTAATAATATTTTGGGGGAAACAATTTTAAAAATCAGTCAGACTGTTAAAGACAGTCTGCAGGGCTATGAAACTGGAGATATATTACCAGGAATGGCTAACACATAGAAAAATTGTAGAAGGATGGCTTGATTAATGGAACCTCAAGACCATTCTAAAGGATGGAGGGTCATTAATACCTGTGGAGTGAAGAGAGACTAACAGGAATCAGGTAGATTATAATGAACCATAAAGTCAATTGACTGCCACAGCATGGCCCAAATAGAAGTGCCACTGCCTCTCCCAGGAAGTTGGTTTTGAAGTTTGAGTGAAATGGGGATCAAAGAAGCATGCAACAACACCACTGCATCTCATCTGGATCCATTCCTGGAGGCCAACTGTATTCAAGATTTTCCCATTTTTCTCCCCACTCAAACATCCAGAGCAGCAGTGGAATGCTATGGAATTAATGAATTCCTACCGGGTCACAGCTGGCAGCAAGCCTGGGAAAATAATGTTAGCAAGGTCAGCAACACAATTATATTTAAGCTATTTCTCCTCACCAGGTCAATCTTTAACAGTTACACATTTATAATGGCCATTTTACTGAAGAATTAGACCAAAGCTAAAATACATTTCCTACTGCAGGCACTCAAAATTCCATTTTTCAGAAGACTGTCATCAAGCCCTTGAGGTAGTGCTGGTATGCATAGGTGAGTATCAGCTCTTCTTAATCCTTGCCCTCCAGTTTCTAACACTGCTTGAAGAAAGAAAAATTACTCAGGAAATGGCTTTTTTGAATCATTTCAGCTTATTTTTACAAATCATGTTGTCTTGTGACATGCGCCGTTGTCGTATACTTCCTCTCCACTGACAACTTTTCCATACCAGATTGTTTTAAACATGACAGACAGCTTTGTTCTTTGATTGCACACCAATTAAAGTTAGGCTAAACAATCAGATAACGCTGAAATCTGTTTAAATTACAAAGATTTTGATGAGATAAGAAATTAATTATAATCACAAATTCTCAATGCCATTGTTATGTAGCCAAAAGCACAAAGGTGAAACCTTTACAACAGCAGTAGCACTAAAAATACAAATACTTCATGTGCTCAAACTTCAATTCTTGGAACAACTTTGACTTTCTATTTTCTGTCTCACAAGCAAATTTTAGATTAGGCCAGCTCCAGATGACTTAAGATGGCATTTTCCCCCTTGGGGCACAGACAGAAGTTACATTTTTCATGCCACTGAGCTACTGAAAACACTCTACAACCATGCTATGACACACATGCACTTTTAAAGTGGCTGAATGTGTGAAAAATTAACCCTCCTCAAACAAGGTAGCAGATGAAGGCACTCCACTTTAGAGTGCCTTAGGGAGCTTGTGTCCCCTAGAGTTAATTTTTCATGCAGTCAGGCCTGGGTTCATGCAGCCCAGCCCTGCCCCAGAGATCTCAGCAGGAAGGCGGGGAAGTAGCAGCAGCGAGTTGCCAGCTGGGGTTTGGCTGGCCTGAGCTGGAGGTGGGATGGGTAGATAGGAGCCCCTCTACCTCGTGATCCCCCTCAGCCTCCCAGCTGGTGTACTAGAGGGAGGTAGGCTGGGTCCATGTGCCAGGGGGGCTCCAAGCCACGTCCCCCAGCTCAAGCCAGGCAAACCCCAGCCAGCAGCTCACTGCTGCCAGCTTCCCCCTTCCCGCTCCCTTCCTTCTGACAGCCCTGGAGCTGGGAGATAAGGCAGGGCTGGGGAGAGGGGTGGCTCCCCAGCTGGATGCTCACTTACAGGCAGGCTCAATTCCCCACCTCCCCCCAACCCAACAGGCAAATGCCCTTTTGGTCTGGGGGTCTACTCTAACTCATGGTGCTCTATGTAAAGTGCCATGAGTTAGAGCAAGGACCTTCACGTCTGTTAGTGCCCTCAGTGTCACATCCTTTGCTTCATATTCTTATTTCAAGTTTTTAGTGCTTTTAAGTTTGTAGCCTTGATGGTTACAAATGAAATCTTCCGAACATAAATCTGTAGTAACAGCTTGAACCTGCAACCAACTAGCAATAAGAGCTCAGAACAATATGAATTTCCCTATTCATTGCAGTTTAGTACAAGCTGGAATAATTTAAATAGTATTGTTAATTATTTTACTCATTATCAAAGCATTTGAGAGAAGATGGAGAATGCTATTATGAAGAACTAAGTATTCATTTTCTCATCATAGTAAGTCTTGGTTGTGGATGCAGTTTGAACAGTACTACCATCTTCCTACACACACACACACAAACACACACATAATGACCTCTGCTCAGAACCCACCTAACAATGGTGAATATTTAATGAACATTAAACATTTAGTATTGCTTGTAGGATATTTTACTGCACATCGGTTTAGTATTAAGTAGCTTAGTTTTCCAAGTATTTCAAGATTTATCATGTCTTCTTTTGATCTTCTTTTTAAAGTTCCTTGGTATGTCCCTAAAGCATGATATAGAATGCATTTCAGCATGCGGCAAAAGTTAATTCCAGTATTCAGCCTGGTTCATTAATTATTTATGACTTAATAAAGATAACCCAAATTTCCAACTTTTTTTTACCTAAGGGAGTGGTTCACATTCATTTCTTAAACTTCAGTACTTTGGAAGCTAAGCTGGCTTAACATAACAGAAATCTTATTAAATAACTGGCTAGAAAAAGCAAAGTTATATCATCAAATCGTGAAGCTTTTGTCTGAGTCTATCAAATCTAGTCAAATCATGAAAGACCATACTGATACAAAAGATGATACATTCCCAGACTTCTCTTGGACCAAACAGAAGCTGAGCCAGTAGCTTCCTTTAAAGGCATACCTTGGTTCAGCCGAAGATATGACTACATAACTACAATTTATCTTATATACAAATACAAAGCAGTCAAGCTAAACTGTAAGCATGATCCCTATATCCTGATATCAAGAAACAGAATGGAATGACAGAAAGATCTCCCTGTCCCTGAAAAAGTCAACTCTTTTCTAGATGCTGTTAAAGGACTTACCACCACACCTAAATATATTACTGAAAAGCAATTTTTTGTCTTAATAATAGAAGGCATATACTTTTTTTTTTTAATTCTCATAAAACATACCTCTTCCAAGGTGCTCGTGCCCAGCCATCACTTTCAGTACTGTAAAGTACTCTTTACATGCTCTCTGTTTAATATATGTTTGTCAAGTAGTATTTTACATTATAGTTATGAGAAAACATCTCCATTAAATGAAAACAAAGTTATTTTCTCTTCCTTCCATCCTTCCATGTGGTCTCTTTGTATACAGAATTAACTGTAAAATTTTTGTTGAAATATTGGCAGCAGTTAGTCCCCTATGCAAAAGCTGGTCTTTGGTTAGCTAATAAGATCTCCCAAAAAACTAATCAGGGGATTGTAGAGTTTGATCTTTCTCCTTAAAAATAATAACCTTAAAATCAGTCAGAAAACAATGAAATTATATTCATGATGAAATATCTGGGCATTAATCACTTTTTATGATCTATAAGATGAGCTTCCCTTAATGTTCATATGACAAAACCCACCTTATACTCACCCATGCAGAAGGCTTCGAATTGACAGCAAACTAATTAATATCACTTGTAAATGGTCAAATTTATTTTAATGGCTGACCTTTAAAATCCCTCAAATCTCAAACTGTTAGATTTTCCACTATTAATAAGAATTACTGTCAAAACTTTGCAATGAAATGTTACTGGTTCCAGTACATAATGTAACCAAAATATCAAATTTTATATTAACACACTCTTCTAATTACTGGCTAAATATATTTTCAGTGGTTTTGAATTATAGTACAAATCCTAATGTATTATAATACATATAAGTAATTGGACTTTGCAGCCTATCTGTTATCTCAGAAACTTCTTGTGGAAAAATAGTGCTCTGAATAGGGTTGCCAGAACACGACTGGTAGCAGTGCAGATATTTGGCTTCCAAAGCCCTAAATGTCATAGCTGGTCCATTCCTGGTACTTTGTCCAAGGACTTTTACTGAAATTTATGTTAGTGAAGTAAAAAATGGTATGACTATAACTAATCTACCCAATGTGGAGAGGAAGAATTTTGAAGACTTCTCTGAGGGTATAGACACTCTCAAGAATTAACAGATTAAACTATTTTACTCCATAAAGATCCTTACAGAACAGGGATGTCCTACTCATCTGACCAGATGAGAGTCACTGGGCTGGTATGCAGACCAGACTGGGGCTGACCCCCTGTGCAGCATCTACAGCGCTAGATCCAGTTTATGCACTGTGTGCAGCACACACTGGCCCTGGGGCTCACTGTGCATTTAGCCACATCATTCAGCCCACGGGTCTCTGAACTAGCACCACATGCCAGCCCCACATACTGCATGTGGCACATGGGCTAGACCTAGCACCACACATTCTCCACAAAGCCTGCGGGGTCATCACAGGGTGTGTGCTGCCTGCAGCATGCAAGCTAGACCCAATGGTGTAGGCTGCACACAGGGTCAGTCTGGGACACCACATGCAGACCTCACCCCAGGCCCCCTGGGCCAGGTGCAGTGCTGGGTCCAGGCCATGCATTGCAAGCAGCACACACCCCATGTTGGCCCTTCATGCTGTTTGGAGCACTTGTAGTGCTGGGTCCAGCCTGGGCACCACATGTAACATATGGAGCCAGGGCCAGTATGTGATGATGGTCAAGAGGGCTCCACAGGCCAGATCTGCCCCATGGACCATATATATAACATTCTTGTTATAGAAGATGAAAGTATGAGACTTCAGATGAAAAAAAAACACTTCAGAATTTTTTAGGTCCATGAAGGAAGGTTCCTTAAAATAACTTAAGAGTAACTATGGTCCTTATTATATTCTCTCAAAAAGAGAATCACTTTGGCATAGCCATCACAAGAACATCCACTCAAATTGCCTTCAGTTTTATTCCTATGAGTCTACCCAAGAAAAATAAAGACTTTGGTTTTGGGCCTGATCTTCTTAACTCAAGTTTCCAGCTAGGCATCTTATTGCAGTATTCACTCTAACATGTATGCCAAAAGTAGTAGTATCAGGGCCACTTTCTCCCTTAAAGGGAAGGGTAAATTTTACAACCCTTTGTAAGTTGTCCAAACTGGCTACAATAAAAAGCAATCCTTCCCAGGTACATATGAAAAAGGAACATGTTTACAAACAATTTAATACTTTAAGGATGACTGTTTCCATACTTAACAAATATAAAGTAGTGGTCATTCACTTCCATTCCTCCATTTCCTGAATAAATAGCACTGTAACAGGGGGCTGCCAACTGAAGGCTAGAAAAGGGTATTTAGAGGTTTGCTTTTGGGACCTGGCTTATGGGTAAAGTAGATACTGCATTAGAATAATGGTCCAGGGCAACAACAAGGGTTAATTGATTTCTAAAAAGCCTGTCTGTGACAAAGTTTCCTCAAGGCCTACTATGTCTGACAGGCAAGCAGTGAGCAGACACACAGCCTGGGAAATTGAATCCATGTACTACACTGTTCCATAATATAAGATAAGGTGGCACCAGGTCACAATGCCCAACTGCAAGGCTTTCCAGTTTTGGGGGAACAGACCAAATTAGGAGACAACTGGTAAAGCCCAAATTAGGAAGTGTGCATGTGATAGGTTTGTGAAACAAAGGATTATGCTGACAGGACAGAACATTAACAGTATGATGACCACTGAGAGACCAATCAATGATGGCCAGAAATAAAGAGTCATCAGGAGGGAAAGAATACAAAAGAAGGGATTTCAGAGCAGCAAAGGGTCACCAAGAGGGGAACCCAAGGCCACCATGGACAGAGGGCATACCACCAGTCCAGCTCACACAACTCACTTGGGGTGAATGGGGAGTGGGCCTTGACCTCCAACCTCCAGGCTGCTGACATCTAACATTCAAGAGAGAACCTCAGAGTGAAGCTCATATACTGGCCATCCCTTGACTCTGATGATAGCTCTAGGACTGGTAAATATAGAATTGTTTGCATTATTCTTCTCTACTATCACTGGATATCAATAAAATGTGATTGAATGGAAAGGTTGTGGTCAGTCTGAGGGTTTTGGGTCTGCCTGGAACAAGGTATCTGGGTCATAAATCCAGTGCCAACACCTATAGCCCCTATTCCATAGGGAAGAAAACCAAAATAAAGAAAAAATACTTACCAGGACACTGAGTCTGTCAGCTGTGCTCCTCCTGAGGAGATGCCTCTGGGAAAGCAGATGGGCTTTCTTGGCCCACCAGGAGGCTCATCCTGGTAGCTGATGCTGGTTGACTGAATGCCCAGAAAGCTAGAAAAGCTTGCTGGGACACAGTTCCTCTGGAGAGGGGGAGGAAGAGCTGAAGTCACACAGGGCTGCAGAGAGATCCATGCGAATTCACAGGGTAGAGTCAAAGGCTTAGAAAGCCTATGCAAGGAGAGGCACCTTAGAGTGTGAAGAAGGATTACTGGGTGAATCTTTGCAAAGGCCAGCCATGGTGGCTGAACCACATATCAGAAAGAAGAGGCAAGTGGGTCTGAGTTGGCATTTATAGGAAAGGGAGATAATTTAAGCCAGACCCGGTCTCCTGTCAAAGCTAAGAAGAGGAATGTGGGCAAATGAAGAGACCTATTTACTGAGAAGAACCAGAGAGAAAGAAAAGGGGCCATCTGGTGTCCTATGACAGGAGTTGTCAACCAGGGGTATGTGTACCCCTAGCAGTATTAGACAGGTCATAGGGGGTGTGCATGGGCAGGCGGGGAGGGAGCGTGCCCTGGGGTGCAGCAGTGGGGTCTCCCCCTCTGCATTCCCACTCTTCACCTTTTATCTGGGTGAGTGGGAGGGGTGCTACCACTTTAAATTGTGGAGCCCAGAATTGGATACAGTACTCCAGCTACAGCCTCACCAAGGCCAAATACAGCAGGAGGATGACATCCTGGGATTTCCTAGAGAAGCATCTATGGATGCAAGCCAGAGTTTTGCTCACTTTGCCAGCTGCAGCATCACATTGTGGTTAATCATGACCCCCAAGTCCCTTTCGGCCGTGGTGCTAGCAAGTGTAGCACTGCCGAGCCTATAAGCATTCTGCGGGTTTTTCTTCCCAAGGTGGAGTACCTTGCATTTTTTGGAGTTGAAGGCCATCAGGTTTTCATCTGTCCATTTTCTGAGCCTGTCAAGGTCAGCCTGGATCACCATCCTGTCCTTGGCTGTGGATGCTGTGAGGGCGCGGCGGCTAGGGGCGGCCGTGTGCTCCCTAGCGCCGCCTACCGTCACGTTAGGGTGACGTAGCACCCTCAGAATTCTCGCCCGCCACGACTTTGATGTTTAAATATATAATGCGGAGGCTGCC
>NW_017728947.1:74295713-74301194 GCF_001723895.1 Crocodylus porosus
GATGCTTTACCCCAAAGTTTGGTGTCATCAGCGAACTTGGCCAGTCTGCTCCTGACACCAATGTCCACATCATTAATGAAGATGTTGAAAAGGATAGGCCCAAGGATGGAGCCTTGGGGGACCGCACTGGTCACAGTGTACCACAATGATTGACTTCCATCAGCTACCACTTTCTGGATCTAACCTCAAAGCCAATTCTCCAGCCAGTGAACTGTGATGCAGCCAAGGCCGCAATTGGCCAGTTTTTCTATAAGATGATCGTAGGATACCAGATTGAAAGCTTTTTTTGAAGTCGAGATATATGACATCAATCTCTTCTCCCTTGTCCAGGTGATATGTCACCTGGTCACAGAAGTAGATGAGATTGGTCAGGCAAGATCTACCCGCAACAAACCTGTGCTGGCTATCCCTCAAGAAGTTGCCTTCAGCCAGTTTGTCAAGAATGGTCTCTTCGATAATTTTCTCCAAGATCTTCCCAGGGATGGAGGTCAGGTTGATGGGCCTGTAGTTCCCTGGATCTACTTTCCTTCCTTTCTTGAAGATACGCACCACATTGGCACAGTCCTTGGGCACTTCGCCTGAGCTCCACAAGTTCTTGAAGATCCGTGCCAGTGGCCAAGCTATGATGCTTGCCAGCTCCTTAAGTAAGTGCTCTGGGCCAGCTGACCTGAAGGTGTCCAACCTCTCAAGGTGTTCCTTCATATGGTCAGCATTGATGTGGGGTAATAGTTCTCCCTTGCCCTGTCCATTCCATACCATATTGGGCAGGGCCATCCCTTGAGGCTGGTGAAAAACCAACACAAAATACCTGTTGAGGAGGTTGGCTTTTTCCTGGGCGTTGGTTGTCAGTTGACCCATATGGTTCAGCAGGGGTCCAATGTTACCCTTGCTTTTCCTCCAGCTCCCCACATATCTAAAAAAGGACTTTTTATTGTCCTTGATATGTGTAGCCAGTTAGGTTCAGTCACAGCCTTGGATTTCCTGGTTCGCTCCCTACAGGTCGCAACCAGTGCAGAGTACTCCTCCCTTGGAGTGGATCCAGCCTTCCATCCATTATAGGCCTTTCTTTTTAGACACTGGAGGTCCACTAGTTCCCTGCAGAGCCTTTTGTTGCCTTTCCTCCGAGACGGGATAGACATTGCTTGTGCTTGTATGTGTGAGAGAATGGGTGAAAGTGTGTCTTTGGAAATGGAAAACATCAGCTGGTGGCTGGCTGAAGAATGCAAACAGATAAAAGACCAAACAAAAAGAATCCGCCCCGGAATAGTGAGAGAACAATGGCAATCAACCTTCAAGAAAGAACACAGTGATAACACAGCAAAAGCCTAGAGGACTGGGTGAATTGACAAGGTTATAAAAGATGGGTTGAGACATATCAAATTTGGGTCTTGTTCTGCATGCTATCCTGGAGCATTGGTTTGTCTGACAAGATGGACTGACAGGAGCCCAGCTCCTACTTGTGATCAATTTGGCTGGCCACTAAGTTGATCTGAGCACTGATAAGACTGGTTATAACAGAAATTGGATATGAATATGGTGTGTGTGTGTATTAAGTGCTTAATCAATCAATGTGGCATCTTGCCTTATCCTCCCTCATTGGGTCTTACTCATGATTTGAGTAATTGGCAATTTGTGTAAACCCCTACACCGCCCCCCACCGGCCAACACCACCAGAAGGGGTACACTTGTTTAAAAAAAGGTTGAAACCCCCTGCTCTATAACACTCCAGGAGATGGGTGGATGAACTGAATTGACTGAGGACGACTAAGATTTCCTCCAAGACATAGGTGACAGACTTAGACTGAGACAAAGCCATTCACTTTTCTATTAGGGAATACTTATGTGAGGGTGTCTAATTTTTTATGATACATCAATTGTGACAAGTTGCTTGCTTTCCTGGGAAAAAGGTTCATTGGCCAAGTAAATCAACACCAACTCCAGCAGATGGGGAGCGGACAGGGTGTAAGGAAGATGGAGCCCTGTGGGAGATAACGTATATTCCCGTCACATAACATCCGATCATTGACCTGTCCCATTCTTATTATTTTCTTCCCACCAAAGAGCAGCAGATAAGTGAAGAGGAGGACTGGACTGGAAGAGAAGGACGCCTCACTGGGATGCCCACTCAGAGGCACCAATAGTTTCTTAGAGGAATGGAAGGTTCTTTTTCATAGCTCTTCAACCCTTGTATTACACAGCAAGTCAAAGTTATCCTAGTGGCATCTCAATCTAGCCTTGTCATGCAATAAAATCTGAGAAGACTACCAAAAATAAGGATCTCAGTGGATTCTAACAGGCATTCCATAAAATCATCACAAGATAACAAAGAAATCAATATTTTGACAATTTGTACTCTTCTGAATAAGCAAAATCTGATACTTTCATATTTTTTCATAGATTGTAAGGCCAGAAGGGACCTTGGAAGATCATCGGGTCCATCCCCCTGCACCAAGCAGGAAAGATAACTGGGGGTCAGGTAACCCCAGGAAGGTGGCTGTCTAGTCTCCTCTGGAAGATTTCCAGGGTAGGTGACTGCACCATCTCTGGAGAGAGCTTATTCCAGTCTGAACACTCTGACTTGTGAGAAAGTTTTTCCTCATGTTGAGCCTGAATCAGTCTTCTAGGAGGTTGTCGCCATTACTCCTGGTTTTCCCCAAGGGTGCCCTGGTGAACAGATGCTCACTGAGGGGAAAAAAAGAAATCACACCTCAGGTGCACCAGACCACCCTGGCCTTTTTAGGTTCGTGCCCTCTGATGCCTGGGTCCATGCACCCCAAAATCCTGCGCCCACACCAGCACCAGGGCCTATCTACCCCAAATACTGTGCGCACACTGGCGCCGAGTCCCCACACTGTAGTGGGGTCCAAATGAAGCCTCCTCCTTCCCCAAATAGCCTCACCCAAACCACTGGTGTTATTCAATAACAAAAAAATATGAACAGTCCTGTCTATAGGCTATAACCACCACCAAGACAATGTGATTAAAGAAGGCAGCATGCCAGCTTACATTTTCTCAGGGGTTCATGCTTCTGCTCTCCCACTGTCTGCTACAGTCCTTCTTCTGTGGGTTGCTGCCGCTTCTCCAGGAGTCCTTGGTAGTTCCCCCTCCTGCAGCCACTGGACAGCTCTCCAAGTCTTTCCAGGGAGACCTGGGATGCACTCCTTCCCCTTTGGCTGCTGGCCCCTACTGCTGTCCAGCTCAGGGTTTTTATAGTACTGACCTGCTCCCTTCTGGTCAGCTGACTAGCAGGCCAGGCTCAGTTTTTAACCCCCACCCCCCTTACCAGCACACCGTACCCAAAAAGTTCTGGATTTAAAGGGGCTGACCTGCTTTCTGGTAACAGGGCTAGGTTTCCCTGTTACAGTTGTTTTTTTGGGTTTTTTTAATGGTCAGACACCAATTCTATGGCAATAGTAGGAAGGTGAATATTCCTACCATGCTCATCCTGTACTTGGTCCAGTGAAAGATGAAGGCGAAGTCATCATTCAGGAGTTCAGCTTTCTCCTGGGTGCTGGTAACCAAATCTCCTGAGTTGTTGAGCAATGGCCCCACACTCCTGTTTGTTTTCCTCCTGTTCCCTATGTACTTAAAGAAGGACTTCTTGTTGTCCTTGATTTCCATTGCTAATCTAAGTTCAGTCACCATTTTAGCCTTTCTTATCTATTCCCTGCAAATGTGGGCTGTCATGGAATAGTCCTCCTTGGGTTCCACCCCAAGCTTCCATTGTTTATAAGCCTCTTCCTTCTTTCTTAAGAGAACCTTGATTTCCCTGTTTAGCCAATAGGGCTTCCCAGCCCTTCTGTTACCTCTTCTCCACGTGGGAATGGACTTCCTTTGTGCTTCAAGGATCGTGTCCTTAAGGAACAACCACTCTTCATTTTGATTTATTAATCATGAGGAGAGCTGTCTGTACTTTAAGGAGGATCTTTTAAGGGCACATAAGCAAGCTATCTCAGTGAGACAGAAGAATGGGAAGTGCAACAAGAGACTAACATGACTAGACAGCAGTCTCTTCAAGGAGGTGCAACTCAAAAAGGAAGCCTATAAGAAGTGGGAAGTTTGTCATAGTGCCAGGGAAGACTATAAGAGTATTGCATGGGCATGCAGGGAAAAAATTAGGAAGGCCATGGTACAATTTCAGGTGCAGCTGGCAGGGACATAAAAGGCAATAAAAAGACATTCTTTAAGTATGTCAAAAGTAAGAGGAAGATCAGTGCTTCCATAGGACCCTTGCAGAATGTAGAAGACAATCTAGTCACAGACACTACAGAGAAGGCTGAAGTATTTAATGACTTTTTTGCTTCAGTTTTCACAAATGGGGGGAGCCACCAGTTGACAAGTGCAGTTGGCAGCAGAAATAGGGAAGGAGACAAACAGTCTAAAGTAATGGCAAAACAAATCAGGGATTACTCAAAGAAGCTAGATGCTTTCAAGACAGCAGGGCCAGATGAGATCCACCTGAGAGTACTGAAGAATTTGGCTTATGTAATTGCAGAGCCATTGGCTATCTTTTCTGAGAACTCATTGAGATTGGATGACGTCCTAAATGACTTGAAAAGGGCAACTATAGTGCCCATCTTTAAGAAGGTGAAGAAGGTCTGGGGAACTACAAACAAGTGAACCTGAGCTCTATACTTTGAAAGATCATGTAATAAGTCTTCAAGGAATCCACTGGACCAGAAATTTTTGGGCCAGCTTGCAGAGGCACTTAAGGCAAGGGATGTAGTTTTCATGGGGGATTTAAATTACCTGGACATCTGCTGGGAGGGACAGTCAGCCAGGTCAGACCGTTCCAGGAGTTTCCTGGCCGAGATATAGGACCTCGACTTAATTCAGGAGGTTCACAGTCCCACCAAAGGAAATGCCCTGTTGGACCTGGTCCTGACCACAGGTGACGACCTGGTAAGGGGCCTCCAGGTCCTTGACCACCTGGGCGATAGCGATCACCGCCTGCTGGAATTCACCATCCAGCGCAGAGTGTCAAGGGCCTACAGCAAGTGGTAGCCCTAGACTTCAAGAGGGCCAACTTCAACGAGTTGAGCAGATTAGTGGGAGAGGCGCTGGGGTTCCTGAGAGCAGGGGAGCTCAGTGCCCAAGATGAGTGGTCGTTCCTTAAGGAGACGATACTCAGGGCCCAAGGGGTGACCATCCCAACAAGAAGCAAGGGGGGCAAGAGTGCCCGAAAGCCCCCATGGCTCACCAAGGGTGTACAGGAATGCCTGATTGCCAAAGAGGCAGCGTACAACTGGTGGAAGGGGGGTGCTATCTCCGAAGAGGAGTATACCGTCTGTACTCGGGCCTGTAGGGGGGCTGTCAGGAAAGCTAAGGCGGACATAGAGCTAGGACTTGCATCCAAAATCAAAGATAACAAAAAGTTCTTTTTCAAATATATAGGGAGGATGAAGAAAGCACTGGGAAATGTGAGGCCCCTGCAAGATCCTCTGGGCAATCTGGTGGTTGCGCCAGAGGAGAAAGCAGACC
>NW_017728947.1:74301549-74308047 GCF_001723895.1 Crocodylus porosus
GTCTTACCTCAATCCTAGGGAAACTCTTTGAGAAGATCATCATGGAGCACATCTGCGATGGGCTGGCCTCAGAGATGATGCTCAAGGGCAACCAGCACAGTTTCATTAGGGACAGGTCATATCAGACCAACCTGATTGCCTTTTATGATCAGGTCACAAAAGCATTGGATGCAGGTGTTGCCGTGGATGTAGGTTTTCTGGACTTCAGCAAGGCCTTTGACACCATTTCCCACCCCATCCTCATTAAAAAATTGGGCAACTGTGGCATTGATGCCTACACAGTCAGATGGATTGTAGATTGGCTGAAGGGTCACACTGAGAGTGTGGTGGTGGATGGGTCATATTCGACCTGGGGGGAAGTGGGCAGCGGAGTCCCCCTGGGCTCAGTCCTTGGGTCCGCGCTGTTCAATTTCTTTATCAGCAATTTGGACGACGGGGTGAAATGCAACCTGTTTAAATTTGCTGATGATACCAAAATTTGGGTGAGGTGAGCAAGCTAGTAGGGAGGGAAAGACTGCAGCAAGACTTGGATGTTACAGGGGTGGGCTAGCAAAAACAGAATGCGCTTCAATACTGACAAGTGCACGGTGCTGCACTTCGGCAGTAGTAACCAACAGCACACTTATAAGATGGGAAACTCCCTTCTTGAGAGCACGGAGGCAGAAAGGGATGAACATGGGCCGACAACGTGAGGTCACGGTTGGCAGGGCTAACCGGACCTTGTCATGCATCCACAGGTGCATCTCAAGCAGGGACAAGGAGGTGATCCTCCCCCTCTATACAACACTGGTCAGGCCACAGCTGGGGTACTGTGTCCAGTTCTGTGCACCCCACTTCAGCAGGGATGTGGACAACATTGAGAGGGTCCAGAGGAGGGCCACCTGCATGATCCGGGGACTACAGGGCAGACCCTACAATGAGAGACTACAGGACCTAAACCTGTTCAGCTTTCACAAGCGAAGGCTGAGGGGGGACCTGGTGACCATCTATAAACTCACTAGGGGGGACCAGAAGGGTTTGGGAGAGACCTTGTTTCCCCTAGCGCCCCCTCGCATAACAAGGAATAACGGCCACAAGCTGTTGGAGAGTAGGTTAAGATTAGACATCCGTAAGAACTACTTCACAGTCAGGGCGGCTAGGATCTGGAACCAACTTTCAAGGGAAGTGGTGCTGGCTCCTACGCTGGAGGTCTTTAAGAGGAGGCTTGATGCCTACCTAGCTGGAGTCATTTGAGCCCAGTTTTTCTCCTGCCCAGGCAGGGGGTAGGACTTGAAGATCTACAAGGTCCCGTCTGACCCTACTTCTATGCTTCTATGTTTAGCATAAATTACTGAAAAATTCCTCTAGGAACTGTTCAGGAATTATGGGTATATTGAACCTAAGGTGTATTGATCCATTAACCATCTGGCATAAGGGCAATAATGGTATGCAAATTAAAATTTAAAAAATTATTTTGGTTAGACTGAGTACGGAGCAAGATCTCAAGATCTAACCTATTACTGTATTGGCTGACAATTAGTACAATTAAAATGAGCTTTGCTTTCATTTTACAAGCATGGGAAACAGAGGGAGAGAAGGTTATGTGACTTGCCCAAGACCACAATCATTTGTAGAGTCAGGAAATCTGGATTCTGTTCCTGATCTCTGTCCCCTAAAATATGAAATATCTTTGCCTACCACTAAGATATTGCTATATGTGAGAAGGAAGTACAATGTATGTTCTGTTTCAGAATAGCCGAAGACAATTTGAGGCACTGGAAAGGCAACAGAAATACAAGCTGCATGGAAAATTAGGCAATGTATGGTAGAATACAATTATCTGAACTGGATTTTAGCCAAATAAGATTACGTTGGGCTTGCAAGTCCTGGACTGTTCATATGTTTCTACTATATAACATTATTCACTAAACAGAATGTGCTTAGGTGCTATACAAGACACAGAAACAAGTGTTCTTACTCAAGAAATGTTCAGTCTCAATAACAAAACTTAAAAATGACTTCTACACTTCTTCATTAACTTGCTCTTGGTAATACTGTTTCAAGTTCATTTCATTTACCATATAAACTTGATTCTAAGATGAGATTCCCCTCCCCCCCCATTTAACATGGTGGGGAAAAGACCCTCACCTTAAAATCAAGCACATGGGATGGGGTTGCTGTGGTTCAGGCTCCAGTCCTGACCTAGGGTCAAAGGCATATAGCTGCATCTGCTGCCTGCCCCTCTCTCCTGCTCCCTCTGTATGCTGACATCTCCCTGCACCCTCTTCCTCCTTCTTCCCGACCACCCATGCAGCTTCTGCTGCCCCACCTGCCCCTTCTTCTCTCCTTAGTCTTGCCCCATGCTGGCAGGCTTCATCCATGCTGTGGCCTAGGGCACTGAGCATGGCCCTAGTCCAGCTCTGTAGCAGTGATGTACAACATGCACAGCTGCTTCAGAGACTAGGGTGGGACTATATTCAGTGCCCCAGGCTGCAGTGTGAACAAAGCCTGCATGCAGCAGCATGTGGCAAGGTGAAGAAGAAAAGGTGGGCAGAGCACAGGCTAGGGAGGAGGAGGAAGAAGGGAGCAGAAGCTGGGGGAGGAGCAGGAGGGGGAGCAGAAGAAGGGGGAAATGAGGCTGCAAGGAGAAGCGGGGAATGAGGTGACAGGTGTAGGCATGAATGACTGGTGCCTCCCAAGACTGGGGCAGCACCATGGTGGCAAGTGGTGAGTGGGGTCTGCCCACTGGCACCGTTGCAGTGAGCAGGGACTGCCCATGGATGCTGCCAGCCATGTTGGCAGCGAGAGGGGAGTGGCAAGCGGTGACCACCCACAGAAGCCGATGGCAGCCAATCTCAGGGAGACATGTGCCCCCCCATGCATCACCCATGGGTGTAGGCAGAGATGGCATGGTAGCAGGCACAAACAGGAGGTAACTTGTTTGACCTCCCCACACCACCTTCCCCCCCACTAACTGCCCTACTTGAGATGGAGGGGGATGAATTAAAGATGAGCCCCCAGTAATCAGATTATGTACATGGAAAATTATAACAAATTTAGATTTGTTATAGGGTCTTCTTAGATTCAAGTAAATATGGAACGTTAAGGAGCAATCCAAGAGAAAGGTGTTTCTCAGCAACTACAATGTATTAGGCAAAATAAAAAGTACTAGTATCTAAGGAAAAGATCCCGCAACATTCAATATGCTTCTATAACAGTACTCAAAAGGCCAGACAAAAATTGATCAAACTTAATGATGGAAAACAAGTAGAATTTGAGTAATTCACAAAGGGTAAAACACAATACACAATCAGTGGGTACATCTACATAAGGTGTTTACTGCAGAGTTGCCCAATTAGCTCTGCAGTGAAACGTCAGTGTCTACACGTGTGGTGCTATTAGGACAGAGTAAACTAATTAATTTTGCCATGGGACAGTACTGCCAGACACAAGTACTACCCTGTGGCAGCTGGAGTATAAGGGTGTTTTAGTGTAGGGGCTGCCTGCTGGTTAGCCCCTACCCTTGGTCAGACCCACACTGAAGCACCCTCATACCCCAACCAGCCCCTCCACCGCATGTTCAGCCAGGGTGGAGTAGCCATGGCCTGACAGGAGCCCTCTGCCAGCTAGGGCTGCACCTCCATGGCTCAATGTGTTGTGGTCCCAGGCACATGTGCAAATGTTAATCCCAGGAGCAATACACTGCAGTGCTAATTGCATTGGAGTTTTTTCTTGTGTGCTAATTGCACATGTAGACACATCCACTCTAGTATGTTATCCACCTCAAGACCATATAAGGGGTCAGGGCATAGGCCGTCTGGGCTAATGGTTAGGCTGCCAAGGGACAGCAGGGCCTGGGGCTGAGTCAAAGGGCCAGAACCATATACCAAAGCCAAGGTCAGGATCATAGAATCAAGAAAATGAGGGTTGGAAAGGACCTCAGGAGGTCATCCAGTCCACCCCCCTGCTCAAAGTAGGACCATCCCCAACTAGATAATTCCAGCCAGGATCTGGGGCTCAGATGAGTACCACAGGGCAGGCATCAGGGGGAAATCCACAAGGCAAAGTCCAAAACCAGAGCCAAACCAGGGTCAGAAGCTAGAAAACAGAACCAGGGAAATCCAAAGCTGAAGTCCAGAAATAAGCCAGGAACAAGAATTAAGAAAACCAGAGTGACAGAACCAGGAGTCTTGCCACAACAGAACTGGACCCCCAGCTGCCCCCTACCCCAGGGTCCCCAGCTGGTGCTAAATGGAAAGGTGGTGCTCCCAGCATCCAATCAGAATGCTTGCTGATCCTAAACTGTGGCAAAGTTCATTAGCTGGGGCTTGCTACAGGTGTGGCTGTTTGGTTCAGGCTAGTCTACCTGTTCAGGGTCCCTGAAAGCACTGGGCCTAGGCTGATCAGAGTGTCTGACAGACTATAAAGGGCTTAATCTTAATGGCTCTGCAATACACTATTTTAACACTGCAAATGCATTTGATTTTTATTCTTTAAAAATATATTTACAAATAAATACTGAGTTTGGGATGTGTTGCATTTACTTTGAAAGACTTGCTGTCTTAACTCTAAAAATTAAAACACTTTACAAAAATTCTGCAGAGTGCTTCTTATAAGGTTCTATCAAACATCATATCAGCCAAAGACCACAGTTTTAAAAAGAAATGATAGGGGAATCTGTAGTGCATGAACCTCTAATCAATTTTTATTTAAATGCAGCAGTACAGTCACGACAGCTGGCATCCAGGCATGCTGAATTTCATGAAGGGCAAAGCTCAAACTGGTCTTAGTGTTCCAGAAGACTTGACTTCTCAAATTATTTCAACGAAGTCCCTCCACAGTACTTTGCCAACCCATGTTTCCTTTCCAGAAACAACTGCCTCCAATCAATCTCTCCCCACACTACTTGGTGGTTTAGTCTATTCAGATGGTAAATTCTTTGGTTCACAAACTGTCTCTTAATTCACCTTCAGTCTAGCTGGGGACATCTAATTATAATTAGCTAATCTGCTTTTCAGAATTTGTAGGTTTTCCAATCTGTCCAAACCTACCCTAGATGCTACCCAGACCGAATTTAATATAATTCTGCAAATCTAAACTTTTAATCGCACTCTACATCCTCTGATTGAGAAAATAAAGCTATATTCTCCAAAACTAGAATAAAATACTGCCATCCTGCCTCCCCTCCCTGGGAATCTTTTTAATGACGAGTGTATCTCTTCCATTTGAACAAAAAAAAAATTAGACTTCTATACTGACCAGCTCTTTAACTGACATACACAAGATGAATTTTCATGAAAAATGTTCTTTCTTTTACAGAAACAATTTGAATAGTTACCACTTGTATTCGTTATCATTTCTCCAGTGTACAGAACTGTGTAATTACCATAATAATTAAAATCAAAATAATTATAATGTTTTAGTTATTTTACCTAGGATCCTAGGAAGCTAGAGCTAGTTTTATAGTGATAGTATATCTTTGATAATCTAAGAAATTCTTGCACAAATTTAGGCCATGTGCAGATATTCAGTTTCTCCTGGGAGAGTCAGTTTCTCCGAGAAGAAACCAGGAATGTACAGCTACTCAGGATTTTTCTCCCACAGCACAAATGGCTGGGGAAAATAACCTAGAAACAACCAGGGTTAAAACCCTGTTAAATCTCACAAGAGTTTTTCCTGGGAGAGTAAATATCTATATAAATTCTCTTCTGAGAGAAGCTACAGCACAGTTCTCCAGCATCCCAGGGTGCTTTGCTCTCTTTCCTCCCAACTCAGGGAGACAGTGAGCATTTTTACATGTGCTCTGGGAGTTGGCGGTGGGGGGCACTTTAATTAGAGCAGCTCTGAGACCTGATCTAATTAAAACTCCCTCAGTGTCTCAAGTACCAGCATCCTAGTGCTTCAAAATGGCAGTGGGGGCAATTATCTAAAGCTCACTGAATAAGCTTTAGTTAAAACACCCCCACTGCCATTCTGAAGCATGGGGATGCTAATACATGACACATGGTGGCTGGCTGGAGCCTACCACACTCCATGAAGTTATTACCACACTCCAGCAGACTCAGTTAATCAAGTCTGCTCCTACATGCTGTAATTACAGTGCATTGGAGGAGCCTCCCGGCTTGTGTATAGGCACCTTGTGTTGCTCACTGGACTCTGCTGTCCAGCCAAACAGGGAACAGAATATGCTCTTTTCACAGTCCCCTGTGCCTGCAAGGAGACAGGCAGTATGAGTCAGCTAATCAGGTCTGCCCTGTGCACTGCTGCCATTCTGTCTGCCAGAAGACTGAGGGAGCCAGAAGAGCATGCTGACGGGCAGAGAATCCCCAAAGTTGTGCAGAATTAGCACTGCAAACTCTTTGTGCTTCAGGATCCCATAGATTTCATAGACATCAGGGCTGGAAGGGACCTCAGGAGATCATCAAGTCCAGCCCCCTGCCTAAAGGGCAGGAAGTCAGCTGGGGTCATAGGATCCCAGCAAGATAAGCATCCAATTTACTCTTGAAGGTGTTCAATGTA
>NW_017728947.1:74309157-74312990 GCF_001723895.1 Crocodylus porosus
AGGGCCTAACCGACAAGCCTCTTGAGCTCATTGTGTGAATATCTGTTCGTGCACCTCCAGATAAACTTTTCTACCAGGAGAACAAACCTAGGAGAATGCTTCTAGATTATTTAAATATGTGTATGCAGCCTTTGTCTGTACACCTAGAATTGCAGGGTATTTTGATAGAGTGCTTCAGAGACTCAGATAGTGACATGCCATGCATCAACCTAAATCTTTAAAGATTTATTATTTAAAATAGCTGTTCTTTATTAGTTTGCAAAGCACAGCAAAGGAATCCAGAATTTTATCTCCATGGGACTTTTGTAAAAAAAATCCTTATTGAAAAAGATTCCTTTTTAAAACCTTGAGGGGGCAAAATATTACATTCTATTTATATTCTGCTCTACAAACTATTAAATAAAAAGGAATCAGCTTAAGTTTGCATTTCTGTATCATTTTGGACTAATGCAACTTATGCAGGTATTGTACTCCAGTGAAGTGCTGAATAGTTCTTAGGGTGCATCTACAAATCACCCTGTGGCAGCATAGTGGTCTTGTGGGACTACACATGATGGCCGGCTATGTCACTGAAATGGCGCACTCCCTGGTTATAGTGCACCAATATGGCACTATAGCGGTGAAATCTAACCATGAGCTATGCACACAGTGCAGTAACCACCAATACTGAGCCATGCTTTTAGTACACTAAAATAACTTCAAAGTGTTATAGAGAAATTGAACTATTTTAAAGCCTTTAAATCACAATCTATATGATGTGGTAGTCACACAACCTTAGAATTATGAACTCATTGTCCCTTGTTTGATCTCTGAGTGCACTCCCTCAGGTTTATGCTTCCTGCATTTCATGGTCCTCCCAATCTTAAACCAGGACCTGGGTTACAGTACCTTGTGTGTCAGCCTCATTACCTTATAGACTGAACTGGGTTTGGACGCATGGCTTGATATGTTGTCACTATAGCGGTAGTGACTTAGGTGAGCCTGGCATCTTCAGACAGTTTCAGGCATCCCAGTGCCTGAACATACACCAACAAGCTTCCACAAAGTAATTCAAGGTGTTACAGTGAGTTAGCTAGTCCCCAGTAGCTGCTCATGTACACACTTCCACTGCAGAGTAAATGCAAGATCGTTTACCCCTCAATGACAGTGAGGTAAGCTACCAGTAGCTCACCTACACCACGGGGTAAAAGCATGTATGCAAGCTATTACCATGGAGTAGCTGATGCACTACAAGCTCACACACTAGTTGACCTTAGATAACTCATTCACATAAATATACACTAAGCCTTATTTCAGTCTTGTTCCATCTGCACCTCTGAGAGTATGCACTTTTTAAAACCTGCCAGAGCTCTCTGTTCTATTGCTAAATTTTGACCCTCCCAATCAAACCAGATCAGTAAACTCAATAAGAGATCACATTAGGGTCATCATCATCTACAGTTCTGACAAAGTCCTTTAAAGCAGCATTTCTCAACCTATGGGTTATGACCCAAAAGTGAGTCACAAGAATGTATCAAAGGGTTGCAAACAAACTTTAAGTGGATTCTCCTTTAAAGGAGAAAATGTGGGAAGCCACGGTTTTTCCCTTGCAGGCTATCAGAGTTCCAGCCTGCAAAGGGTTGCTTGGGGGCCCCCATGACCCGAACACATCCACCCCCTGCCCCACACACTGCAGGGGCTGAGGCCTGGGGGCAGTGGGTCAGGACTGGCCACTGATGTTTATGAATGGGTCCTGGTACAAAAAAGGTTGAGAACCATTGCTTTAAAGAATCTTGTCAGTTATTGGGTGGCTATCATGAATCATCTCCTCCCTGGCTTGATTCCAGACAGACTTTTAGGCTTTGTCTTCATGACAGAAATAGACGTGTTCTGAAGCCAAGTTAGTCAACTTGACCTAACACACTCTTGCTATAGCAAAAACAACACTTAAATCAAGATAATTCACACAGAAAACACCAACCTAATAACCAACCATTAATAAACTGTTACAGGGTGCTTTATATCATTCAGATGGATTTCAAATCCTTAACAAGATTTTAAATAAATTCAGTGGGCATGCCTCCACATGCAGGGGTGTGTGCTTGTAGCAGCAAAAATAGTAGTGGCACAAATTTGTGCTGCTACTTTTTGCTGCTGTGCATGCCCCTGCACGTATGCTTTGGTGCAGGGCAAAATGCCACACTTTGGGCAAACTGCCTTTTCCCAGCTCCTGGCATGCTGGAGGAGCTAGTATGGAACTACAGGAGGGGAGACACTGGATGGCAGCCAGAGCATCTCCCTGGAGGCCCAAGCCTCATATCTGCCAACATATGCTCCTGTGGCGCACACCAGGCCACTTTTCTTCTCAGCGTTTTTGGAGGTTTTTTGCTACCAGGATTTCCCATGCTGCAGATTTGCTGTGCAGGGCACATTTTAATGTGCCAGGCATGCAGTCTGTGCTACCGCATAGAGGTTTGCAGTGCCACAAACCGCACATGCTTGCACATCTGGATCTGGCCAGTAAGTTCAGTTCTAATTTCAGTAAGTTTAGTTGTAAAATAGAGTCATTCTCTGGAAATTTTTGTCCAAACTAATGCACTTCAGTAGAAAATGTTTAGTTCTATTAATTAGTAGTTTTGGATAATAGAAAAGTTTATGAGATCTGCATATGCACAGTAAGTTATTAGACGCGTTTCTATTGCACTAACAGCTGATAACGTGTAGTTACCTAATTCAAACACAAGATCATAGGAAATTAAGGCTGGAAGGGACCTACAAGTTCATATAGTTCAGGGGTTCCCAACCCCTGGGCCACAGCCTGGTACCAGGCCATGAAAGGTTGACTGCCAATCCACGGGAGGGTTTGCTGCCGACCTGGAAGTCTGGAAGCAACCAACATACTACAAACCAGCAGCCAGCCTTTTTTTATACTGAGTATAATAAAGGGTTGGCTGCCTGCCAGCAGTATGCTGGTCACTTCTGCAGGTTGTTGGTCCGCAGTCACTTCTGGTCCATGGTTTGCCAGTCCGCATCATAAAAAGGTTGGGAACCCCTGATCTAGTCCAGCCCCATGCTCAAGGCAAGATCATCCCTGATTAAACCTTCCCAGACAAGTGTCTTTCTAACCTGATCTTGAAACATGCAGATGGTTGTGATGGCAACTGAGTCTCTGACTCAATTGTTGTAAAAGAACATAACAAACATTTCAATAATGTGCCTTGCCCCCTTCATATCCTTCTGTTTTTACTTCCTCTTCACCACTGTGGCTTCTGGATCTCAAAGGCAGTTTCACACACTTGTCTCTAGTCCTATTCTTCATTTCAAAATATCAAATGCTTACACTTTGCATGTTCGTAGCTCTCGACAAACATTAACTAATTAACCTCAAACACCCCTCTGAGACAGGTATTATCTTTAGCTTCCAAGTAGGATCTTGATTTACTCAAAGCCATGCAGCAAGTCAATGGCATAGTGGGCACATAGATACATGCAAATGGTGCCGGGTGGGTGCAATACACATATGCAAATGCTGCAACCTGGGCAGACATCTACACATGCACCCATTTGGCAGCAGATTTGCTGTTCCTGTCAGCAGTCTGCTCCTGCCCCCTCAAGCCCTTCAGGACCCCTGCAGCAGCCAGGGGGAGCTCTAAGCTCCCCATGGGTGCTAGCTCAAGGGCTTGCAGGGACCATGGGGGAAGGGGAAGATGAGGGCGGAGGAAACATCAGACTGCCAGACCAAACAGCACCCACAACTACAGCCCAGACCAGACCAATGAGCAAAGCTAACAAACAGGTAAGAGAGAGGGGCCAGGGTAATGCTGGGACTAGGGGGTCAGTACACACAACCACAG
>NW_017728947.1:74313001-74321548 GCF_001723895.1 Crocodylus porosus
CTTCCAAGAGAAGTGGTGCAGGCTCCTACCCTGGGGGTGTTTAAGAGGAGGTTAGATAAACATCTTGCTGGGGTCATTTGACCCCAGTATTCTTTCCTGCTATGGCAGGGGGTCGGACTAGATGATCTGTTCAGGTCCCTTCCGACCCTAGAAACTATGAAACTATGAAACTATGGGGCCAGGAGACAATTGTCTCCTGGCAGAGGCTGGGAGATTGCTCCATGCCCCCCAGAAGCTGCCTTCTTCCAGGCTGGAGACAATGAAAATCCTATCTTTGCTATGCTACAATAGTACTTAGCATATGTTTTACTGCTTAAGTGTTCAGATGCAAGCATTTTAAGTGCATTTTAAAACATCCTGAGTATAATCTGTGACCATGCTGCCTCCGTCTAAAAGGGTTTTTTACAAAAGAAAGTTGCACCAGTTTTACTTAGGTTGTAATTTTTAAGCAGCATTAAATTACCTATAGATAATCATTTTCTAGTGCAGAAGGTATTTTGCCTAACACAACGTAACTGTTTTGGACCTCATAATGATTTGTAAATATGAATGGACTGGAAGCTGATGGTTGTCTAGAACGAATGATCATGACCTGATCACATTCCAGATGGGCAAATGGAAAACAAATCTCATCCAGTAATAGACGTACATGCTGTTTCCAAAGGACTAATTACTCAGAGCTAAAGAAAATTATGGCCACACATTAATTAAGAGGAAAAATTCAGTTAGGAAAAAGATGTGATTGAAAACTACGAGTCCTTGAAGAAGAACATGTTAGATGTCCAAAAGAACCACAACACTGCAGTCAAGGAAAAGTGACAAATCTGAGTAAAAGGCCAACCAGGTTCAGGGGTGAAATGAAGGCACTAATTAGAGAATAAAAACAACTTCCCATCTAGGGGTTAATTCATATTTATAAGTATAATGAAGTCAAAAATAGTTACTTCATGATGAGTCTTGTTAGAATACTAAGACACATTAGAGAACCTTCAGTGAAAGTTTCCAAGAGTAGGCTACATAAGCATTTGATAGGCAAAGTCATGCAGGGGGGTTGGACCAGATGAGCCTTTAGGTCCCTTTAGGCTTATGAGTTTATAAACAAATAGAAAATTGGTAAATCAATAACAATAATCATAAATTAGAGCTTATTAAGTAAACTGATACAGAAAGCTAAAGACAACAGAAAAAATCCACAGCTAGCAGAGCTAAAGAAAATATGCAGCGATTTATTTTGTTTTTATTTATTTTGTTTTGTTTTTTTAAATACATTAGGAACAAAAGAAATCCAAACCATTTGTTAAACTCATTACCAGAGATCCTGGTTTTCTCTGAGAAAAAGAACAGATTTTCTGACAAAAATCCCAAAATCCATGATTAAAATGAAAGGCCACTCATATATATATATATGGCAGCATGGTCACAGATTATACTCAGGATGTTTTAAAAAGCACTTAAAATGCTTGCATCTGAACACTTAAGCAGTAAAACATATGCTAAGTACTATTGTAGCATAGGAAAGATAGGATTTTCATTGTCTCCAGCCTGGCAGAAGGCAGCTTCTGGGGGGCGTGGAGCAATATATATATATATGAGTGGCCTTTCATTTTAATCATATATCAGTTGAACACAATGTTTTATTGATATATTTAGTTTTAAAACAATTTGGAAGTGTACCATTGCCTCAATCAATCACAATAATAAAATACATTCTAAATACCTATATGTTTTGGCATTTGCTTTCGGGTTTTTCATCATGGAAAATCAGAGCCCCTACTGAGACCACTCTGTACACCCCAGGGAATTATGCACAGAAAAATTCAAAGTGATGCGAAATGATTTCTTTTTTACAAATTAAACAAAATTTAAACACTATTTGAACCTTCTTTAGAAATATATGCAGGTACTTTGTACAGTTGGGGGGGTGGGGTGGGGTGGGGTGGGGTGTGCAGGGAGGATTTGTGAAAGTATGTAGTTTGTGGGTGGCTGTGGCATTTGTAGGTGGATGTGGGGTGATGTGGGGTTTGTGGGAGGCAGTGGGTATGGGAGTATGTGGGGTTTGTGGGCAAGTGTGTGGTTTGGAGCAGTTTGGGGAGGTGTCGGTATATGTGTAAGGTTTGTGGGTGGGTATATGGTTGTGCTGCCCAGACCCCACTGCCAGCAGCTCAGTGGCAGCAGGCTTTCAGGGCACTCATGGCTGTGACAGGCAGAGCCCCTAGTGACATGTGCCTCTGGTTGGATCCTAGGGCCTTCATGTGCTGGCAAAGTGCTGGCTTAGCCTGCTGGCATACACCTTCAAACCAGCCTGAGCCACACCAGCTGATCCTGGCACTGATCACAAGGGATGGAGCCATGCCACCCAAGCACCAAGCCGGGCCCTGTCTGCTGCAAGTGGCACTGCTAAGTGCCCAGCCCAGCCCTGTCCCTTGCAAGCGGTGCCAGGCTCAGTGCTTGGCTGGCACAGCCTAGGCAGAGCTGCTCACAGGGGATGGGCACCAACCAAGCACCGAACCCAGCCCCATCCACTGCAAGCAGCACTGCTGAGCCTGGACGCATATGCCTAGAGTCGACCCCAGAGCTGCTCACAGGGAATGGCTCTGGGCTTGGCACTTGGCAGTGCCACTTGCAGCAGACAGAGCCAGGCTCAGTGCTCAGCTGGCACACCCTCATCCCCTGCCAGCAGCACTGCTGGGCCGCACCAGTCAAGCGCTGAGCCCAGCACCACTCACAGAAGATGGTGATACGGTCTATAAGTTGAGGTTGAATTTTAAGAGTTAAAAATTGGAATTCAAAATTCAACTTGTACATTGTGAAATATGATATATGGTCATTCTTAGCTTTTAAGGGGATAACATAGCCATTCCTTCCAAATCACAACCCAGAATTCCATGTGTCACAAATACTGTAACAGGAACTATCACGTGTATTTCTGCATTCTGCTCAGAATGTTAGATACAGCCATTCCTGTCACATGGTATAGATAAACATACAAAGAAACTAAAGAGAGGCCTTGACCCTACTGCATGCATTGCATGGCCTTATCATGGTGCCCATACAGAGAGGCCCAGTGACTTCAGTTTGACTCCTCACCCATACAGACCACTAGAAATGACGTTAGCATCTCCTAATGGACCCTATCCCTGAGAGGATCAGTGTGACTAACCAACATCAATCACCCTTAAGCAAGGGGTGGGGTAGGCACACAGAGTCCAGACAGGGCTCAGATACCTCCCTAGGAATTGCCCCTACATCAGTGATATTTGCTGTTAGTACTGTTGACTAACATCTCACCACTTTTTAATGCTTGATTGGTCTAGAGAACAGGTTCTCATAAGACTATCTGCTCCACAGTCTAATTACATAATCACATTTATTTTCACTTCCTTAGGATGTTATATGTGTGTAGGTACATTAGTCAGCATAATGGTATCTTGATTTAATTGAGGTCGGTTAACACTATGGCATGAAAACACAAAATGATTTTGATGAGGAAAAACAACAGAAAGGTGCAGTTCTGCATGGTTGCCTCGTAAGTGTGAATCAGCAGGGCTGAGGGAGCTCAAAAGAGAAGCCAAGAGAGCTGGAATACCCAAACATTTGTAAAACAAGCCTTTCAGCTTCTACCTAGCATATCAAAAATTACATTTTTCAGAGGACTAGCAACACTCCAAGTGCTGGCAACACTCCTACCAGTGCAGCCCAGTATGCCGTTAGCCTTCTTTGTAACAAGGACACACTGTTGGCTCACATTCAGCTTATTGTCCACTGTAACACCCAGGTCCTTTTTTGCAGAGCTGCTGGCCAGCCAGTCACTCAGCCCCCAGCCTATATTGGTGCATGGGCTTGGTCTGTCCTAAATTGTTGCTAGAAGCCAGTTTGCTCCAGCTATTTTACAAAACCCAAACAGTTCAAAAATTTCAGCTCTAATATTGGTTCCAAAACCCCCATTCTGTTAAGGCATCATCATGTTGTCATCCATGATGGCTGAATCCAGGGTTCTGACTTAAATTCTCAAATACTGTTGTTTTTACTGCTTTATTCTCTTCAATATCAAACCAGCTCTTTCTGCTTTGTCATCTTTCCACCCAGGTTATCCTTACTTTTTAAAAAAGTGAGGCCATTTATAGCAGTGTGACCACCGCCAACATTTCAATTAATTTCTGAAAGAATGTTTAGAAAATAGAATTACTGTGCCAAGAGAGCCTGAGGAGGCACAAGTTCAGGACCCCTCTGCCTAATTACCAGGCTTGGGCACACATGGTGTAGGAGTGAGTGGGCAGAGTTTGTTTCTCAGCAGCAGTCCCAGGCTTGGCAGAATGCCATATAAATGTGGCCACTGTGCCCTGATACTCCCATTGCAACACTCTTCTTATATGCTTCAAAAAAAAAAGGCATTTCTTTGCAGTTCATGAGACTATCCATTAAAAATGGCAGCTGTCTGATCTTGCTTAGTGTCCTCGGCTTTAAAAGACAAAAAAGACAAGGTGGGCTTCTCCCTTTGTGTTCATTATGTTTTTTATTGAATTAAATCTTGCCTTACAAAGTGCTACTTTTAAGCTTAGTGTGGCTTGCTTCCCTTGCTTTAGAAGTGTTCCACAGACAATTTTTTTATTCAAAATGATTTTTAAATAAAATTGCAAAATTAATGGATAAAAGCTAAATGGATTCCATAATTTACTTTTATTTTAGTGAAGCCCTTGAGACAGTAAATCATGAATACTCACTCTCGGAACCAATTTAAGTGGTTTAAATGTAGGTACTGTCACATTAATTGAAAAATAGCTGAGGCAGAAAACCAGTGATAAACAGTTCTTTGAACTGAGGGAGGTGCCTACCATTGTCTTAACAGAGAACAATGGCAAGTTATATTTTTTTTAATAAAGAAAGCATAGTCTAAGTAGACAGTCTACTAGCTGAATTCAAGGGTATACTGAATGGATGGTGCTGCAAACAACTCTGAGGACAAAAAAGGATGAAAAAAATGAGCTGAAGGGAGAGCCACCTTGAAGAATGCTAGTATATCTGAGGGTGTGCAAATATGAAGGAAAGTGATTCCACTGGCAAAGTAGAACAGGCAAAGTGTGCTGAAAGACCTATGTTTCCTGTTAATACATCCCAGTGTGCCATTAGGGTATTTTACAATAATATTACATTAGTGCCTCATATTTAGCCTGTGATTCTCTATAATCTCCAGGCCCTCCTCTGCAATACTGCTGCCTAGCCAGTCCTTCGTAAATGTGATATTGAATTTCCTCCTATTCCAGACCATTTTTCTGATTTATCAAGGTCATGTTAAATCTTAATCTTGTTCTCCAAAGAGAAGTAAATCCGCTACAGATTTATAATGTAAACTTCATTTACATTGATGTACACTTCATTCCATTTCACAAATCATTAATTAAGATATTAAACAATACCACACACAAAACAGACCACTGAGGAACCCCATTTGATACCTCCTCCCATTTAAATATTGAGCTGTTGATAACTAGTCTTTCAGCTTAGCTATCCAACCAGTAATATACCCAGCATACAGCAGTTTCTCCTAAATGAGTGGTGCTCAACCTTCTTGGGTACTTGGGACCCAGCTATACCTCAGGTCACTACTCCCCTTCAGTAGGCAAGGGGGAAAGGAAAGAGGAAGGTGAGAAATGGCTAACAATATCAGAGGGAGTGGAGTGGAAAAAGCAGGCAGGGGGGAAGATGAAGACAGCTTACCATGTGTGTAGATAGAGAGACCAGTGAGAGCTACAAGGGAGACCAGCAGCATGATGAAGTGCAGGGAAGGGGACATGCCAGGCTGAGCTGCTTGATGCTGACCCCTCCCTGCCTTCTGTGCAGTGGAACAGATTCACTCACTTTGGGAGCTGGATCTAGCCTGCAGGTGGTAGGTTGTGCACCAATGATCTAGATCATATTTCTGACTTATAAAAACATGATGGGAAAAGGTGTACTCAATCTGAAGTACAGGCAGTTCTCAACTTATGACTTTGAGGTACAATGAACATCACTTATGACCTTTATAAATTGACACCATGTTTTGAGGTTTCAATGCAGATTTTGACTTTATGATGCTGGATACAGCTGTATCCAGCTAGTCAGTCTGGAAGGAGAGGGGGAAGGGAAGGGGCATGGTGGGGAGCAGATCAACACTCCTGCAGCAAAGGAGGGATTGGGCCTGGGATTGGGACAGGGCCTGGGGCAAGCACTGCCCAGCCAGGGCGGGGGGGCATGGGACAAAGGCGCAGCTCATCTGAGGGGTGTGGGGAGTTGGGGGCGGCTCCTGCCACGGCACACCTCTGGTCCAGGAGCTGCTTATCTGGCAGCTCTCACCACTGCTCCTGCCACTCGTCCAGGAGGGCATGGGGTGGGGGCATGTGCCCCCGGATCTGTGCGGGGCAGGCGGGGCCAGGGCTGCACTTGGCTGTGCTCAGGGCAGGTGTGGCAGCACTGGGAGCAGGGGCTATGCCCTGCCGCCACTCATCCAGCCAGGGCGGGCACAGGACGAAGCCACTGCACTGCCTTGGGATGAGCAGCATGCAGCAACAGGAGCCGCCCCCCCTCCCTGCACCCCCTGGATGAGCTGCAGGTCCATCCCACACCTGCCCCACCTTGGCTGAGTGAGTGATGGGAAGCATGGGGTGGGGAAGGGCACGTGCCCCCAGATTGGGGCTGGGTGGGAGGCAGAGCGGGTGCTGGGGGGCGGGCTGCAGCCATCCAGAAATTCACCATTAGCCCCTCCATAAAACCCACTGCCCACCTGGAATGCAGCACAGTGCAGACCCCACCCTGCCCACCCCACACAGATCTGGGGGCACATGCCCCCACCCCGGGCCTTCCCAGATCACCGGCAGGAGCAATGGCTGGAGTCACCATATGAGCAGCTCCCAGACCAGCAGTTTGCAGCCATGGGAACCACTCCCCCCACCCCACACGCCCCTTAGACAAGCCGCACTTTCATCCCATGCCCCTCCACTCTGGGTGAGTAGCACGTGCTACCCACCCAGCCACCCCTGTCCCAGCCAAACCCCAATCCCTCCTTTGCTGCAGGGGCATTCATCTGCCCCCCCCCCACGTCCCTTCCCTCCCCTTCCAGTCTTACCACCCAGATGCAGCTGTATCCAGAGTCATAAAGGAACCAATCACCCATTTATAACATTGTTCCTATGGGAAAATTGGTTCCAAGTTATGACGTTTTGACTTAAGACATGGTTTTCAGGAACCAATTGTGTCATAAGACTGAGGACTACCTGTGTACTAGGGGTGTGCAAAGTGAGCCATATTCGATTCGGATTTGGCCTGATTTGGGGGACAGTGATTTGATTCATTGATTCAGATGACTGTCCCGACTCGATTCAGCCAAATCCGAATGAAGATTTGATTCTGATTTGGAGAATTAGCGATTTGGCCATAGACACAGTTTTTAAATGTTTTTTCTACATACCTTGAGGTACCAGCTGTGGCTTATGAATGCTGAGATGGTGGGGTGATTGGAGCATCCCAGAGGAGTTCAGGGAGCCCCACCACATGCTCAGCAGAAGTATGTCCACCTCTGGGTCTGCCACCGAGCAAGTGGGGGACCCCCCCAAAACCCCTCTGGCTCATTGATCAGCCACAGAAGGACCCCGGGTGCCACCCCAGACCCAGGAGGCACCAGTCACCAAGCCCGGGGGGCAGGGAGGCAGTCCCCCACACACTCCACGGTGGACCCAGAAGTGGACCAGACATGCTTCTGGTCCACTTCCGAATCCACTGCCAAGCATGCTGGGGACACCCCACGCTCCCATGGGACACTCCATCCGCCTTATCATCTCAGCATTCACGAGCTGCCTGGTACCTTGAGGTATGTAGAAAAAACATATGAAGCTGTGTCTATGTCCAAATACTCAAATCTCTCCAAATGGATTCAGAGGGTTCCAATTCAATTCAAAAAGATTAAAGGGTCTCCTGATTCAATTTGGATTTGGAGATTCACCCACCAAATCAGGCCAAATCTCTGCCAAATCAAGTCAGTGACTGATACTTCACACAGCCCTACTGTATACCATTACCCACTGTTCTCTCCCATCAAAAAAGCATGTCATCTCGTAATAGAAGGAAATCAATTTTGTTAGCCATAATCTGCTTTTATCAAGTCTATGTTAGCCTTACCTTGTTGTTTTCATTGCTTAATGATGTTCTCTAGTATCTTTCCGGGTACCAGAGTTAGACTGACCAATTCATAATTCCTGGACCTTTCCTTTAACTTCTTTAAATATGGGTGTTGCAGGATCCTTCCCTGGTCGGGCTTACCACAGATCACGAATAGGCGGGAGAACAGTGAACAGGCTTGGTAGCTTTTATTAGCGACTATTAACGTAGCCGCGCAGCGGCTAGAACTCACCACGCCTCACGCGCCCTAATGGTGCGCGAGACCGATGAGCCTGGCTGGTGAGTGGTTTCTGGGGTTTCAGGTCGCCCGGATCAGGCGGGTCTCTGTGTCCTCCTTCGGTTGGCCACTCCAAAGGCCGAGCCGTGTCCGTATTAATCTGCCGTGAATCGTTCCGAGTC
>NW_017728947.1:74321559-74355061 GCF_001723895.1 Crocodylus porosus
ATTTGCAAATATATACCTTTTGTCTCACCAACAATGTGTGCCTAAGGATTTGTTATTCAATGAGCCTCCAAAGAAAACGAACCGAGAGAGAGTTTTTTTTACCTCACCTTGATGCTAATTGTGCTCGTTACTGATAAACTGACCTCTTATGAATGCTGAAGTAAAGAAGGAATAAACACTTTGTGCAAAATTGTATTACCTTTTCTGCACCTAAACACCACCGACTCAGCCATGTACTTCTGCCCCTCAGCTTTCTCCACATCATCCATTATTCAGTAGGGAACCCAGGAACAGAGCACAAGGGGTGTAATCCCCCATTTTCTTTGTGTGACACGCGCAGAGTGAGTTCTGAGCTCGCTCCCCAGTCAGCACAGCCTCCTCCGGAGTTCCACATGAACAGTGAGACCTGTGCTTACCACCTAAAAGGGTCTGGGTGTGTAGTTCCCTTCCTATTAGTTTCTCTTCCTACATAATAAGAGGCTTACACTTTCCTTGGTCCTCCTCTTCTAACATACTTATTAAAAGTAACAAAAAGCCTTCTATAGCTCTTGCTTCAGTCTTATACTCAGCCTTAGTCATTGGCAATGCATAAGGGGTTCATGGAGACGCATATGCCCTCCCTGAGACTGGCTGCTGCTGAAGCCACCACCGGCTTCTGCTGGCAGTTGCCGCTCACCACCCCCCCCCCCACCGCCGACATGGTTGGCAGCATCTGTGGGCAGTCCCCGCTTGCTGCCACCAACACCAACGCCAGCAGCTGCAGGCAATCCCCATTCACCATATGCCACCGCCAGCGGCAGCAGGAGGTCCCCGCTCACCACCGTGGTGCCCCCTCCCCCTCCCCCCTCGGTCTCAGGAGGCACCAGTTGTTGATGGCCTTAGTGATATGACCAAGTTTCCACTTTGGGTAGTGTGACAGGGGGCTGTCCTCTACATCAGCCTACTCACCTGCCTATAGTTTGTTAAAATGATTTCTTCTGAAAGATTTTGTGTGTGCAGCCTTCAACAGCTCACCAAAACTCATTAAGTGGCCCGCCAGCCAAAATAATTGCCCACCTCAGTCTAAAACTAAGAAGGAAGAATTATTTCTGTGGGACTGCCATGTAGGAGTTGTAGAATCAGGTCCATTCCTTATGGATTCCTCCCACCCTCCCATGCTCACACCAGATAATCAAATCTGATTTTTTTTCCAGCAGATCTGATCCAGGTATTATTTAGATGCAACAGCCCAAGTCTATATTGGTGAGTGGTGGTACTCACCTCAAGTAAATGTGTGCTTCTGTGTATATACACCCATACACCTACACACACACACAAGCAGAAAGCAAATCTGTATATTTATTCTTATGTGCTTTTCCCCCACTCCTCTGTGGGCAGGCATTTGCTTATATTGGTAGTTTGGAGATAAATCCATTTCATTTGTCTGAACAAGATAATAATGTGGGAGCTAAAGAATAAATTCAACCATTTGGCTCTGCCTTGTTCTAAAATGAAATCATCAATTACAATAAGCTATATAAGTCTCAGATCAGTAAAACAGACCTTTAGTCACTTCAGCATATAGATTGGACATATTTTTGGATAAGTCAGACTGCTCAGCAAGGATTTAAGCCTGCAAGGCGCAGGACATCCTCAGTTCCCAATGACTTCAGCAGAAGCTAAGGGCATTCAGCCTTTTAGTGACCGCAGGAGAAGAACATTTGCTTTTTAGCATTTAAGCCCTGAGTCATCAACAGTTGATATTAATAACTTTATGCAAATGCAAACATCTGCAGTAGTAATTAAATCACCTCTGTTTGAAAGAGATTTTTACACCAAAGTTAAAGAAATAACATCATGCTGGCTGTTTGGCAGAAAGGTGACAAGGTGACAAAGCCTAATGGCATTTAAAACCCAATCCAAGTAAAAGTCAAAACACTGGATCCCTTGCAAAGCTAGAGTCATATACGGACTAAGAAGAAAATGTAACACAAAATATGAACAAACCCAAACTAAGGTTCTTATTAAATGGAAAACTATTACAAAAGAAAACATACCATTTCAGAAAAGCAGACTGATGATACAAAAAGAAGTTATCTCTGCTATCTGAAAAGCAAAGTGAGCACTGACTATGAATAATTGAAGATTATTCACTAGAAAAGCTGTGTTCTTTGTTCTTAATTTAGATTAGCTAACCCATGTTACCTAGTAGACTTATAACAGCAGCGAAGACATAGCCAATTGGCTTTCAACTTACGTTAGCAGCTTGAGTTCAAGCTCAGGCCCTTAAATGGCTTTAACTGAAATGAGCAACCTGAACCAAAAGGTGACTTTCCTATAGTGAAGTCATAGCCTTACTATAATGTATTGATGAGGTTAACTGAAGTGAAAGAAGAAGCAAATGGATGAAATAGACCCAATGATAGTGCTTAAACCAAGGTTCTGGACTAGATATGGAGAGCCAGACCTATACAAAAAGCCATTAGATTTGTGCCTAGTTTCTTGCTTTTTCTAGTTTTTTCTTTCATTTCCTTATGCCTTTCTCTCTGCTTTTCCTATCTCTCAATTTCATCTTTGAATTGGTTTCTTTTTATCCTTTTTCCTATTTTTCTTGCCTCTGCAGTGTCAAGGAGATTCAATTTTGCAGTTCACGAATACTAATAATCCATGTCACTCTGTGTTACACTTTTTCTAAAAGTCTTCAATGGTTTTATATGCTAGGAATGAATACAGATTCCTCATATTGGCTGAATCCTGCTGTGTTTATGCAGGCAGGACTCCTAGTGAAAAGACTCACATCGCAGGATTTAATCCAGCGAGAAAAAAGATTATAGCAGTAGAGGGGAAGAAATACCTAAAGAGTAATTAGAGAAGTCTGGTGTCAGCAATAAAAAATTAAAACATTCTTTCTCCTGGGAGTAACTTAAAAAAATGTTACAAGGCTTCATTTTCCTACTTACAGTGGATGAGTTATCATGAAAAAAAATTACAAGCTTGTTGGGCACACCAGTATTTGTGCAGCATTTCTGCAACATCACAAGACATAGTAAGTTCCAATATTACAAGAGAGAAGTGGAGAGCCCTGAATTCCAATGACAGGCTCAAATTTTGTTCTGTACCCACCAGATGTTAAGTCAGAGCTGCCAAGGAGAAGAGTGGCAGATGGTATATACCTATGATGGTATATACCTATCTAGGGCTTTCAGTTTGAGATGGGGCTTGGTGATTGTGTGTTGGTTATTTCTGTGCCAGACAAAGAGACTTGGAAATCTTACAGCAGCAAAAGAAAATAAACTACTGTGAGCTGAACAAAACCTTTACAAAAGTCATGAACTAAACTGGCAGAGGTGCAACAAGCAGGGTTGGTGCCCTGGGCAAATTCTGTGGGAGGTGGGGAGAGTGCCAGAGGGGTGGGAGTTTTGAGAAGCAGGAGGAGGATGGGCAGGTGAAGACAACGTGGGAAGGATATGGGTTTCAAGAGCAGGAAGCGGGCAGAAGGAGGCACTGCTGAGCACTAGTGGGTTTGGAGGAGGGGGAAAGGGACAGCAGGAGTCTTACCTATACCCAAAAACAGCTGCTGCATGGTCTGTCAACCCCAGCTGTTGCTCTTATAGCAGTAGCTGGGTGTCTGGACACCTGGCTGCTGCTGCAAAAGCAACACTGTGAGATTGCTTTTGCTGCCAGGGTGCAGACTCCACAGGGACGGGTCAGCAATTCTGGTGCTTCTCTTAAATTAGAACCCAGAGCTGGTGCCACGCTCACCCACCTTTAGTTATGCTACTGAAAACTGGAACCAGTGCTAAATATCCCCTCCCCTTCACTTTACTAGCATGGTAAATTCAGATTTCTCTTCATAAATCCTCCTTCCCCACTACTTCAAACATTCAAAAATCTATATTACAATAGTTACTAGTAGTTCTTACAGTACCATGGACTATTTGAAAATGTAGTGTTTTAAGCTTGTCTGAGCTTGAATATGGTATAGAAATGCCAACAAACACTAGGAAATGTGAAGTCACTTCTCCATATTTACAATATTGAAGCAGTGTTCACATGAAACGAGTGTGCAAAGCAATGTATTTCAAGGACAATGTGCAGATTCTTTGTGGAGACAACTTAGCCATTTGAGATTTGCTCATTATTTGTTCAAGTGCCGAAAGGAAAGGGCAGTTTCTGAAGTCTGGCTTCCTGGCTGTGCGCTGTTCTTCGGCATCCTGAGGGCCAATTCTCAAGTGATCTTGAGCATTGAACAGTACAGCCAAATTCAGTGGGTGTTACAGCTGCTCAATGCTTCTCTAGATTTTAGGGTAGTAAATACTACTGAGGAGCTCTTACAATCTAATTCAAAACCCCCCAAAAAAATATTTAACTCTCAGAGCATTTTCTATCTGTAGCATGTTAAAAACCACATTTTACAGGTTTAGATGAACAATGGATTAAGGTACCGCTCGGATTTTCTGCTGTGATCTCTTCACTTTCCCCAAGTATAGATTCTAGCCAGAAATGGCCATTAGAGAATGTATCTTAGAAAGGAGAATTTCTCATTAGTATTAAAACAACAGAGGGCTGGTTTCTGAACTAGTTCATCCCTTTTTTCCCCATCCTCCTAGGGAGAGATTGGAAGAAAGAGAAGAATGGGCAGTGGCACGGCCGAGTAGAAAGCTATTACTCCAGTTCTCCACATAATCACACATTATGGCGTGTGATGATCCTCATCCTAACAGAGGTCACATGGGAAGAACTAAGTCCTCAGGCTCTGTCTCCACCAAGTAATTAGTCCGTTGTGAGAATACTGGGAATTCCTGGTTGATTTAGTTTTGTTTACACTAAAGTGCAAGAATTCCTTCTGCGGTAGCTTTGACAATGGTTATTCCAATTAATAGTTCTAGCATGAATTCAGAGTATGGTAGAGCTATTACTCACAGTTGTCATCAAGTCAGTTTCCTAGTGTAGACAGGGTTTGACAGAGCAGGCAGGAATAATATGGTTGTGGTGTTTGATTTGTAACAGAGCAAGAGAGATATAGGAAAATGAGATTATTCAGGTACCTGATGGCAATAGATCATCATATATTTGAAGAGTAAAGTTGAATTCTGGGGTCAAGAGAGACTGAAAACAGAGGAAGAAAGCAGCAGATATACAATGTGACAGGGAAAGTATTGCTTTTTGGCACTGTAGTACGGATTTTAGAGTTCAACTAACAGCAGGGTGGCACAAAGCACAAAACATCACAACTCTCCACTTTTTCCAAAACAGACTGAACTCTTTTATTTGGAAACTTATTTCCGTAAAAACCCTTTATATGAAGACATTCTGCATCAGTACTATGGTATGTTGTGATGTTTAACAGCTTCTGCATATCTTAAATAAAGCTTGTTTTCAATGTGACAGCCTGAAAATAGTCATTTTCAGTTTTGAGACTATGCAATACAGTATTCAATATTGCAGATGGTACAGTGCAGCGTGGGAAGATACTGAGCAATACATGCCTCTCTCGGTGAGCAACAAATCCTTAGATTAATAGAGAATTAGTCCTGTATCTGCTTGAATCCTGTTAAGAAAATGTTCATTCAGAGAGATCCCCTTATACACTACACACAAGTTTCCAATAAATACTAAATAACTTCAGTGCCCTGTTATCATAACTTCTATGGAGTTATACAGTAAGTTCATGTAACCTGAGTGGCGGCCCAATAGTTGCCACCCCTGCCCAATATCAGGGATGGTGTGGTGAGAGTGGAGCAGGGCTTCTGGCCAGCACCAATTTACTTTCCAGCTGGCCCCTGCTCACCACAGAGCAGCCCATGGTCCCAAGAAGGTCTAATACTTAACTGATTTAACTATTTAACTTCAGTTACAAAACAAGAATAATAGGAAAGGTTATTTACAAGTGAACTTAAATGGCATAACCAGAATCACAAAACAAACCAGAATACATTAGTCAACCCTTGACTCAAGAACCCCAGGTAGGGTAACTGGCAGCTTTCAGCCACTGCTGAGATGCTACAGCAAGGAAACAGGGTGCTTGCTTCTAGCAGCTCCAACAGGCCTCCCAATAAGTGACAGATTGTAACAGTGTAGGCTCTTCTGGTCTGCAGCAATCAAATTGTATCAAACCCCAATCCCCTCAAAGAAACTAAAGGGTGACCCTCCATGGCAACCAAAAAGGCAAACAACAAGCAACAGAGTAGGCTCCTGTAGCAATCAGCATGACCCAAGCACAAAGCTCAGGGACTCCATCTGATGACAATCAGCTGCAGAATAAGGGACAGGACTGAGTCCCCTCTGGGGCAGTCAGTAGCAGAGGGTCAGCAACACAGGCAGCTCCCAGGGGTTGTTCCTCTAAACCCCTGCTCCAGATGACTGGCCGGGCACCCCGCACACCTCACAGCTCACCAGTCCCACTCCGAGCACCGGTCTGTGCCCCAAGCTCCTGGGGACCCTCGTCCTGGCGCTCTGCGGCTCCTCAGGATCCCAGTGCCTTGCCAGCTGCTGTCCTGCTTCCCCAGGAAAGGTAAGGGGCTTCCTCAACTCACCAGCCCAGCTCCCTTGCTCCAGATAAGGATGCACCCTAGGGTCCTGGTCGCTGCTTCTTCTCTGCAGTGGAGTGGAGACCTGACTGCCACCCCTAGCCTCCAGGACACCCGGCACATCCAGCATGCCACGTTGGGGCCTTGGGGCACCAGCTCTCTGCCCCAAGCCCTGGCTGCTGCTCCTTCTCTGCTGCAGGGCTGGAGGCACGACTGACTACTGCTGACTTCTTCTCCCAGGGCTTTCAAGGATCTTCAGAGGGGTCTCTCCGCTCCCTCTGCTGGGTCAGCTCACCCCAGCTCTTCATAGGCCTCCTGCATCATTCCCTGGAGTCACTGTCAGCAGCTCCTCATGCCAGTTTGGCTGCTGCTTTTATCCCCTCTGGCAGTCCTTCCCTGGCTTGCAAACCAGCCAGCCAGGGCTCAGGGTGGCTGGCCCCCTACTCTGGCTATTCCCCTTCCATGCAAATGAGGGGATTGAAAATCCCTTCTTTCGACTGGCTTCTCCTTTTCCACAGGGCAGGGCTCCCCTGCTCCGCCACTGGGGTTGCTCAGAGTTCACCAGCACTGTTTCTAGCCCAGGGTAAGTATCTCAAGCCAATCTGGTGAGCCCACATTAGCAGTCTGTTACATCCACTTTCAGAGACAGGCTTACTAACCTAATGAGGGCTTTAAACTAGGTTCACCAATGGTTGAAGACCAAAGCCTGGAGGTAAGGGGGAAATGGGTGATCTGGAGGAAAAGTAAGCAGGAGGGGGCAACAGAGAGGTGTTCTCATTCTTCTTGAGAAATCAAGGCAATAAACTACTTACTTTAGGTGCCTGTACGCAAATACACAGAGCCTGGGAAACAAGCAGGAAAAATTGGAAGCCCTTGCACAGTCATGGAACTACAATGTGATTGGAATAACAGAGATTTGGTGGGAAAACTCATATGACTGAAGCACTTTCATGGATGGGTATAAAGTGTTCATGAAAGACAGGCAGCAGACAAGAGGAGGAAGAGTTGCACTTTATTTAAAAGAGCCATTTAATCCTCAGAGCTCCACTATGAAAGCCAGAGACAGCACTAGAGAGGACATGGACTCCAAGGAGGGTGGAAGATGGAAGCTTGTGACCTCTGGCAGCAAACAGAAATCTTCACCTCCATCTGCACCAGTTCATCTAGACAACAGATATGCAGTCCTGGCCACAGAGAGGGAGGAGCATGTGCCACTGGTGGAGGAGGATAGGCCAGACCTCTCCAAGGTGGAAAGAATCAAGACAACTACCACCAAGAAGCAGCGATGGATGGTGGTGGTTGGAGACTCCCTTCTGCAGGGGATGGAGGAAGCCATCTGCCAACCTGACCTGTTGTCTTGTGAAATCTGCCACTTTCCCGGAGTCCACATTCAAGATGCCATGAAGGGATTACTAAGATTCATCCAGCCCTCTGACTGCTGCTCCATGCTGCTCATCCATGTGGGCACCAATGATACTGCCAGGGGAGACCCTTAGTGTCAAAAGTGACAACAGGGCTCCAGGTCCATGGGTGAAGGTGACAAGGGCTCAAGTTGTGTTCTCCTTAATCCTTCCAGTCAAGAGAAAGGGCCCAGACAGGAACAGGTGGATCCTGAAGATCAATACCTAGCTGCGCAGGTGGTGTTGCAAGCAGGGATTTGGCTTCTTCAATCATGAAAAGTTCTTCCAAGAAGAAGGATTCCTGGGAAGAGATGGGATCCACCTGACAAAGAGAGAGAAGAGCATCTTCATAGACAGGCTTGCTAACCAAGTGAGGAGAGCTTTAAACTAGGTTTGCTGCAGGGTGGAGACCATAGCCCTAAGGTAAGTGGGGAAGCGGGAGACCTGGAGGAAGAGCAAGTAGGAGGAAGCAACAGAGGAGGTGCTCTCATACTTCCTGAGAAATCAGGACAAATCAGCTAGTTACCTCAGGTGCCTGTACACAAATGTACGGATCCTGGGAAACAAGCAGGAACAATTAGAAGTCCTCACATAATCATGGAATTACGATGCAATTGGAATAACAGAGACTTGGTGGAAGCTCAAATGACTGGGGCAGTCATGGATGGGTACAAGCTGTTCAGGAAGTGCAGGCAGGGAAGAAGAGGAGGAGGAGTTGCACTTTATGTAAAAGACCCATATAATTGCTCAGAGCTCCAGTATGAAACTGGAGATAGGCCTGTTGAAAGTCTCTAGGTTAAGGTTAGAGGGGAGAGCAACAAGGTGATGTCGTGGGTGTCTGCTATAAACCATCAGACCAGGAGGAAGTGACATTTAAGAAAGGGAAAAAGGAAGATCCAGGGAACTACTGACTGGTCAACCTCACCTCAGTCCCTGGAAAAATCATGAAGCAGGTCCTCAATAAATCCATTTCTAAGGACTTGGAGGAGAAGAAAGTGATTAGGAACAGTCAGCATGGATTCACCAAAGGCAAGTCATGCCTGACCAACCTGATTGCCTTCTATCATGAGATGAGTGTCTCTGTGGATTTGGGGAGTATGGTGGGTGTGGTATACCTTGATTTTAGCAAGGCTTTTGATACAGTCTCCCACAACATGATCACAGGCAAGCTAAGGAAGTACGGGCTGGATGAATAAACTGTAAGGTACATAGAAAACTGGCTGGAGCATCAGGCTCAGAGGGTAGTAATCAATGGAGTGATGTCTGGCTGGTAACCAGTTTCAAATAGAGTGCCCCAGGGGTTGGTCCTGGGGCCAGTTTTGTTCAATATCTTCATCAACAATCTGGAAGATGGTATAGAGTGCACCTTCAGCAAGTTTGATGACACCAAGCTGCAGGGAGTAGTAGATACATTGGAGGATAAGACTAGGATTCAGAGTGACCTAGACAAATTGGAGGATTGGGACAAAAGGAATCTCATGAGGTTTAACAAGGACAAGTGCAAAGCCCTGCAATTAGGATGGAACAATCCCATGCACTGGTACAGGCTGTGGCTGACTGGCTGGGCAGCAGCTCTGCAGAAAAGGACCTGGGGGTTACAGTGGACAATAATCTGATTATGAGCCAACAGTGCCCTTGTTGCCAAGAAGGCTAACAGCATCCTGGGCTTCATTGATAGGAGCGTTACCTTCGGGTCAAAGGAAGTGATTATTCTCCTCTATTCAGCACTGGTGAGGCCACGTCTGGAGTACTGTGTTCAGTTTTGGTCCCCCCACTACAGAAAGGTTGTGGACAAATTGGAAACAGTCCAGCAGAAGGCAGTGAAAATGGTGAGGGGGCTGGGGCACATGACTTATGAGGAGATGTTGAGGGTACTGGACTTATTTAGTCTAGGGAAAAGGAGACTGAAAAGGGAGGGTTGAAAGAGGATGAAGCTGGACTGTTCTCAGTGGTGGCAGATGACAGAATAGGAAGCAATAGTTACAAGTTGTAGCAAAGGAAGTTTAGGTTAGATATTAGGAAAAAAATTCTCACTAGGAGGATAGTAAAACACTGGAACAGGTTACCCAGAGAGGTTGTGGAATCTCTGTTCTTGGAGGTTTTTAAGACCCAGCTAGACAAAGCGTTGCCTGGGATGATCCAGTTGGAGGTAGCCCTGTCTTGAGCAGGGGGCTGGATTAGATGGCCTCCTAAGGTCCCTGCTAACCCTAATTTTCTATGATTCTATGAAATCAACAGGACTATGTGCTTTAATGCAGGGGTCAGCAACATTTTCCAGCAGGGGGCCAGAATGACCCAGCTTGGATCTGAGATGTGGGCGCTTGGACCTGGTTGCCTCAGCCCCTTCTTCTTGTCACCTTCTCAGGTAGGTTCTGAGTGTTCCAGCCATTAAATATGCAATTCATATGCAAGTACATATATGTACGCCTGCTCACTCTCTTAAAAAGAAAAGAGTGACCCCTCCTTCCCCATTTTCAAAAGAGATTTCATGGCTGCTCTGCTGCAGATGGTTCTGGGCTATGAATCCCAAGCTTAGGGAATCACTTCTGGGATGCTGTACATTTAAGAAGCAGCTCAGATATAATCCAGTTTGAAATAGATACTTTGTGATTCAGAGTCTTTTATGATATAAACCTAATCAGTTAGAAATGAGTCTGATCTGGTCTGGTCTGGTCTGGTCTGGTCTGGTCTGACACAGGCCAGCTGAATGAAACTGGCCTGTGTCACACTCCTCAGGTCTGAGAAATCTCTGAACACAGTGTCAGGACCAAAACAGGCTAGGAAAATACCATGAGTGGAAAATTGGTGCATTTAAAAGCTGGACCAGAGTTGAAATTCTCTAGAAACATAGAACACAACTGAAGAAGATTATGTAATCCCCCTTCTATCTGCAAGCAGTGGACATCAGCAAAAACTCAGTCAGAAGGCATCCTTGTTTTTGACAGTAGCTAGTTGTAAAGCAGTTAGTATTTTTAAAGTTTTTAACTAACTTGCACAGATGATGTTAACTATGAAACTGATGAAGTAAGGTGTTGCTTATGAAAGCTCATACCTCTTTGAAGTATTTAATCTATAATAAGGTGCCACTCTTCTCTGCCTTCTCTATGTAACTGTATTATACAAATTTAATGACTACTCCATACCGACTAAAAGTGAAGAATATTATGATCAATGTTTTTAAAATGAGAGTGCAAAATGATGAAATTATAGAAGAGTTTGAAACTCATAAAAAGCTGAAGAACCAATCTTTCAAATATAAACCATGTCCCTGGTACAAAAGGAACAGACAGAATACTAAGGAAGTAAACTCATGGGTACGATTGTTAGTCATTGTAAAAAAAAAGTGGAACCCTTCACATATTGATAGACAAAAAAGAATTAAATAGGCTAAAAACAGATAATTTTCCATAACCAATAGAGGGAGAATTTTTGAGAGATGGCTAAACCCAAATATTTTTTATGCCAGATACATCAGCCAACCCTCCCTTAGCAAATACAGAGAACTCATTTGTGCACATTCAACAGCCCTTTGATAGACATTTTTGCAGACTGGTATTTGGGTTGCAGTCTGCATCCAAGGAAAATACAATGCATTTTTGATAGTGCTAAGGTTACCAAGGTTCACAGAGATGATGTTTTGTTCTAAGGAAAAATAGCAGAAAAACAAGGCCAGAAGCTCTGAGCAGCTTTAGAAAGAGCTAAGGTTGCTGGTCTAATGATAAACAAGCAAACTTGAACATTGTGCTTAAAGGAAACAAGGGGCCTAGGAGAGAAGTCTATGCAACAAGGTACATAGACAGGTCACAGTACAACTGAGACCCTCCCATATGTGCCACCCTCCAGCCATGCCTGCTCCAACTAACAGATACAAAGGTTCCTTGGAATGATAAACTCTTCAAGGGAAATTTGCGGTTAATCTAGCTGCCCAACCAAGCAAAATAAGTATACAGCTGTGCAAAGAAAGCCAGGGGACACGGGTTGTAAATCTTAAGAGTTTGAGAATCTGAAGGAGTTTAAAGAGGCTGCAATCCTGGTGTACCATCACAGAAAGCATCAAATGAAGCATCCACAGAGCCCTTCAAAGAGATGCTGTGAGTGTGTTGTCCTTTCATAACAGTAAGGTCAAGACCAGAGAATGGCTTATGCCTCATGGGTACAAAAAACAAGTGCCCATATGCTCAGATAGAGACAGAAGCTTTGGTTATGGTCCAGGGGTAAAAAAGAATCTTGCATTTCTTTGTGAGAAGGCTGTAGCAACTGCAACTACTTACATAATGCTCATAAATTGGAATCCAGATGCTAACTGAAGCAGACCTCTGTCAGACTCCTTGGCTAAGTACAGACATTCAAAAAGCCTGAGCCTGAATTAATTCAATCTTTGCAGGTCAGCCTAAACTGAGGAGATTGAACCAAGAAGCAAGTGAACAGATTTTCACTTTTGATTCTGAAAATGCAGCCACACGCCTGCAGTGGCTCAGGCTAGATTCACTAGAAGCTGGGGGGCGCTAGAGCAAGCCCTCCCTTCCCTGGGGCAGTGGCCAGAAGGCTGGAAGGAAGCTGAGAGAGATGCCTTCCAGGCTTTTCCCCCTCCCTACTGCAGCTGATGGGGGTGGGGGAGGCAGGCCCCAGCAGACAGCTGAGTATGACTGGGGAGGAGTTTAAACCCCCACCCTGGGCTAGACAGTTCCCAGCCAGGGTGTGCCTGGAGGAGGAGGGGAAAAGCAGCCCCTGCCAAGCTTTTCCCTGCTGCTCCACACCCAAGAGGCCAGGGTGGGGGTGCAGCCAGACACTGGCCCCAGGCTGGCAGCCTGAGGTGAAGCGAAGAGAGGAAGGGTGTTTAAACCAGAAAGGGGTGGGGAAGCCTGGCAGAGGCAGCTGTGCTCCTGCTGGGCAGACCCTGGCTGGGGTCCTGTGCTGCTGGGACAGGAGAGGAGGGATGGGGGTCGTTAATCCATCTCCACCTCAGCACGCTGGCTGGGGTCTGGCCACACCCCCACCCCCGAGCAGGGAAAAGCCTGGCAGCGGTTTCTGCGCCCCTGCCAGGCGGACCCCAGCTCCAGTCCCAAGCAGAGTTTCCCACCCCCATGACAGCTAGCCAGAGCAGTGATAGGGCTCTGGTTTGGGAGCAGAGGGGCAGACTGGGGAATGCAGCTGGGATCTTCCTTGGGTGAGTTAACTTAAACCAGGAAGGGGTCTGGGACAGAAGTTACTTAAATTGGTTTGACATAAAGCAGTTAAGTCTGATAGTACATTCAACCGGGTTTATCTTAAACCTGTTTCAGCCATTTTGAAAGTGGTTTATGTGCACTTAACTTGTGTACTGTTACAGGTTTAAACCAGTTTCTGATCACTTAAACCAGTTTATGTGTAACTTCTGTCCCTAGCCCTTGACTCTGTATACTATCTGAAGAAGAATGCCTCCTGATAGGGCTGAATAAGAGTATAGCTTACAGACAGGAATAAGATTTACATTATACCCCTGTTGTCAATATTTTCCTGTTGATTAGTTTGAAAAGCACACAGCACATTATGATAGATATTTGGATCCCATTCAATAGCACCTAACTTTCTATATTTACTGTACAAAGAGCCTGGGCACCTAATGTGGATTCTGCTAGGGGATCAGGCCCTGGAAAGGTTAGGGTTGTGTCAGTCTCATGACATCTAAACTTCTTTGTAGAGGTGTGCGAAATGGGCAATATTCGATTTGGATTCAGCCCAAATTGGAGACAGTGATTCAATTTGTTGATTTGAATCACTGTCCCTGAATCTGAAGATTTGATGCTGATTCAGAGGATCAGCGATTTGGCCATAGACACAGCTTTAAATGTTTTTCCTACATACCTCAAGGTACCAAGCATGGCTCATGAATGCTGCAATGCTGGGGTGGATAGAGCTTCCCACAGGAGTGAGGGCCCCCCGACCCCGCATGCTCATCAGCGAACCCGGAAGTGGGCCAGAAGTACTTCCAGTTCACTTCCGGGTCCACCAGGGAATGCACGAGGGGGGGCGGCCCTCGCTCCCCCCCAACTCAACGATCAGCCATGGGGGGGCTCCAGGTGCCCCGCCAGACCCAGGAGGCACCAGTCACTGAGCCAGGAGGACAAGGGGCCCCCCAGCGTGCTCCCCAGCAGACCCAGAAGTGGACCAGGAGTACTTTTGGTCCACTTCTGGGTCTGCTGCCAAGCACACTGGGGAGCCCCCCTGCATTCCTGTGGGACGCTCCATCTGCCCCACCATCTCAGCACTCATGAGCTACCTGATAACTTGAGGTATGTAGAAAAAAAATGTTAACACTGTGTCTATGTCCGAACCTTTCCAAATCTCTCCAAATTGATTTGGAGGGTTCTGAATTGATTCACATTTGGAGATTCGGCCACTGAATCGGGCCGAATCTCCACCAAATCAAATCAGGGACTGAAGCTTCTTACAACCCTGCTTCTTTGTTGGTCTAGGCCTTAATCAATACCCAAAGTAGTAATAAAAGGACATCACAACCACTTAATATAATTGACGTGTGATACATGTGTTATTCTTTTTAAACCCAGCTCCCTTTTCTCCTTTGATGTATTGAAAGAGGTCAGGTGCAGACCAAGAGATCATGTGACTAGAAATCACTCAAGCAAATAATTTTACCTGCCTATCCTAGTTTCTTCACCTGCATCCATCCTAGTAGGCACTTCGAATTTCACTGCATGCTCCCTCTTAACTGCTTGAAAAATATATATCCTATAGGCATAATTTACTGCTATACATATATGCATGCAAGCAACAATTGTGCATTGGTTTTGTTGGAGATGAACAGATGGAACAAATAAATTTGCAATACTGCTAACCCTTTTGGACTCAGGGCTACAGAGAATAGAATCCACTTTTCATAGTTTTGCTGTAAGACTTATCACCTCCGCATCTTTTTACCTCCAACAGAATCTAACTCTAGCTCACTCCGTCATCTATACCAGGTATTTTCACATCTCATCAGATAATATATTTCTCACACAGGTGATTTGACCTTGCAGTTCTGTTTAATCCTGTGAAGCATCCTGGAACACATCTGATCTTGTACAAGGACAAAGAGAACTGTATCCTGCTAAGTCGTACTCTTCCCCTAAAACAGCATTGTTCCTTCTTTGTGCTCTTTCTGAAGTGTTGTGGCTACCAGCTGCTTCTGTTTCAGGACTATATACGAAGCTTCAATCTAACACTAACTCCGCAAGCTGTAATATAGTCAACTTGTCCACATTAGATGACTTTAATGGTATATACAAAGTTATCTGTAAGTAAGTAAAGAAATTATATCATTCTTAATATTTTTCAGTGTGTTGGAGACGGAGACAGAATTATGGTCTTAGTACAACAAAGTTATATCTCAAAGGAAATTTCTCCCCCTCCTCCCTACTGAAATGTGCTCAAACAGCTGCAGGAGGAGAATATTTCAGTTTTTAAAATATAGTAAGTAAGGGTTACCAATAGTCTCATCTCTCATCAGTTTTGTTTTCATTACCTACAGTGAAGTCTTTGTAAGTACCCCTGATTTAGGTCCCAGTCCTGAATATTTATTCATTCATATTTCTCAAGTTAACAGTCCTGTATAGGTAGTGTTACTCATGGTTGTAAATCAGTGGTTCTCAACAAAGGTACTACCACACCCAGGGTGGTACGAGATACCTGCAAGGGTGCCACGACACAGCAGCTACCACCATGGCCAGGTAAAAGGGATCCACAAATCCAGTCAAATGGGTTTCAAATTGACCGGAGGGCCACACCCAGAGAGTGGTGGTGGATGGGTCATTTTCAGTCTGGAGGGAAGTGGGCAGTGGGGTTCCCCAGGGCTCAGTCCTTGGGCCCACACTGTTCAATATCTTCATCAGCAACTTGGACGAGGGGGTGAAAAGCACCTCGTTCAAATTTGTGGATGACACTAAGATGTGGGGAGAAGTGGGCATGCTAGAAGAGAGGGACAGGCTACAACTAGATCTGGACAGGTTACAGGGATGGGCAGATGAGAATAGGATGAGTTTCAATATGGACAAGTGCAAGGTATTGCACCTGAGGAGGAAGAACCAGCACCATACCTAAAGCCTGGGGAACTCTCTTCTCGTCAGCACAGAGGCAGAAAAGGACCTTGGAGTCGCTATTGACTTCAGATAAACATGGGCCGCTAATGTGAGGACACGGCCAGGAAGGCAAACCGCACTTTGTCATACATCCACACATGCATCATGAGCAGATCCAAGGAGGATCACCACCTCCATGTGACATTGGTTATGCCGCAGTTGGAGTGCTGCATCCAGTTCTGGGCGCCACACTTCAGGAGGGATGTGGTCAACATCGAGAGGGTCCAGAGGAGGGCCACTCACATGACTGGGGGAAGCACGGCAGGCCCTACAAGGAGAGGCTACGGGACCTGAACCTGTTCAGCCTCCACAAGAGATGGCTGAGTGGGGGTCTGGTGGCCATCTATAAGCTTGCCAAGGGGGACCAACAGGCAATGGAAAAGTCCCTGTTCCCCCGAGCACTAGCGGGAGTAACAGGGAATAATGGCCATAAGCTGACTGAGAGTAGATTCAGGCTAGACATCAGGAGGCGCTACTTCACAGTCAGGGTGGTTAGGATCTGGAACCAACTTCCAAGAGAAGTGGTGCTCACTCCTACCCTGGGGGTCTTCAAAAGGAGGCTAGATAATCACCTAGCCAGTGTCGTTTGACCCCAGCATTCTTTCCAGCCCATGGCAGGGGGTCAGACTTGATGACCTGCTCAGGTCCCTTCCAACCCTACCAACTATGAAACTAGTAAGTGGTCCGCTGCCCAACCACCTACATTTCTCAGGAGCAGAAGCATGGGACAGTTCCATCTTCCCTGTGCACTTCTGTTGCTAGGAGATGCTGTGCAGGATCAGACTGGGGAGGGCTGTAGAATGAGCTTCCTGTCCTACCTACTTTTGGATTATCAAAGAGCTCTAATGAAGGAGAAATGCAACCATGTGCCACAGCATTTCCTGATCTGGCTGTACAGAAGATCTGGAAGCAGCAGCATCTGGTTGAGAAGTACCAGGTACATCTACACAAGACACGGACTGTGGAGTTGCCTAATTACTTCTTCAGTAAAGTCTCAGTGTCTACAGGTGTGGCTCTATTAGGTCTCAAGAAGCTAATTAACTCTGCTACAGGTTAGTGCTTGTAAATACAAGTACTATCCTGCAATGGCATTCTTTAGTGTGCAACAACACATGTGTAGATGCTGAGAAGGCTGGCTGGGGCATGAGGGTGCTTTAGTGAGGGGCTGCCTGCCGGCTAGCCCCACACTGGAGCACCCTTGTGCCCCAGACAGCCCCTCCACAGCATGTTGAGCCAGGTCAGAGCAACCCCAGGCTGGCAGCCTGACCCCCTGGGCTCCTTGTGAGCCAGAGCTGCTCTAATCCAGCTCAACATGCTGCAGTCCCAGGTACACATGAAGACATAGGTCCCAGGAGCCATAAACTCCAGTGTGATATGCACTGGAGTTTATTCATTCATGTAGATGCACCCACTGAGAGGTAAGCTGAGCAAAGTAGCTCTCAATTGGGGATGCCACCACATTCAGAAAAGCTGTGGGGAGCTGCCCAGACCCTGAAAATGTTAAGAATCGTTGGTGTAAGTGTTGAGAGAATGAGATCCTGAAACTGACATAACAAAGGGGAGAACTAGGAATAATTTTACATTTATGGATGATGATGAAATCGACATGCTTTTGGAACTCTAAAAGTGTGTTTCTATAAGGCTAAAATGAGAGAGATTAGTGAGAATTTACAATCTATATTACAGTATCTCCTATATTTCCAGTTTTTCATTTAAACTTACCACTAAGCAAAAACAGTACTACTCTGTGAGTTTTATTTGCAACAAAAAGTTTGTCATTGATTACCTAAAAGGTACCTCAGTGTTCTAAGCTGTTGTATTTAGTTGGAATCAATCAATATTTTAATTGTACTATTGTAGTCAAACTATAGTATATTTTCAAAATAATAGACCAAAAAAATTGGTTGTCTTTTAACAGGGAAATGTGACAGAAGTGGCTCAATTTCTGTGAAAGTGAGTATAAAAAGTTAGAGCAACTTCTAAATGTTGTCAGAAGTTTAAAATTGTGGAATGTATCCTTGGAATTTCTAAACCCTAATGAAAAACTTGAAATTAACACTTTTGGCTTACAATTAGGTTGAAAGTCTCTCATTTTTTTTCCATACTCACTGAAGTTTTGGTGCACCTTATCTCATAAAACAAACATCTTCCTGTTCTACTGAAAACAAAATTTGACCTTTCTCTGAGTCATATAAAAGTTACAGGTTGCTTTCGAAGAAAACTAAAATGGCATTTTGTCTCAGATGATGAAGTTTACTGGTAACTCATGTGAATCAGAGGGATAGTTCTTTCCTTCAGTGGAAAAATAGGGTCTATGCAACCTGAAGTAGAGCACAATAAAAATACTATTGTTGCAAATGTATAGCAAGGTTGTGTTGCAGCCAAGCAAAGTGAAGCATTCATTAATTAGTTTTAGTGCCCTTGAATGGTGTAGGAATCTTTCATCTACTACTTCATCTTTCACAGATTTCACAGACATTAGGGCTAGAAGGGACCTTGAAAGATCATCATGTCCAGCCCCCTGCCCCAGGGGCAGGACGTCAGCTGGGGTCATAGGATCCCAGGAAAACAAGCATCCAAATTTCTCTTGAAGGCATTCATTGTGGGTGCTTGAACCACCTCCAATGGCAGGCTATTCTAGACCTTGGGGGCTCAGACAGTAAAGAAATTCTTCCTTATGTCCAGCCTGAAATGGTCTTGCAGTAGCTTATAACCATTTGACCTTGTCATCCCTTGGGGCGCTCTGGTAAACAATCATTCCCCCAGATACTGGTGAACACCCCTGATAAACTTATAGGTGGTCATCAGATCACCCCTGAGCCTGCGCTTTTCCAGGCTAAAGTACCCCATAGCTCTCAGCCTGTCGCCATAAGGTCTGTTTTCCTGACCTCTGATCATGCATGTGGCTCTTCTCTGGACTCTCTCAAGCTTCTCCACATCCTTTTTGAATTGTGGAGCCCAAAACTGGATGCAGTACTCCAGCTGCAGCCTCACCAAGGCCAAGTACAATGGAAGAATAACACATCAGGATTTACTTGAGAAGCATCTATGGATGCAAGCCAGCGTTTTGCTCATTTTACTAGCCACAGCATCACATTGAAGGCTCATGTTCATCTTGTGGTCAATTATGACCCCCAAGTCCCTTTCATCAGTAGTGCTAGCCAGCGTAGCACTGCTGAGCCTATAAGGATGCTGCAGGTTTTTCCTCCCAAGGTGGAAAACCTTGCATTTTTCAGTGTTAAACACCAATGAGGTTCTCATCCGCCCATTTCATGAGCCTGTCAAGGTCAGCCTAAATCACCCTCCTCCTTTACCCCAGAGTTTGGTATCGTTGGCAAACTTGGCCAGTCCACTTCTGATGCCAATGTCCACAACATTAATGAAGATGTTGGACAATACAGGTCCAAGGACAGAGCCTTGGGGAACACCACTGGTCACAGGGCACCATGACAATTGACTTCTGTCAAGCACCACCCTCTGGGTCCAACCATGGAGCCAATTCCCCAGCCAGCAGATCATGGTGGTCCCAAGGCCGCAGTGGGCCAGTTTCACCAAGAGGTGATCATGGGATACCAGATTGAAGGCTTTTTTGAAGTCAAGATATGACATCAATCTCCTCTCACTTGTCTAGGTAATTGGTGACCTGGTCATAAAAAGAAATAAGATTGGTCAAGCAAGACCTACCCACAACAAACCCATGCTGGCTATCCCTCAGGATGTTGCCATTGGCCAGCCTGTTAAGAATGGCCTCTTTAATAATCTTTTCTAAGACCTTCCCCAGCATAGAGGTCAGGCTGATGGGCCTGTAGTTTACCAGATCCACTTTCCTCCCTTTCTTGAAGATAGGCACCACATCGGCCTTCTTCCAGTCTTTGGGCACTTCACCAGAGTGCCAGGAGTTCTCAATGATCTGTACCAGGGGCTGGGCTATGATGCTAGCCAGCTCCTTGAGTACCCTGGAGTATAGGTTGTCAGGGCCAAGTAACTTGAAGGTGTCCAGCCTCTCAAGGTGTTCCGTCACGAGGTCAGTGTTGATGGAGGGCAGGGAATCTCCCTCACCCAGGCCCCCCTGTCCCATAGTGGGTAGGGGCATCCTGTGGGACTGATGAAAGACCAACGCAAAGTACCCATTTAATAGGTTGGCTTTTTCCTGGGCATCAGTTGTCAGTTGTCCCATTCGGTTTAACAGGGGTCCAATGTTGCCCTTGCTTTTCCTCCCGCTCCCAACATATCTAAAAAAGGATTTTTTTTATTTTCCTTGATTCTTGTAGCCAGTTGGAGTTCTGTCGCAGCCTTGGCTTTCCTGGTTTGCTACCTGCAGGACCGGACCAGCGCAGAATATTCCTCCTTGGAGGTGGATCCTGTCCTCCATCCTTTGTAGGCCTTTCTTTTTAGCCGCAGGAGGTCCGCTGGTTCCCTGGAGAGCCAAGGGAGCTGCTGTATCTGTTTGCTGCCTTTCCTCCGAGACCAAATAGCCTGAGCTTTTCCCTTGAGGAGCAACCACTCTTCCTGAACTCCCCTCCCCTTGGGGTCATGGGGCCTCCTGAACTTGTCAAAGTCAGTTTTCCTAAAGTCAAGGACTTCTGTATTGTTGACTGACTTGCCAGCTTTATGGCGGATGGTGAGGTGATCAGCTTGTCGTCGCTGTCACCCAGCTTCCCAATGATCATTAGGTCGCTTATTAGATTGCCCCCAGTTGCCAGTACCAGGTCAAGCAGCACTTTACCTCTTATGGGCCTATAGACTTCCCAAGTCAGATAGAGGTCATCCATGCATGATAGGAAGCTTTGCGACCACTTGGATTTAGCCAAGTGCTCTTCCCACAACTTGTCAGGGTAGTTGAAGTCTCCCATGACAACCATGGACCAGGAGCATGAGGCCTCAGCCAATTCCCTTGTGAACTCCTGGTCAAGCTCTTGACTTTGGGTGGGAGGTCTGTAGTAGACTCCCACCATTGTGTCCCTTGTGCCGTGTTCCCCACAGATTTTAACCCAGAGGGTCTCCAGTCGTCCACCCGTCACCAATGCCGACTTGCAGGGATACGTAGCTCTCCTTGACATAGAGAGCTACATCCCCGCTCCTTTTGTCTACTCGATCTCTCCTGTACAGGGTATAGCCATCTATACCCATGGTCCAGTCGTGGGTGGAGTCCGACCAGGTCTCTGTTATCCCTATGACATTGTAATTATGTGTGTTAAGCAGGAGGACAAGTTGCTCCTGCTTATTCCCCAAGCTCCTGGCATTTGTGTACAGGCAGGCAAGTGTCCCCTTGGGGCCTCTTGCCTTGCCCACAGATTGTTCCAGAGCTGGGCAGGGGTGGGCTCCCTTAATTGCCTTGGCCCTCTGGCTTTGCAAGGGTTGCTTGGTGGGCCAGCAGTGGCAGTAGTCCCCCCACCCCCCAGCGGGCTTAATTTTAAAGCCCGGTGGAGCAGGTCAGCCAGTCTGGCTGAGAAGAGCCTCCTCCCCAGCGGAGCGAGGTGGAAGCCATCCCTTCCCAGCAGCTTGCTGCCTCTCTCACCAAAGAGCGGACTGTGGTCATGGAAACCAAAGCTTCCTGATGACACCAGCACCGCAGTCTTTGGTTAACTACCTGGATCCTCCTCTCCCTCAGCCTGTAGCCCAAGACTGGGAGGATCAAAGAAAACACCACCTGCACCCCCAGACCCTTTAGCCCCGCTCCCAAATCCCTGTAGCACCTCATGACCCGGCTGGGAGTGCTCCAAGCTGTGTCATTGGTGCCCACATGGGTAAGGAGCATAGGGTAGTGGTCAGTGGGCTAGGGGCTTCTCCGCAATGTCTCGGATGTGGGCTCCTGGGAAGCAGCAGACTTCTTGGGCTAAGGGGATGGGGCAGCAGATTACCCCCTCAGTCCCCCTCAGGATGGAGTGTCCCACGACAAACACTTTGCATTTTGTCTTGGGGAGAGCAGGGGCAGTAGCTACAGTAGAGCCTGTGTTGCCTGCGGGAGCTGGCAACTTAGCAGGCTCTGCTGGGGCTGCAAGAGGTTCTTACAGAAAATCTTAAGTAATTTGCTTTGTAATATAGATAACATTTTATTTTAAGGCCACATGCTGATTTGCATTTACACAGAAGTCAAGAAACATTAGCTCCATAGTTTCACATAACCCATTACAGAGCTAAGTTGACTGATCCTGGCAAGACCCTGATGTGAAACAAACTAAAAGGCCTTTAAACCCTTATCTGGGAGTAGATTATGTTGGAACTTAGGGTGAAGTTCTGTGTTACACTTAAACCAGTGGTCTCCAAACTTTTTTGATCACGCACCGCTATCAGTAAAAAAATTTTGAGCACGCACCCCAAATATATGTATATTTATATAAATATAAATAGAAGTCCTAATATTTTCTTCCCGCACCCAATGGATCATCTTTTGCACCCCCTGGGAGACCACTGACTTAGACCATACTAGAGCTCTGGAATATTGTGGTGTTCAAGTTAAAACATGCTGTGATCAGTCATATGTTAATACTTCTTGCCTGCACAACTGTGGCTTGCCACTAGAGGGATAGTGAGCAGGGGCATGGCTAGGAGCAAGGACATTTGGGCTCTATCTACTCTTGGCTAGGAGCAGTGCATCCTGGGATACTGGAAGCCGGCAAAATACTTTTTTATCTCTGTGGAGCAGATTGAAATTACCCTAACATGAGTTAAGTAGCATGGCCCAGAGTTAATCCTCACCTAAAGTGCCGTAACTTCAGGTCACTCAGAGGGCACTTAGCACCAGTTAATGACCTTTAACATGCAGATGCTCACATTTTTAGTGCCCTTAATATGGTATAAGTGTAACTGCATCTTCAAACAGATAAAGAAAACACACCAAAGTTCATAGATCAACCTGATGTGGTTTTTTTTACTGCACAGAGATTAATTTAAAATGCTTGCTGCTATCTCAGCATTTTTAAAGGTAAACTCATTAATGTTGGCCCAAGATATTAATGAGCAACTGAAACAGTTACAGAGAAATACAAAGTAAGCAGAATCTGGATCTATGAAACATATACATAAATAAAATTAGAACTGGTCAAAAACTCCAATTCCCCCTTGCCCCTATGATAGGTTGCAAATGAAAAAATAATTATATTTCATAATTCTTTACAGAAAATAATTTTTGTGTCCATTCAGTTCAAATAAGCTGTTTCATTTAATTTTAATTCAGATTACAAATGTATTTCAGGTAGATCTTTGAAAAATGAAACAGTTCTTATTTGTTTTCTATTTTTATATGGCGATCAATGGAATGAATGGTTTGTTCCCCTGTAACCCTCCACTTGCAACTTCAGGAAAGTTTCAGGTAAGTGAAAGGAGGAGGAGGAGGAGGAGTGGAGGGGGGAGGAAGAAGAAAAAAGAAATCAAGCTGCTCCTTATCAAAACATCCTTAACGGAGTTTTACCTTCTATTATTCCAAAGTTGGAGAAGTTTTGACAAGCTGCAGAGCAGGGAAAAGGGGTGGAAGGGTAGATGAAAAAGTTGGGAGAGAGATTCAAGGGGGGAGAGAGGAGAAAAGAAGTAAAATCAAAATATTTTTGTTTTGTTTTGCTTTGCTTGCTTGCTTTCCTTCCTAAACCAAAATAATGTCAATTCAAAACAAGATTTCAAAATTTCCTAGCAGAGTTGACAATTTTTCTAATGAAAAGCTTCATTTGTTTTCAATGATATTCCATTTAGTAAATTTAGCTAAAAGATTTGGCAAATAAGTAAATGAAATAAATTATCAGCTCTGAATAAAAGATTCAAATTATCTTCCTCTAGCACTTTGGATGGCATTAGGGAAGCAGGAATATTTAACTAAATAGACACAACCTTTTATAGCCATTTTAGAGCTGCCAACCAAAAGTTTGCCACTGAAGTTGCTTGGTGTTTTCAGCAATGCCGTAGCAAGAGGGGGAGGGGGGACAAGAGGGCAACTGCCCTAGGTGCCAACGTGAAGGGGTTCCAACAGGCTTTGCCCAGCAGGGGTGAGGCACAGGACAGAGCTGCACACGGCTCATTTGGGGGTGCACAGGGATGGGGGAAGGGTGGCTCCCATCACTGTGTGCACACCCAGGCAAACATTGGGGGTGGGGATCATGTGCCCCCCGGATTTGTGCACAGGGCAAGGGCGGGCTGCCGCTGTGGGCTTTGCCCCAGGCACCAAACTTCATTGCTACGGCCCTGCTTTTCAGTCTTCACTCTTTGGCCATCCCTCTGTTGAGATGTCATGGAGACATACATTTCCTTAATACCATGCCCTAGAGCCCTAGTTGCCGAACATAGGTTCTGTCTTGGAGAGAGGGGAAGTTCAGTGAACACACTGGGCTCACTTTTGCTAAGCACTGAATACTCTGGTGCCACTCCAGCAAACTATGTCAGCATGTGCTTAACTGAGAGCCTTTGTGTGGTCCCATTGATTCATGTGCCTAAAAGTTTGGCTGGACTGGGGCCAGAGTGCTGCACTCCCTGCAGGATTGAGTCAATAGCTATTAAGCTGCTTTTCTTACAGGAGCCCTTATTTGAAGATCTAAGTAGGACCAGGTCTATACTAGAAACTTTTGCCAGACTATTAAAAGCCTGTCATGAGTTTGACATGTTTCTAAAGCATTTTTATATTGACAAAATGTTCTTGTATTGATGCAGTGATGTCAGAACAAAACTCTCTCTGTGCAGGGAATCATTGTGACCTATATTAGAAAAATAACCTTTTTCCAGTATAATGTGCACCTATACCATGAGGATTTGCTGGTACAGGTTTATCATCAAATCTTTTTCCAGTGTTACCTAGCCAAAGCTATGCAACCAAGAACCATAGCCAGGGCAGAGTATTGTGTCTGGTTATGTGCCTTGGAGGGTCAGAATTTAGCACTACAGAGGAAACCTCATTAATATTTACAGTAACCATGTTGCTGCCTATTTTTAAAGAGTAACACAACTTTCACTATAGATCAGTTTTAGGCCAACTGCCTATCCTAACAAGTTTTAAAACATCTAATCTGTTACAGATGTTTAATATCTGTGCGTCATTAATATTAACTAAGAGACAGAAAAGTTGTCATAAAAATATGCACAATCACACTATTTATCTACTTCAGTCTGTTCTCAAGATCAGTTTATAGAAATGCAAAAACTACTTACACAGTCAGTGGTACCCAAATCATTTGCCTATTGCTATCTAGTAATTAGTTATTGGTGTACATAATGATCTAAGCAGGTTCAGGAGACAAACACAGTACAGAGAAAAAATATATTCAATCTAATATTCATTTATTCTTAGGCACCTTCAATTTAAAGTTAAAATAATAGTATATATGCTGGCTTACAACACATTTTAGGGATGTTATCCCTTTTCCTTGAGTGGATGTTATTTTGAATGATTTTTCTAGTGTTCCTTTTATTCTTTAACAAGTTTGAAAGACCTTTACAACTTAAAGCATTGTTTCTCATGATAAAATGTATTCATTCCACAATATCAACACAAATATTTTTTATTCAGTGTCATTTTTGTAAACCAATCCTTTAATGTCTGCAAAGGAAAGATGATGCTTCTAAATTAATGGCAGCCACATGCTGGAAGCATCATACATATACAAGATAGCTGAGCATTTCTGCTAGCATTTCAAAGCTTTTCTGTCTAATTGTGTATTCTTTTTTCATCTGTTCCCTTAGTGTGATGATACAGTAGCATATGCTGTAAAACAGGCTGATGGAGTCTTGATTGCTCTCAGTTACTTTATGGTCCCTTATTGGAGAGGGAAAGTGGGGCTATGAGAAATATGTCAATTTCACTTCTCCACAGAGGATTAGGTTCAGATACGATTTGGATCAACTGCCTCCAAGACAGATTAAAAATAGCCTTTAAACACCACTGAGATGACTCATAATTGAGATCAGATCAAATACTGTCTTTTTTTCCTTATTAAATCACATCTGGTCCAGTAGGTTCATCCGTTATTATTTTAAGGGACTGACTCAAATTACAGTGGCCCTCATAATACTACCATTGAATTCCGGTATGCTGGTGCTGTTACTGTTGTGTTCCCAGCATGTAGTCAGGGGCAGATCCAGAGCAGATGTAGTGGCACAGTTGCGCCCCCTTTCAAACCACACTGCAGGAGCAGCAGACAGGCACTTTTTAAGTCCCCAAATCAGGTAAGAATTCCTCCTGCTTCCCCTCCATACCTAGCAGCCTTCCCCACCATCTCTCCCCTCCTATTCACCCCCATCCCCCTGCCACTACCGCTGTTCCTGCTGTCTCCAGCTGCCTCAGGATTGGGAGGCGCTCCAGACCCACTCCTGCCCTGCTCCAGCCAGGTTGTGTGGGGAGCCAGGCTCAGCAGCAGTGATGGCAGTGGACAGGTTCCTTCTCCCCGCTCAGTCCCCCGGTTGTTTCCTGTGAGCCTGGGAACAGACTCAGGGTGGGAGAATCCGCCCACAGCCACTGCTGCCACCAGTGTCCCTAGTTAAACCCAGCTCCTCACAGATCCTGGCTGGTGTGGGACAGGAGTGGCTCTTGAGCTCCCACTGTTCCCAAGACAACTGGGGACAGTGGCAGGAGAAGGCAGGGGAGGGGGGAAATCAGAGTGGAGGAGACATGCTGTTGAGCATGGAGGGGTGTGGAAGGAAGAGAGTGTGTGTGGGGATGGTATAGCAATTCTTACTGATTCAAGGACTTAGAAAAAGTCCCTGGCTGCTTCTCCCATGGCATGGTGTGCCCGCCCCAGTAGGTGAGGAAGCTGGGAGTGGTGGTGCAGCCTCTTCTGCAATACTGGTCGCTGCTTCTATACCCCACTTTACAAAAACTTAGATCTGCCCAGGCATGTGGAATTAATAAAATACACTGCCTAAACCACTGCTCATAGTGGATGCAATGAGTAACTATGCTGAAATGATTTAGTTGCTCTTGAAAGGTAGGCCTACAGATTATATCAACTTGAATACTGCTACTAAAGAAAATTTCCCCTTAAATCAAGAAATTAAAAAGGCAGAGTGACTGGAGCTAAGGGCTTTGGGTACTTTCTCTGGTGCCACACATGTATGTGACTGGTGAGGACAATGCTCCCTTTATAGGCAGAAAATATTCATAGCCAGTTATTAATATATTACATTCATGTCCAGTTCAGAGAGCAGGCAGTGTGGATTAGAGAAGTAGGGAAACCCACACTGCAGGTATACATGGCTCTAAGTCAGATCTCTAATTACCGTTATAACTGCTGAGGAAGTAGTTTTATCAATGCTCTGTCCTCCTTCAATGACCTTCACCCGCAGGTCAGCTGAAAATGAGCATGGTTGCGAGTCAAGGAAATGGCCAAATTGAGAGAGGTATGCTCTACCCAATGTTTACCAGCCTAACCTCTCTCCAATTAAAATACTATGAAAAAAGAAAAGGAATAGAAGTCTTTATCTGAAGTCCTCCAAGGCAGGGCACATGTTAGGTCTCTTGGTTGTTAATGAGAGCTGAGATGTTTAAACAAGGCAAAAATAGTTAAATGTCTAAAGCCCCTTACATTTCAGAAGCAATTGGGCACTGAACTCCCAAAGATTCACTTGAAAACCCCTGACAGTTTGGTATTATTCTGGATCCCTATCACTTCCATTTTTTAGACTATATACAAAATTTTCCTCAGATTTCTTCACTTTTCTCATAGTTTTTTGTCACAGAGCAAGTTTATTCTCCTTATCTTTATTTCCAAGAGTCTCCATAGCCAAGCTGTAAATAGGGATACAGTCTTTCAGTCTGCGGAGTCAAAGGAGGCCAAAACTGATGTTGACTACACCATTCCCTTGTCATCATTGGCTATAGAAACTGGTATGCCTTAACTAAGCTAGCCCAGGCAGTGATTTGGCCTGGGAGGGCCTTTGAGACCTACAAAGCACCCTCTGTCTCCTTTTTGAAATTCTTACTTTGCTCTTGATTGAGCATATGTTTTAAACATGCTCTTGAATGAGTAGGAGAAAGGTGAGAGAAGTCCAGTAAAGGTTGGGAGATAAAACCAAAATAGATCTTGCCTCAAAACCCTCCATCTTTATTAAGCAAAAGCATACGGGCAGATTCAGCAGCAGTCTTTCAAGCCCTGTAACACATGCTCTCCAAGTGATCTATTCAGATAAAAATCAATCCAGAGTCCCTTTTCTATTCATAGCTGTTTATCATCATTTTACTGTGCCCTTCCCATTGGAAGTACCTCCTACATGATCTTACACACAGGGATTTCATAAGAATGTCAAACGTATTGAATAAGCTTCACGTGAATGTAGACGGGGCCTTCCCAGAGTCCATTGTTCTCATCGCTGTCTTCCCCACTTGCCCACCATGCTTTATTAAGGAGAAAGAAATCTTGTGAAAAGAGGTTGACAGCTACTAGCACGGTAGTGAGGTGTAGGCACTCTGGCTGCCACCACAAGGCTCTGCCTCCCCTACCTCCTGCCCAGTCCCAGCCAGTGTCCACTTAGCATGATCCTGGTCAATCAAGCCTCTCTTCCCCAGGCATGAGAGCCCTTAACCCCGCTTACTTTCTCAGCAGGCACATCCTCCCTCAGCTCCTCCAGATGAGGTTCTCTCTTTTCTCCCCACCTTCTCAGGCACAAAGGGAACACCCTGGTCTGGGTCTCCCATTTACATGATTGTCCTTGTCTAGGGCCCATGTCTCCCCTGTAACAGTCCTGACAGGGAACCAGGTCTCTGTCCACTCTAAATCTATATAAATCCCTGCCCTTCTGGCTTCTTCCCTCTGATATCAAGGGTCCCAGTTTTCACTCTTACAGTCCTTTGCCTATACATCTGGATCTGCCTAACTGGCTTCTCCCATCACCCTCCCCAGGTTTGTCCTCGGATGACTCACCACGACTACATGTCTATCGGGGTGCATTCAAACCTGTCTCACTCAGCCAGCATTTCCTTAGTCTCCATGCTTCCTCACAGACTCTCAGCAGCTTTCTCACCGTCTCTCTCTCCCCGCTCTCTGGGGAAGAACTTACTGCTGGATGCCTCTTCAACAAGTCTTTCTGGATTGCAGCCAATCAGCATCAGCTCCAGTGGAGGACCCCTGTGTCGCTGGACTCCCTCCTTATGGCATCTGACATCACCAGGCTGCAACAATAGTTTCATAGTTTCTAGGGTCGGAAGGGACCCGAGTAGATCATTGAGCCCGACCCCCTGCCATGGCAGGAAAGAGTACTGGGGTCAAACAGTCCTGATTGTGAAGTAGCGATAGTTTCATAGTTTCTAAGGTCGGAAGGGACCTGAGTAGATCGAGTCCAACCCCCGTGACAAAGTGATGCAGGCTCACCTCCTGTAGGTATGCATCCCTTCTCTCCCAGCCCACGGAATAGGGGTGCCCGTTACACTGAAACAACTCCCTGATGAAGGGATGCAGTACCAGCATGTTACAAATGACCGTGATATAGAACACATGCAATGCAGGTTTTGCTTGCACATCACATGGGAAAGTGTGTACAGTATTCTCAAGCTATATCTACACCACATCTTCACTCTTGCATGTTTTACATAGCCACTGACTGTGGGGATTTTTGCTTTCCTCTATAGCGGGGGGCATGGCCCTTTTCCTTAGCTCTCTCAAGCACATTTTAACAACCTCTGCAGTAGCAGGGCGTTGGCCACCATGTTCCCCCTGCTTTACCTGTAGCAGATAAGGAAATCATGTCTTGTGGTTGTGTCAGGGTTGACTGTATAGCTATGCTAATAGATTAGACAGTGGATTTGTATAGGATGTTTTGGATGATCCTGCCTCAGGCAGGTGGTTGAACCAGATGATCACTGGAGGTCCCTTCAGGCTTACTTCTCTATGATTTTCTGATATGATTCTCACTCCCATGTATTTGTGCCAAACCCAGAAACTAGCCAGTGAAGTTGTTCCAGTGGCACCACATTCAAACCCTGTGTCTCCAGTGTACCTGAGAAGCAGCAGCAGGGGGAACATCCCCACCATCCTCCAGGGTGGCTTGATCCCCAGTATTGCTGGGTCTTAAATATGAAATTATCCTATTGGAAGCTCAAAATTATTGTATCTGCTGAAAAAATGTACACTGAAAAAAATCTGTGCAAATGAGTACATCAATAAGCCTTCGTCTTATTTACTTTATATTGCTCACTTTAAGTCTGCAGTGAGTAAGTGAGAAGTGGGTCAAAGTTGAAGCATTTCTTTATTTTGAGGCAAGTAGTCATAAGAAAGTGCTGACAGCAAACCCAAAAGTCAGCTAAGACTCCCTCAGAATGACTTCGGTTTTGTATATGCTGGATCAATCAGTTGTCTCAAAAATCATCGTGGATTTTGAACACTTTACTGTTATCTATCGTACATCATACAAAGGTTGAAATCATAAGCGACACATGCCCCCTGAGGCTGGGGGGGCAGTGACAACCCACAGGTGGTGACACAGGTGTCGGCGGCAAGGACGGTCCAAGCAGGGAACCATCCACAGGCAGCCATGGCAGTGTCGGCACTGCAGGGAGCAGCCAATTGCTGACCAGGGGAGCAGTCCCCCTGTGGCCAGACACTGAGCCCAGAAGTGTTGGTGGCATGCTTCTCAGGGGGGGCATCAGCACTCTGCCTGCCCCCCTGCCCGTCCCCTAAGTCAAAAGTGCTTGCTGTCGGGGGGTCACATTGCACCCCCTACACGTCACCTCTGGTTGAAATGATCATACAAATACAATAATTATTGTACACCTGACAACATTGCTCAATGCCCCCCAACCCCCTGGAAACACTGGAGATACAGCATAGGCATACCCTTAAGCTAACACATTACCTCTTCTTTAAGAACTTGGCCACAGCAATTATGAATTTTTTTTAAAAAAAGGAGATGCTCATTGCCCCCAGACCTGCTATTTCTAGTTTCATTTGAATGTTACTCCTGACAAATCCAGTTTTATGATTCACTTGTGTGACTGCCAATAAATATATTTTCTGAAGTGTCTGGCACTGTAGCTTGCATCTTACAGAGTGAGAACATCTAAAATGCCAACTGCCAACTCGTTTTCTTTTTATTCAGTTAAGAGCTAAGCAAGAGTAAGAAAAATTCAAATTTTTCCTGCTGTCTTACTAGCTCTGATTTTCTACGTTTGTTTTTTTCCTTCCAAGCCAGTAAGCAATAGCTGGCATGGGGGAGGGGGGGAAGGAATGCCATATTTGAATTTCAATTCTAGTTCTCAAGACCTGACTTGGGTCTGCAGGAGTCTCTCAGTCTCCACTTTTGTTTTTTTTTTAATTAATTGTGATCTGATTGGACAAAAAGGATAGGCATCCAGGGAGTGATGCCTGCTCTAGCTCCTGTGTATCACTGACACTGCTATGCAAACAAAAGTCTTTCAGGCACCCCCATCTCCCTCCCGTTGACACAGAGAGGATGTTGCAAAGCTATTCACCAAGGTAAGAGACATTTCTGAGAGGAAGAGGGCAGAGCTAAACTGTCCCTACATCCCAAAAGGTCCTGACTGCCAAAAATGATCTATAGGTAGTCATGATTAATTGAGAACAGCCCTGAAGCTGCCCTAAGCCACCAGGAACTAAAACAGCCACAGGAGTGATGGAATTCAAGCCCTCTTTGCCTGCCCCCCACCCCAACCCAGCTATAGTAAGTGTCTCTGGGGCCAGAACTGGAACATCCAAAGAATGTACCCCAGGACAATCCTCTCTCACTCCCACCCCCCAACTTTTCTGGCTTCCACACAAGGGAGCAAGCAAAAGCAACAGCCAGGCAGTGTATGTCATGGAGTACAAGGAACGGTAGAGCTCATTGCTGCTGGGGGTGAAGCTTTTACCCCCCCCCCCCACACACACACACACACCTTTTTTTTTTTTCCCTGATAAAACCCATGTTGAAAAGGGCAAAAAAGGTTAATTTTGGCAGCAATAGTAGGAATCAGTCTGGAGCCCCAGCAGCAGCAAACTCCACTTCTGCTGTACAAAACAACGAATCCCAGAACACCTTGAGCTCCATCACACACACACACACACACACACAGAGGGAGAGGGAGAGCACGCTCCATGTAGATGGAGAATGGGATGGGAGGGTAAGGCACCCCATCACTGTCCCTCTGCCACCCCTCCCATTAGGCAGCACTCAGGGCACATGCTCCGCTTGCCAACGTTACACTACTGTAACCACCTCACATTACACTACTGTCTGGGACCCAAGTGGGCTCAGTCCCTCAGAGTGCTCATGCTACTCTCCGGCATCTTCCCCATACTCCAATAGTACTCTTGCAGTCATCTGCCTGAGATGGCACTGAAACAAACAGAATGAAACCACCAAATATGTAGTTTAATTTCTTTTATCACTGGGAACTGCTAGAACCACTGAAATTCTGAACGAGAGTATCCATACAAGGATTTAATCTCATTTAACTAGCCTATTCTGAATTCATACCTTTAATTCTTATGAACTTTCCTGAGGCTCTACCTGTAGGCAAGCCTTTAACACATGCTGCAATCCCATTGACTTCAGTTGTATTTTAGTTGTTTTAATAATCAGTCTTGCACATTTGAGTATTTATCATTACCGCTACATGTATTTGAGGCACTCTACAATGGAAATCATAGGAAAAAATTCACCAGATTTTCCACTAGTTCCCATAGTTATAGCTAGGCCAGACAAGCTGGAAGTGTAGCCTCTCATTGTCCAACCACAGGAGTGAGGATTAAGCCAAAAAACAGCAAAAATGCCAAAAACATTTCTAAAAGCATATTGATCCATGTCAGACCTCAGTTCTAAAATTTCAGGTTAATTGGCAGACCTAAAAATTCAAGTTAATTGTCATTCAAGCCAATCTGCCCTTCCCTAATTGAAATGGGAAATAAAACTGAGGCTTTTTGACTTGCTTTGCTGGAACAGATCCAGTTATGTTCTATTTTGTTGATATGGGTTTAAATCGAGCATCTTCTTTAGTGATATGCTTGTTCCAACATACATAGAAAATTGGCCACAGAAAAAAGAAAGAGACAGACTTTTTGTTTACTGTTTATAAATGATTAGGGAGAAAGGGGATAACAAGACAACAAAACAACAAGAGACAGCCTACACAGGGGCCCAGGTGCAAAAGACAAAGCCTGGGGCTAGTCCTCAGGAGAGGGGTGTACACCTGCAAGCCATGGCTGAAGGAAAGGTCTGCAGAGACATCCCCATACCACGTGCCCTGGCTGCTGGCAGCCATCCCCAGCAGGAGAGGGTTAACTCTCCGGGGGGGGGGGAACACAACACACCTCATACTGAAGCTGGGGACTGGGAGGGGGCTGAAACAGCCCCAAAAAACGGCCCTGGGGGGACAGAGCAGCCCTGCAGGGGCGGTAGGCAAGCCCTAAGGCAGGAGGAGATGGCAGAGACCAAGGTAAGGGGCTCTGCAGGAGGGAGGCAGCAGGAATCAAAGGGAGAGCCCCGGCGGGGGTGGGGGAGGGGCAGAGGCAAACGAGGCTGCCAGAGCCCGGGGGAAAAAGCTCAGAAAGCGGGGCAAAGGGGCCGGGCCAAG
>NW_017728947.1:74355161-74368271 GCF_001723895.1 Crocodylus porosus
CAAGGCGTGGGGGAACACACAGAAGGGACCTGAGCTGCAGGAGCTCAGAAGGGCTTCACCTGTCGGCAGCCATCTTGAAAGGAAGGAAGGAAGAAAAAGAGCAGGTGCACGTGATGCAAAAATTGCGGTTCGTTTCTTTTGGAGACTCGCAAATAATAATTCTCAGGCACACACTATTAGCAGCACAAAAGGTGTACTTGCAAATAGGGTCAGAGCAGAGACAGAAAGTCTCAGATTGCTCCGCCCCCAAGGAAACCCGCAGCAGGCACTATATACTCTTTCTCCTGGGCACCTGTGCAGAAACAGGAACTCTTACAGCTCATTTCCGGTTCATACAAACATACATGTGATTACGTCACTTCATCTGTCGCATGTGCATTATAATTAACTACTTAAGTATGCGGGGTGGATAGGCATATATGCATCAGCTAATTACACACGCTCAGAAAGCTCTCTAGGTCACCAAGAGTTGAAACCCCCCCCCCTTTCAAGGACACAGTCAGTTGAATTCCAGCTTCTGTAATCTGCATATGAATTGTCAGGGGGAGTGTGGGGGTAGAGAGTGATTTAGTATAAGAAAAACTAGCAAATTGGCCAAAAAGGGGGGGGAGGAATGTCCTTGGTGGTGGTCTGCTTATCAGGTACGAGATGCAAACTGTGCAGTTCTAACAACACTCTATTCATTATGCGTTTCTAATAATATTTCTAACACATGTACCACAGGCAGCTCAGATCCCCATCATTTTCATTGTCTGATTTTGCAAGAAATCAGAACAGGAACTTTACACCCATTGGGAATGTGACAATTACATGGATGTTCCATTTATTTCCCAGTAGTTCTATATTTCTTTCTTCTCATATGACAAGGAAGTGAGGAGCGTTATATCTTGTCATTGTCTTCCAATATGCTCTGAGCACCTCTCATTAGCCACATTTGGGTCTTGAGGTCCTCAGAGTAGCCAGATGGCAAGGAAAAAAGGTCAAATCCACTTTTAAACAATATAAAAGTCAATCATTTTGTTTGTACATATTAAACTCAATTGCCCTTGAGCAGCACAAGGGAAAACCAGAAAGACTGTGTTCAATTTGTTACCTCAGTTTACTGAACACAGGGCTTTGATACTTCAATCCCAACTAAAGGAGGAATAAAACTGCAAACTAAAAATAAAGAACATTGATCTGTTCTTGGCAATATCATAAGACATAACTGACAAAAGGGAAGAGACTGGCTGGTAATGAAGAGATTTCAGGTAAGCTGCTTTGTTACAACCTGGCTTGCATTTGTAGGATCAGACCACTTCATAGTTAGGAAAATACTTAGGATATACAATTATCATACGTTAAAAGTCAGGGAACACAGACATGAAATCCCTTACTCACACTGCACGTATTTCATATTTTTCTCTCTTTTGTTTCCCAGTTAAATATGCCGTACTTAACATTTAGATCACAAGATGAATGCCATAAAAATTGGTGCTGGATTACATAACCTAGATAATTTTGGCATTTCCTCACTTCTTTTATTTGAACTGGGCAACTATTAAGTGACATTAACTTTATTTTCTAAATTAATTTTAAATACAAACCAGAAAATTGGTCTTAACAACTGAAGCTTATTGAAGTGATTATGTGGTAGGAGGGAAAGTTGAAACAAAACTCTACAGATCTCAGTGGTCCCCATATGGTGTTAGAATAAGACGCAGATGTACCCATGATATTGTTTTATCAAAACAAGCATATAGTTGTGAATTACTTGGGGTTACTTACTGCAACTTATCAAATGCAGCACCTGTAAAAGAAGATTGTTCTTGCCTCAACCTTCTGCTTTTCACAAATCTGTGGAATCACTGTTTAAGCTTTTCAGCTTTCACCTTTCAGCTGCCATCTTGACAGTTTGATCCTTTTTTTATAGTCCTGGGAAGAACCACGTATGATATAAATCAGTCTTGAAAATTTGATTTCCACCATACTGCAAAGTAACAACATACTAACTAACCTGTCAAACCCATGGGTTTCTTTGATCATCGGAGCCAAGCAAGCACATGTATTCTGTGGTGTTTAAATTAAGCACTGAAGTAATGTTTTACTGCTGTTTCAAATGTATCTGTCCTGATGAAAATAAAATTAATTGTTCAATCAGCATAAAATATAAAGAACTTAAAATACCTTCATGATCTGTGATGAAAATAGTTCTTTCAGCCAGCTGTGGAATCAGCAGTGGTAAAGGGAGTGCTGTCCTTCCTTTTGTATATCTGCAGTCCTTATATCTTGCTTAGTGCAAGTGAAAATTCATTAACCATTACAACTAGTACAATCTCATTTATAAATTGCCCCTCTCTTAAAGATGATTATGTTCCCCATAATGACAAACTTTACTATTTATTCCCCCAATTGACCAAAACAGCATTTAACCAAATATGCTGAACCCTCCGAGCCTTTTGGAGAAAATGGATTGTGCTATGTTCCCCTCAAATGGTACAGATAAACTCCAGTCTAATTCCTTGCAATGACAATACAGTCTTCACTTTTAGGAATGAAGTTAAGTTCACTGCAGGAGTTCTTATTCAAAGAGGAAAAGGCCTGACTTCAGAACAAGGAACAAAACACAGATGTAAGAAACCCCCAAAATTACCAACCAGATCTCCTGGTTGATCTCGTTGAGGTCAGTCAGTGTAATGAGAAGGACAACAAGTCTACAATGTAAATTTACTCTACCTGGTTGCTGCATCCTCCAACACACCACACTGCTCCGTGTGAATTGCCCCCTGAACCAGAAGCAGTGTAGCCACATTTGTGTGGCTCTCTGGACAGGCTAATTAGCAAAAGCTAAGGTTAACTGGTATGTCTCTTAGGAATACCAGTTGGTCCACCTATAATGACATTCACACACAGGTATGCTCTTTCCACTGCACAAGGTAACCCATGCAGAGCAATGCAACATGTTTTAGGACTCTGTTGTTTGACATTGTTGAATAGACATGACAAAAGGCCTTTGATGCACTATGGCTAGGGACAGAAGTTGCACATAAACCATTGTAAGTGACCAGAAACCAGTAACAGAACAGAAGTTCAGTGCACATAAACAGCTTTCAAAATGGCTGAAACCAGTTAAGATAAACCTGGAGGGATATAGTATCAGACTCAACTGATTTAGGTCAAACCTATTTATGGACCTTCTGTCCCAGGTCCTCATGGACTGTGTTGTTGGGATTGCGCAATATCGCCCATTTCCTCTTGCACTCTCCTGCTACAACTTTGATCTTATGTGGGGAGGAAGGAGATTGGTATAGTGTTACTGTCGATATTCACAGAATAACTTCCCAGACACGGCAAGTCACTCCACTGATTTTAATTCCCTTTTCTTTTACAGCAGTTCGAGTTACAGGCAACAGCCTCATCAACCTTCTCCCAGAACCGGTCGTCAGCTCTGGGGATGATCCCCGCCCATGAGAACCTCAAGGTAAGTAGCCACTAATTAACTCATTAGCGTGGCACGGTTACTGTACCTTTGCCCTGTCACCGGCGTCTTTTGCCAGGGCAGCCCCTTCCCCCAGTTATCCTTCCAGTTTTGCTGGGGCTGCCTGGTACAGTCCAGGCTCAGCCTCCCTTGTTCTCAAGAATTCCCTGCCTTCGTCTCTCCTCAACTTGTGTCGCCGCTTCCTACCAGTAATTGACCTGTTAGCGGCTGCACTCATTGTACCCCGTTTCCCGCTCCATTCATTGGAGTTGGGAGCATCTCCAGCTGTTGCTCGCAGCCAGGACTGGTCTCTCCCAAACTGGGCCCCTCCTTTGATCACAGGGTTCCCACCAGATCGCATCACGGAGCCTCAGCTCCTCTGGACTCACCACAGTGGCTACGTCTTTGGGTAAGTATCCATTCACTGCCATCTTGCTGGCCTTCCAATGCTTGAAGGCATTCTCCCCAGGTCCTGCCTCTGATTTTATTCCGGGGATCCCTGGTCCGTCAGCCAATCATGAGCTAGGTGGAGAATTCTCCCCACCTGACTGGGTGTCATTACTAACAGCGTCCAGGTGTTCGTCCAGGTAACAGGGCTCCAGTCAGAGACCCTGTTACAGACTGCTCTAATTAACATGGATTGTGATCAGCTATTAATAGCCATTCTGAAAACAGGGAATATACAGGGACACTATGCACATGTCCATTGCTACAGAATACAGGTGGGGAAGGGAATAGGCTCCATTACATTGGTGCTGTGATACTCAAGTATTCCCCAATGTAGGGAGAAATCATAAGAGGCCAGTTCAGCCTCTTTGATGCTTATTCAGCACTTTAAGCATGAGACAAAAGGGAATGTAGTTCTAGATGTTGACTGATAACTCTGTAGTCCCAGGCTTGATTTTTGCTCTACCACAGAATTGCTGTATGGCCTTTAGCACCAACTTTCTAAAAGTACCTAAAAATGCAGAGAGCTGCCCAAGTGCCTTTGGTCTCCATACCTCAATTTTCATCTGTAAAATGCAGATAATAGTATTTACCAAGCTTATATGGTGCTGTGGTGGATAACTACATAAAAGGCTGAAGTGCTCCAATACTATGGTAGTGAGCCCTACACAAATATCTAAGAGACAGTAATAGAGTAACTAGGGTACTGATTTGTGAGGGCAGAAAAATATCACCTGCTGCCACAGCCACAGCATGGCAGCAACAAGAAGTTGCCACTGCCCCCATGTGTCCTGGTGTCCTGGGTGCCCTGCTGCTTTGTTACACCTCTGCTAATAGCAGTGAGAGTTTTATTCACAGGGAGATGCTTCATTGTAAGATCACAACTGCTTTATTTTTAAAAAGCATTATGCACTACATACATTATAATCAAGGATCCTGGTTTTCTCTTATTTAAAAAAATCCCCAACTTTTGGATTAAAAAAAGTAACCCAAAATCTACATTTTTCTGTGATTAAAATTAAATGCCACTAATATATTTATATACATATATATAGTGGTGTTTCATTCTGATCATGGAAAAATGTGGATTTTGGGTTACTTTTTTAAATCCAAAAATTGGGGATTTTTTTAAATAAGAGAAAACCAGGATTCCTGAACTGCAAGAATCCTGGGCTCTTGATGAACACCTTCCTAGAGCAGAAGCTTCCTTTTTGCTTCTGGCACAGTCTTTCAATACACAGCGCGGTTAGACAGGGCTCAATGGTGAGAACAAGAGGTAAAAATCAGGAAGCAAAGTGCACACTAGCTGTAGGCAAGAGGACTACTGCATTGTGGTTATCACTTTGAGCATACAGCACAAGGGAGTGGCTTGGTGAGGTGGAAGTGAGAGAGCCAAGAAAAAGAAAGATAGAGGAATCTGTGGATGACAGGCTTGCTTTTGCCTTCTAATTGACTGTGGGAGAGCCATCACTTAGTGAACATAATTTTGGTGTGAGGGCAAACAGAACTTAGAAAAGGCTGTAGCTTGCACCCATCTGAAATGGTGGTGACTGGCTCCAGGAATAGATTAAATACAGGTATATCTCTCATTCCATGCAATACCAACAATTTAGAATAAAGGCAAATATAACAAGATTTATTAGCAGGGATCTAGGAAAATGTAGTAATACCAGAATTTTTGCTCACCAACTCCCTCCCTCACTGCCGACAGTGCCAGCGGCATCTACAGGAGCTCCCCACTCACCAGCGTCGGGCTCCCACTACTCCTGCCACCACCATGCCTCCCACAGCCGACGGGTAAATATATCAATAAAATATTGTGCTCAACTGATCCTATATATAATGGTGTTTCATTTTAATCATGGAAAAATATATATTTGGGGGGTTTTAATCAGAGAATTTGTGATTTTTAAACAGGGAAAACCAGGATCCTTGCTTTTCAGTCTCCTCTGTGGTTCTATTTGGAGCCCAAGCTTTTCCAAGGCTGCTTGACTGACAGAGTGGAAAGCATGATGCACAAGTCAGTCTCAGTCAAAATTAGGAATTGAAAAGCTGCTAACTTTCAGGCACATCTTTATCCACAAGAGTCACTGTCAGTTCCATAGTCCATGCCTTCTACCCAGACATAGCAATGTCAAAGATTCATAGATTCATAAATACTAGGGTTGGAAGGACCTCAACACATCATCAGGTCTGACCCCCTGCCTATGCAGGAAAGAGTGCTGGGGTCATCTGGGGTCACCTGTCCAGCCTTCTCTTAAAGACCCCCAAGGTAGGAGAGAGCACAACCTCCCATGGAAGCCCATTCCAAATTTTGTCCACCCCTACTATGAAGATTTTCCTGATATCTAGCATAGATGAAAGACAGGTCAATGCTGGTATCCCATGCCAAAATCCTGTCCAGTTTCTCACACAAAATTTGACTTAAGTGCTGCCAGGAGTCCTGTTTTCACCTTTTCCTTTCTTGTCTGTCATCTTCTGATCCTTGGTTTTTAAGCAGCTCTACAAGGCATCCCATTTTTGACTATTCACCACTCCATTAGCAATAACTTCAAAAGGGCCCATGTTTCAGTGTCCAGAACCTTCCCTTGTTGCCAGGGGGCGTGAAGTTCCAGGGCCACTATAGAGACTCAATTCAATACCTGGTAAAGTATGATCCAGGGCTGAAAAAAGTGTTAGCTACACAGACCCTAGGAGGATAAGAGCACAAACGGTCCAGACCTGCCTGCATGTCACATTTAAACAAGGAGATATCTTCTGGTCAATGTGGCCCAAAAGCTGTAGAGGACACAGGGAAGCAAACCAGTTTGCTTGCACAAGGTGCAAAGCTTTGTGGGATAATATCTAGAGGACCACGGAAATAGCATTCAGCACAGACATGACCGCACAAACTTTTGTTCCCAGTAACTTAGCTCAGCAGTTATTGCTGCTTCCAAACAGCACAAAACCCTGCCTGTTACTATGTATAAAGGAAGTGTGTCATGTGGACACAAGCCTTTCTAAGTGGGAAACAACTCATTTTGGAACAAAGTAAATCCCCAATGTAAACAGGCTCTCAGGCTGTAACTTACAATCACAATACAAATTAATGAGGCTGAGGATATGGCCTAGATATGTGTAGCCCAGGTAACTTGGGTATAAACTCCCCTCTCCAATTGAAGGGGATTGTTAGCTGGCAGGTGTGCTGTGGGGAGGGAACTGCAGACTGTTTAGTTTCCCTCCATCCCTATTGAACCAGGTCAGGACAGTCAGGGGACTTAACTACATACATATTTATATACATTAACTCATCACAAGGGAAAGGAACATGGATATAAACATGCATGAGATATATCTATAAATATAGATATAGCTGGCACACCTGCCAGCTAATAATCCCCTTCAATTGGAGAAGAAGAGTATATACCCAAGTTACCTAAGATATCTAAACCAGTAACATAAACAGTACCCTCTGGGTAAATGACATAAAACCTTATACCAGTGCTCTCATATACAGGTAAGCGACAGTATCTGATCTGAAACAGATAAACCCCAAAGATAAACTTAATCCTGAGGGGAAACCCCAGTGCCCTTGGGCTTTTCCCAAGCCCTATAAAGTAGCTGGTAACTTTAGGGGGGCCCTCTCAGTGGGACCTCCCCTTTCAGGAGCCCTTAACTAACAAGGGGGTGACTCTCCCTCCCCTGTGGGAATCCTCTTTTCACTGTAACTCAGGGTTCCCAGGCCTGGAGGGTGGCCCTCGTCCTCTGTGCCAAGCTGCTCTCTCTCATGCAGTGGGCTTTGGGGAGGTCGCTGTCCGCTGGAACAGGGCTCCTTTATGCAGGGCTTCTGGGGCCTCTGGCCCAGCCCTGTCTGCTGGCTCAGTAGCCCAATCACTGTCTGGCTCTCTGGACTCAACCTTTTGCTATGGCTCAGAGGCCTGGGCTGCCTCATGCAGCACCAGGCTTGGTCCACTCCTGGACCCTCCGTGCAGCGCCTCCTGCACCGAGCTCCCAGCCTCATTCCGGGGGTTGCAGACCTGAGCCACCTCACGCAGCTCCCAGGGTCTGGACGCCATGTGCCATGCTGCACATAGAGAACCTAGCTTCTGGAGCCGTCTGCCGTTCCCCGCTGATGGAAGTCTTCAGGGGCGCTTCTGGGCTACTGCTTCGCCCTGATAAGCAACTCTCCGCAGCTCTTCTAAGCCCCCCTCTTCTCTCTTCTCTGTCCCGGATGTGCTCCCCTCATGCTGGGCACACAGCTCCTTTTATACTCTCCAGGGCTCCGCCCCTGAAGTCTTCCAGACCTGAGTGTTGCAGTCTTCAATCAGGTCCACGGGGGTAGGGGGGAGTTGCTCTCCCCCTTCCCTCAGGAAAGGGATGTGACTGCACTCCTCTTGCTGCCTCCTGATTGGGGGATGAGCTCCACCAATCAAAATAGCAAGATTTCAAGCCTGGGGCTGAACCCAAGCTCCAAAAGGCAAGCCTGCTACATATGTATTCAGAGATTCTCTGTAAGGTTTTAGCAGACAGTGTACATTTTCAACCAGCTGCCACTTTGGAGCCAGTAAAAAAGTAACCTCCTTCATGTCCGAAAGTGCAAGATGTGCAGGTGGAAGGATGAATCATGAAAAATGATACCAAAAAGTCAAGTTTCCAGCTAAGCCTTGTTCTCCACTGCATTGCTCTGGGTAATCATTTAGACCTGTGTACCATGGGGGCACGAGTAAATGCTACTATTCTTACTTCATAGAATTTTGGACTCGCTTTGCATACAGATGTAAATAAGTGCACAGATGGGAGGCAGTAGAGAATCAGAGCCTGTATACTTGACTGCACAAGTTGAAAAATTAAATCCACAACCATGGCTGTTTATGCTTTCACAAGACGTCCACTTAGGACTTCAATTCAAGATGGTAATCTAAAAGGGGTCACTGAATCAGGTCACAAAGAGATACTAAAAATGTAAAAATCATACATTTTTGAAAATCAGTTCACACAACTGAGCTAAAAATCACAATAATTACCATCATGGTTGGTCTACATAAATCAGAAAGGTATTGTCTATTAAACTCAAGAAATTTTACCTTGGAACATTTCATGGCTCCAGCTAGTGCTTATCTGACAGACACAGGCTCTCCTGAATTGCAAGAAGAACAACACCATAAATACTGAAACCACACAAATGGATACTGGCACTTTGAACAGCAGTATACACATTTCTTCAAAAACATACACTTCAATCACAAGGTTGATGAGATTTAAGCCACTTTATTTGCAGGTGCATCTAATATTTGCATTTCTTTAGCCAGAAATGTGCATAAATTAAGATTAACATGGAGATGAAGCAAAAGGCAAACCTGGATACTAATAGACTCATAGACGGCAGGCAGTTAGCATATTTAAAAACTCTGCCTGGGAAACTTATTGTGGTATTTCACTGCTCTCCTTTCACCTTCTCAATCTCTGTAGCTCCATTGATTTATTTATTTTAAATTGTGATTTTCCTCCCTCCCCATATCTCAGTGGCTGTTGTTATGGGGTGTTTTCTGTCCCCATCTTGCTTGGCAACTCACCTGCCACACTTTTGATGGGAGAAAATTGCTAAGTTAATCCTGAGTGAGCTACAAACCAGGTGGTCTTCGTGTGCACTATTTTAATAGCCATTTTATTTATTACTTTTTACCGGACCAGGCAACGAATAACTGAGAAACAGAAGTAACTGAAAATATCCCCATCAGTGGGGAACCCAACTGGGTTGGGGCTCACCCCTCCCTTACTAATTTGCCTTCTTTCCTTTTTCAGGTGGGTCAGGTCTCGTTTCCCAAATTGTCTTCACTGCAACCAGCTGCCACGGTAAGTAGAATCCCTGCTTTCGCCTCCCAGTGCAGTGGGCTCCATTGTAATCGGTTCTATGTTCAGCACCCTCCAGGTCAGGGCTCTCTCCTGTCCTTTGCCGTCCTCTTGCTCCCTCTCTCTTGGTGCCCTCCAGGGGCAGTCTTCTCGCTGTCCGTTCTTATTGCCGCTGTCCCTCACCTCCATGTCATTATCCTTAACTCTGTGCCAGTGTATAATCCTCACAGCTGGCTATCCTTACCTGCCATCCTTTCCCACCCTTGAACCTCTGCCCCCTCCCCTCAGGCAGCAATCTTTTGAAGTCTCTAAGTAACAGGGTTTCCTGGCACCCTGTTACACTGTTTAAACATCAATGGCCAAGCAGGCAAAACCAGAGTGCATCTAAACAATAGCTAATGAAGCTAAATAAGCCATGGATTTTTGTTGTACACAGCAGCCAGTGGTAAATCCAAGAGGCTCTTCCTGGAGTTGTACTAGTTGTCAGTGATTGCTCCAATGCATCTCTCTACCTCTCATTATTTGTATTCAACATTTAGTATCAGCTTTATTCACCTTTGTTTGGCAAGGATACTGCTAAGACACCATTCAGAGGACAAATCTGCACTCTGGATGCTGCATAGCATAAACACACCAAAGCTAACCTTAAACCAGTTGGCTCAAATACCAGTAACAGCCTAGCCACAGCAGTTTGCAGTGGTATAATCTACTAGCAAATTGCCTTTCAAGAATGACAGAGGGAGTGGGCAGGAGCAGAGTGCCACCACCCACCACCCTGTGCCGCCACCTCCCAGGAGCAGAGGGTAGGGGGAAGCTTGCACAAGGTGGCTGTTCTCAGCACTCCCGTGCTGCCGCTCTTCCACATCCAGCTGCACACCAGCCACCCTCCCCATTCTGCATCTGGCCCCACGCCACCCCTCCACACACCTTATCCAGTCCCACACCACCCCCCCACACTGCGTCCAGCCCCACACCCTCCCACCCCTCTGCCACCCCATGCTGCTGCTGCTCTGCATCCAGCCACATGCCAACTCCCCCGCTCCATGTCCCACTGTATGCCACCCCCATCCCACTATGTGTCTGGCCCCATGCCACTCCCCGACTCTGCATCAGGCCCCATGCCACGTACCCACCCACCCTGCTCTGCATCCACCTGGCTCACTCCATTGGAGCCATGCCCCGCCCATCATCCTTGATGGGCATTCTTGATGTAGCACTGGCTGGAGCCATGCCCTACCGGGAGCCACGCCCCTCAAGAGCATTACAGACAGACACAGGCAGACCGACGAAGCCTTTTATATATATAGAATTCCCCACTAACTTCTCTGCTACCACAGCTAGACTGCTAATGACAAGCAACCCAAGATCTCTACATTACACTGCAATCCACCATGTGCACATACCCAGATTCATCCCATCACTCATGGGGGTAGGGAATACATTTTATTTATATATCTTCAATATTTGGGCTCCATAACAGAGTTGCAAATTTAGGACAAAACTTACGCTGTTTTAATATTCACATCCATAACTATTCTGTAGCATATAAGAGCCAAGTTTAAATCATTTCAAGCACTGGCATGCCACATGTTGTAATTTTTCCACTGAATGACCAGATGCCAGCTCAACACCAAAACTGTAAGCGGTTTTCAACATTTTTTCCACTTGAAATAAAAGATTTCCTTCTTGGCAAATTTATTTTGTCCTTGGGGACTGAACACTTGTAATGAAACCTGATCAACTCACTGTAACATTTAAATTATAAAAGGATTCTTCCATGAAATGTTGGTTACACATTTGCAATCATTAAATCCTACAGTACTACATTCAAGAACTGCTGAAGGTAGATTGCTGAATTGCTATCACTGCTGTAGACACCACTACAAGGGCCCTGCTTGTAGTACTTAGTAAAAAGTACTGCACACTGCAAGAAGATAATTATATTGAAAGATGAAGAACTACCCAGTGATGCAGACCAGAAACCAACAGTACCTTGAGAAACACTTCTGTTTAACAAGATCCTAACAAAGTGACTGGTAAACTTCCAAAGTTTCACTTTATGCTAAAGGTGATTAAAAAAAACAAACAAACACCAGAAAAACATTTAACCAAAGCTATGAATCAAAGTTAATCTACTGAAGAGTATGACCAACTCACCCCTAGCAAAGCAGGATAAAAACAGCCCCTGGCTTTGGGAGTTTGCGTATAATTGTATTTTCTCAAGATAAGGTCTTTATAGATAATGGGTGGGATTTTTCAGGAATGTCTGTCATTAACTGTAATCCCACTGAAATGAATAAAAGTTTTACTGTTAGCTTTACTGGGAACAGATGTAGGAGAATGCTGAACCCTTTTAAAAAAATGCGTCTCTTATAGCTCCATCTTGGGGCAAAATTCTTCCCACATATTTTCTATTTTCCTTCTTGTGACTTAAGTTTTGAACAAATGAATAAATTAAAGTTACAAGGATTTCCACACATCGGGTGTCCCACAGTAACTGTGAGCGCTTTCTTGCTCCAGTAATTGTGTGAATGCTAAATTACAGTAGTTTAGACCTGAGGAAAAGGAGAGTAAATTTAACCTTGGTTAGTTCCCACTCATTGAAAAGCATGCGTACAGGCAGTTACTGAAGAGCAGCTGACACATAAAGAGTCTTTACCCCCTTTTTCTCACAGTAATTTGTTTGTCCTTCCCTTTAGTATGTGGGAATCCCAGCAGGCATTCCATCGCATAAATACTTGGGAACATCCCATCAATATGGTAAAAAAAACCTTTCCTCTTTCACTGCATTGAAAGAAGGTGAAAAGGATCTGTATTCATTTTTATGGAGTGGATTTGGTCATTGTATTGCTGGCAAAAGGATAACTAGAGTGCTGAAACCAAAATTAAACAGATGTAGCAGCCATATTTCCAGAAGTGTATCAGTGCAGTTGTGCACATGGGGCAGTTGCACAGCACCCAGGGCTACGCCAGCTTCTCCTGTGCCAATTGCAGCAAGACGATCAGCCATCACCATGGCGGCAGCTGCTTTTGTGCCCTCCTATGAAGGTGGTACCAAGGGCTGCCTTTCAACATAGAATGGAGGAAATTAACTTACCTCCAAAGATGTGGAATTGGGGCCAGAATAGAATTGAAGAATCATAGAAAATTAGGGTTGGAAGGGACATCAAGAGGTCATTTAGTCCAACCCCCTGCTCAAAGCAAGACCTTCCCCAAATAGATCATCCTAGTTAAGGCATAGGGGAGGGAAGGGACAGGGGGGTAAGATCAAGGCCCCCACAGTGTGGGAGGGAATGGGGCAGAGGCAGGGGCAGGGGTGAATGGGTCCCCAGGGCAGGTGGTGCAATGGTCAGGGCCCCAATCAGCTTGTCGAGGGG
>NW_017728947.1:74368371-74393626 GCF_001723895.1 Crocodylus porosus
CTGCGCACACACCAAGGGAGCAATGGGGGCATGTGCCCCCCAGATTTGTGTGTGGGGCAGAGGCAGGCTGCCTGCTCTGTGCCCCACTGCTGTCGACTCTGGAGATACGTGTGACACAATATGCCTTCTGTTGCTGGGCGGGCAGGGGACACAGTATAACCAGCTCACAGAATGCACATGGTATCACACACGGCTCTCAAGGCAGAGAGCCCAGCACACAGCAAGGAGCCTGCCTCTGCCCCATGCACAAATCCAGGATGCGCTACCCCCCCACCCATACCTCCCCCAGAGTGCGTGCAGTGCTGGGAGCCCCCTCGCACCCCTGGAAAGGCCTAAGCCACCTTGGGAAGGGCCTAGGAAGTGGGAGGAGCTGCATCCTTCTGTGCCAGCCCTGCTGGGGGGACAGGGAAGGCTGACCCAAGGGGAGAAAACCCCTGCACACAAATCAGAGGGGCATGTGCCCACCATGCCTACCCCAGGTATAGGTGGATCCCAGGGGCCACTACAAATTCAGGGCCCCTGGGTTCTTCATCAGCAAGAAATCAAAAGCTGTGGTTTTAAACTTGGTGCCATTTTTTGTCTCCCAGCAGGGAGACAAAGTGTTACCAAGTTTAAAACCATGGCCTTTGCATTTGCTTCCCTGCGAGTCAGGAGTGGGGCCCCTCCACCAATGGGGATGGGAAGGGCAGGGCGGGGGCCTCTTTAGGCAAGTGGGTAGCAGCGCTGGGGGGGTCTTGGGGGCTATGAGCACCCCAAAATTAATTTTAGCCACCCCTCCAGCTATCCCTCCCAGCACTACCACCTGTCTGCAGAGGGACAGTACTCCCAGCCTGGCCCTGTTCACCTTCACAGCCACACAGGACACACCCAGGCAGCAACTCCCTGCAGGTCTGGGTCTAGATGGGCAACTAGAGGGAGCCATGGGCACCTTGTAGCTGGGAGGAGCGGGGGGGGCTGCCTCAGAGTGACTGAGAGTGGGGGAGGTGGGAGGTCCTGTGAGGAGAAAGTATGCACACATCTGGGTGTGTGTGCGTCTGTCTCTGGGTGTGCACATGTACATGTATGTGTATGTCTATGTGTATGAAAAATTTGCTGGTGGTACTTAAGGCTGTCTCATTTTAAGCTGATGGTACACAATCTGTCAGAGTTTGAAAATTACTGGTCTAGCTCCATCCTCTTTCAAACACCCACTTCATGTAGTTGAAGGCTGCTATTAAATCCCCTCTCAGTCTTCTCTTCTCCAAACTAAATAAGCTCAGTTCCCTCAGCCTCTCCTCAGAAGTCATGTCCCCCAGCCCCTGAACCATTTTTGTTCCCCTCTGCTGGACTCTCTCCAATTTGTCCACATCCTTTTTGTAGTGCAGGGCCCAAAACTGAACACAGTACTCCAGATATGTCTTCATCAGTGCTGGAAAGAGGGGAAGAATCACTTCCCTTGACCTGCTGGCAACACTCCTACCAGTGCAGACCAGTATGCCATTAGCCTTCTTGGCAAATAGGGCACACTGTTGTCTTATTGTCCACTATAACCCCATGGTCCTTTTCTGCAGAGCTGTTGCCCAGCCAGTCAGCCCCCAGCCAGTACCAGTGCATGGGATTGTTCTGTCCTAAGTGCAGGACTTTGCACTTGTCCTTGTTGAAACTCATGAGATTCCTTTTGGCCCAATCCTCCAATTTGTCTAGGTCACTCTGAATCCTAGTCCTATCCTTCATCATATCTACTACTCCGCCCGGCTTGGTGTCATCTGCAGACTTGCTAAGGGTGCAACTCTGTGCCATCTTCCAGGTTATTGATGAAGATATTGAACAAAACTGGCCCCAGAACCAACCCCTGGGGCACTCCACTTGATACCGGCTGCCAACCAGACATTGAGCCATTCATTGCTACCTTCTGAGCCTGATGTTCCAGCCAGTTTTCTATCCACCTTACAGTCCATTCATCAGTCCATCCCTTACTTCCTTAGGTTGCCTGCGAGAATGTAGTAGGGACCGTATCAAAAGCTTTGCTAAATTCAAGGTATATCACATCCACTGGTCTCTCATATCCACAGTACCAGTCGTCTCATCATAGAGGGCAGTCAGGTTGGTCAGGCATGACTTGCCTTTGATTAATCCATGCTGATTGTTCCTAATCACTTTCTCCTCCAAGTGCTTAGAAATGGATTTACTGAGGATCTACTCCATGATTTTTCCAGAAACTGAGGTAAGGCTGACTGGTCTGTAGTTCCCTGGATTCTCCTTTTTCTCTTTTGTCACAATGCTGGGTCCCCAGAGACAGCCCCAGTGTCCCTAGGGCTCCATGACTGTGCCGACTCCACCCTACGGGCACCTTCTAATCTCCCCTGCCATGTCTTGCTGGTATAAATAATAAATAGGGAGGCTGCCCTTAAATTACAGCTCAGTCACAGTCCTGACAGACCCCGCTAAACCCTGTGGGTTACTGGACCCCTTGATGGGCCCCACTTTTGGTAGGTGGGACACCCCAAGACTTATGGGCTAGATGCATGGCTCCAACACCGGCCCTTTACCACGGCCCATGCCTTGCAGATGGCATATTGATGTTATCCCTGTAATTAGGTCCTGGCCTAACTTGGCCTCTTGTTATCACTGGGCCCCTGGCCCCTGTTTCTGCACCCTCACTGGCTCCCTGCAGCCCTGTCTCCATGCGCTCACTGGTGCTCTACACTGTAGTGTTCCTTGATAAGGCCTCCTCCTCCTCCCCAGTAGCCTCGGCCTGGTCCACCGGTAGAAGTATCAACATAAATACAAGCCCATGGGCTACAACATACCAGTAACAAAGGCACCAGAGGCCATACTCTGTCCCTTTAAGAGTGAAACTTCCCCCCCAGCCTAGAGTGCCTCCCAGCCCTGGGTACCTTATGGGCTCCTGGAGCCCCTATTAGCCATATAAGCCACATGTCAGGCAGCCACCGTGTCTCTGGGTTGTTCTTCCCTGGAGGAACTCCTTCCCTGGCTGCTACCAGAGAACTAACTCCTGCCAGTCCCAGCTCTGGGGCTCATATGTGCTCCGGCCTCTGCCTCCTTCTGGTCAGCTGACTGGGTGCAGGTCCAGGCTAGTACCCCATTGACCTGCTGCCATGGTAGCCTGCAGCTGTGGAGTCTGCCTGGCTCCTCTGGCTCTCTGGCTAGGCAGTTTCTGCTCTCCAAGGAGCAGGCACCCCTTAGTGCCCTAGGACACCTTTCCTAAATACCAGCACTGTGTTTGCCCTTTTCGAATCATCCAGAGGCTCTCCTGGTAGCCATGAGTTTTCAAAGATGATGGCCAGTGGCTCTGCAATCATGTTAGCCAACTCCCTCAGCACCCTCAGGTGTATCCCATCCAGCCCCAGGGACTTGTCTCTGTCCAGCTTTTCTAAATAGTCCCTAACCTGTTCTTTCACCTCCTCCCCAAACTGTGCTGCCAGGTGCAGTAGTCTGGGAGCTGACCTTGCCTGTGAAGACTAAGGTGATAAAAAGGCATTGAGCACTTCAGCCTTTTCTGCATCCTCTGTCACTAGCTTGTCTCCTCCATTCAGTAAAGGACCCACACTTTCCCATATCTTCCTCTTGTTGCTGATAAGCTTGTAGAAACCCTTCTTGTTACCCTTCATGTCCCTTGCAACTCCAGTTGCATTTTGGCTTTCCTGATTTCATCTCTGCATGCCCAAGCAATGCAAGTTTCCCTTGATTTATGTGGGTTCTTTATATGCAAATTCACTTTTATGCGATGAACATATTTAGATCCATAATTCATTATATGTGAGGTAAATTCACTCTTATGCGATCAGCATAGATGTCCCCTCACCCCGCTGCAGGTAAATTTGCAGGTAAGCCCCATTCACCCCAGCCCCAGCTGCAGCGGCCCCTAAAGCAGCCACCACCAGCTGCCTACATCTGCTAAGCTGCACCATGCTCTGCCTGTCCCCCCGCACCTGGGCTCACCCCAGCTCCTGAGTTGCCCCATGTCATGGTGCAGGCAGTTGGTGTCGGCTGCTCCCAGGGCTGCTCCAGCATGAACTAGGGTGAGTACAGACAAATGGAGCCCTGGGCAGTGCAGGGCACAGCACTCACCCCAGCCCCGGATGCAATGGCCCCGGGAGCAGCCAACACCAGCTGCCTGCATCAGGGCACAGCACAGGCTGGGAGCAGAGGTGAGTGCACCGTGCTCTGCCTGTCCCCAGTCCAGCGGCTGCAGGCAGCTGGCACTGGCCACTCCCAGAACCACTGCAGCCAGGGCTGGGGTACGTGCTGCTTTGTTTCCTCTGCTTTGCTGCCTTGTGCAGCCCTGGGAGCAGCACCCCTCCCCCTGACCTTTCCCTAGTCCCAGCCTCACTCCCTCCCTCACCACCATGGGAACCTATCCCTATTTGTTACATTGTAAAGTGTGTTCACTTTATGCAAATTTGATTTACAGACCATTCTCTGGGAACATATGTACAGCATAAATCAAGAGAAACCTGTACTCTTATATTCGTTCCTAGTTGTTTGTCCAAGTTTTCACTTCTTATAAGCTTCCTTTTTTTAAAAAATTAGTTCACTGAGGATTTCCCAGACCAGCCAAACTGATCTTCTGCATAAACAACGTATGACCCCGGAGGCTGGCAGGGCACAGTAGTGGCAAGAGTAGTAAGAGTGCAGTGGCAATAAGCACGGGAACTCCTGCAGACGCCGCTGGCACTAACGGGGGTGGGGAAGGGGAGCACCGACCAAGGGTCGGCAACCACCTGCAGCCACCACCGGTAGCATCAGTGGTGGCCAGGAGGGATCATGCACTGCCCGCTGATGCCACCAGCAATGTCACCAGTGGAGTGGTGAGCGGCGACCACCTGCAGCCACTACTGGTAGTGTTGGCAGCACCTTTTTGTAGGGGGTGCACCGCCACACTCAGGGGGTGCATATGCACCTGCGTGCACCCCCTACACATTGCCTCTGGTCTTCTGCCATACTTGCTAGTCTTCCTGTGCAGCAGGATGGTTTGTTTCTGGACTCTCAGTAAGGCTTCTTTCAAGTATGGCCAGCTCACCTGGACTCCTCTCTCCCTCAGACTGGCTTCCCAGGGAATCGTGCCCATGAGTTCCTGAGTTGAAGTTTGCTTTCTGAAGTCCGGGGTACTTACTCTGATGCTCTCCATCCTTCCTTTCCTCAGGATCCTGAACTCAATCATCTCGTGGCCACTGCTTCCCAAGTTGCCATCTCCTAGTATATTCCCCACCAATTCTCCCCTGTTTGTGAGCAGCAGGTCAAGAAGAACACGGCCCCTAGTTGGCTGCTCCAGCACTTTCACCAGGAAGTTGTCCCCAGTATACTCCATAAACTTCCTGGACTACCTGCACACCATGGTATTGCCCTCCCAGCAGATGTCAGGTTGACTGAAATTCCCCATGAGAACCAGGGCCTGGAGTGCTGAATAATCATATGGCTCTTTTACATAAAGTTCAACTCCTCCTCCTTTTCTCCCCTGCCTGTCCTTCCTAAACACTTTATACCCATCCATGACAGTTCTCCAGTCATATGAATTATCCCACCAAGTCTCTGTTATTCCAGTCACATCATAGCTCCGTGACTGTGCAAGAACTTCTGATTCTTCCTCCTTGTTTCTAGGTTCCATGCATTTGTGTACAGGTACCTGAGGTAACCAGTTGATTGCTCTTATTTCTCAGAAAGAATGAGAACACCTCTGCTGTTGCCCCCTCCTGCTTGCTCTTCCTCCAAGTCACCCACTTCCCCATTTATCTCAGGGCTTTGGTCCCCATCCCACGGCAAACCTAGTTTAAAGCCCTCCTCACTAAGTTACTGAGCGTATCTATGAAGGTGCTTTTCCCTCTCCTTTGTCAGCTGTATTCCATCTCTTCCCAGCAACCCTTCTTCTTAGAATAACAGCTCATGATCAAAGAAGCCGAATCCCTGCTGGCAACACTACCTGTGCAGCCAGGTATTGATCTGCAGAATGTACCCACTCCTGCCTGGGCCCTTTCACCAGAAAAGAAGGATCAAAGAGAACTTTTGATTTGCTCGGGGTTTCTCTTGGCAGTGTCATTAGTGCCCACATGGATGAGTAGCATGCAGTAGTATTCAGAGGGCCAGATGAGCCTCCATAATCCCTCCATGATATCTTGGATCCAGGATCTAGGCAAGCAGCAGTTTTACCAAGATAACAAATCAGGTCAGCAAATGGATCCCTCTGCTCCCCCACAGAAAGGCATCTCCAACCACCACCATCCATCACTTCTTCTTGGTGGTGGTCATCTCGATCTTTCCCACCTTGGTGAAGCCTGGCCTGTCCTCCTCCACCAATGGAACATGGTCTTCACCCTCTGTTGCTAGAGCTCCATATCTATTCTCCAGATGAACTGCTGCAGGTAGAAATGAATATTTCTGCTTGTTGCCAGAGGTCACAAGCTTCCAGCTTCCATCTTCCTGGGAGTCCATGTCCTATCCCTTCTCCAGCACTGCCTCTGAAAGTTCTTCCTCCACAGTCCCAGAGGTCCTCCTCCAGCATTAAATCAATGAACCCCACATGGCAGAGGATGCTTCAGAGCCTCACCACATTGCCAAACCTGGACCTGGGTGGAAGCCTCAATGGTGAGCAGCCCTGCCTGGACAGAAACCTCACAGATGCAAGCAGAGGCAGTGGCAGTAGCTCTGACATTGCAACATCCTCCAGCCATTTCCCTGGGTCTCTTAATCTGCCTCTTCTCTCTTTTTGCCCTTTTCCAAGCACACCTTTCCTAGCAAACTTTACAGGAAGCTGACCTGTTTACTGTTCCTTGGCCCCAAAGTGTTCCTGTTTCCCTGCTTTCTCACACCAAACAGAAAGGCTGTCCCCTGAAAAGGGGTGGGGGTAAACTGGCCTGCAAACTGACCAGTGAACTGCCTGAAAACTGCTTGCCCTGTTTGCTGGCTCCCTGGTCACTTGGAAAGTCTCGTTTTATACCTTACTGGGCCTGGACTGGCTCTGCCCCCTTATTAGGGCTTTTGTCAGGCACAGGCCACAATCTCTTAGCTAGCAACACTCCCAGCTTCTCAGAGTACATGCCCCAATCACGCATAGCCCACCAAACAAACACTCAGCAAGCCAAAGGCACAGGCAGCTCTGGATCACAAAACTGTAGTTCCATGTTCCAGCTGGAGCAGACAGCTTGTGCTAAGACTAGCCTGTCCAAGAGGTTTACAGGGGAGGTGCAAAGCATCCTGGGATGCTACGGACTGTGAATTAACTTGAATCTGTAGGGGATCTGGGACAGAAGTTCAATAAACTGATTTAACCTAAATCAGTTAAATTTGATACTACATCCATCCAGGGTGTCAAGTGCAGGTATTATAAGATGGAGGTCCCTGCCTACCTAACAGTTTGCTAGAATGAGCCATGGAGAAAAAATTGGAGGCTTTTGTTGCTTCCAGCCTTGATGGGCCTTCTCTATTCTACCACGTCTTGATGTCTGACATGGATCTGGAAACCTTGGGAGTTGGATGGAGGTTATGTCATGACTGCCAGATATCCCACAGGAGCTCTTTTTATGGGGCTCCTCCTCCCCTTTCACCCCACCCTAACGATGTCCAGATAACACTCATCAAGGTCCTGGATCTTGCATCAAAATGCAGAAGTTTCTGGGCATTGCTAAATATTCACCAAATAATATTTACAACCTACACTCTGTCTTCAAGGGTTTCTAAATTAAGCCTTGGATCAACTCAATCTAGACTCTCAGGGCCATTATAGAAAAAACCTGCTTAGAGTCTGGGAGGTATCTGTCCTCCGTTAATTCCCAGTTCCTGTGCTAATTAATGTCAAACAGTCTATTCAGAGTCCCTTAGACAGCCAATCAGGACCAGTTCTTCCCAGATTTCTGGGCTACTCAAATCGAAAGAGCCCCTTCCCCACAGAGTTCATCAATTAATCCACAAAAAAAAAATCAAAATCAATTCTGTCCAAGTTCCTGAATCAGTCAAATTGCCTTAGTCCTTCAAGGGTTCACGCGATGACCAAGCTGAATTAATTTCCTTGCCTGTCCAGGTGTCAACCATCTCAAAGTAACTTTTTCTGGGATCTCTTTGCCCTGCCTCAATTTCCCTGGGCCAGGATCAGTTTTTTTGCTGGGAAAGAGACTCCCGCTCCTGCTGTCTCACCAGCATGTTGAGAGAGAACACAACCCTCCCCAAAGCACGGCAGAAACAACAATAGCAACAACAAAAGAGAAGAACCACAGTTCTGCCCCTTTTAAACTCACAGCACTGCCCCTTTTAAATTCACAGTCCCTCATGCACTGGCTGCTCTCCGGCTCTCCCGCATTTCTGCCAGTTTCTGGGTTCCATTTCTACCATTCCAGTCATTGCCCAGCTGTCCTGGAGTGGCTCCTCATGCTTCCTCAGTGGTCCTTTAACCACTCTGGCCACTTTTCCCACAGCTATCTGCAGCAGTCTATCCAGGGCTAGGACCTCTGGCATCTCACTGCTCTGCCAGCTGTGGTCCTTCTCTGGCTGCCCCTCTCTGGGGACAGAAAAAGCCATCCTCATGCTCCCTTCACCAGTCCAGAGCATATGCTTCGGAAATGCAGAGGCGTGCTCCCTGCACAAGCTATGCTCTTCCAGCACCTAAGGTAAGTGCTGCTTGAGCAGATTTCTCAGGGCTTTTCTCCTTCCCCACTCTCTTCCCCTCACAGCAAGCTTACTTAAACTAGTTTTGGCCATTTTGAAAAAGATTTATGTGCACTGAACTTCTGTTGTGTTACAGATTTGAACCAGTTTCCAATTGCTTACCAATTTACATGTAATTTCTGTCCCTAGCCAATGAGTCTGTTGCCTTAAGAACCAGAGGGAAACAGGTTCTTCACCCAAATGGAAAGCAAACATCAGGGTTGATATTGCCTTAAGGTATGCTTCAGTGTTCTTCAAATAAGAACCTATTTATTTTCTCCAAACGAGAACCCAGTTGATTCTTTAATAAACCAGTTTTATTGCGCATTATAAAAAGTATTAAGTACAAGTATACATAATTTTAGCAAGCAAACAATTGTATATTACCAGTCCTAATAAAACATGTCTTGAGAGCTGGCCAGGTGTCTCAGAGCAGGCTGGTTCCTTGAAGGGAGATCAGATGTCTTCAGTTCTCAGGCACTGGTAGAGTGAGGGGAGAGGGTGAGTCTTCCCTTTCTTTAGGTGATAATATTTATAGTCCTTTAGTCACATAGCTACCAATTAAGCAAGTTTCTGGTTTTCATCAATACATTGAGTTATGTCTTTACTTTATTGCTGTTTTCCCCTTCTCTTGGTACCAAGGAGTCTTCTTGCTCCAAATATGGATGGAATGCTCCATAACAAGCCCTTTTATCCATAATAAGACCTTTTATCAGACTTTTTTGCAGAAAAAATAACTCAGACCTTTCTCTAGAGAAACAAGCTGTAGCCTGTGCATATATGCTAAGTCAGTGAATGCACTCTAGCCTATATATGCCAAGGCAACTAGGCCTCATAGGCCTCAGGGACCATTTCAGTCCTGTCAAGCAACAAGAGGCTGAACACAAGAACCTATCTAGCACAGTTCAGTTAAAATAAATGTCTTATTTATAGTCAGTTGGTTTCCCCCTGCTCAAACAAAGAAATAGAGTCTTTTCTCTTCCTCCTTTCATCTTAAAACCAAGGACCTTTTTCTAGTCAACCAATCTGATAACAGATTTCTAGGCTATCCATCCTCCTTATCCTTATCATTGCTGCTTACAGAATGATAAGACCTGAAATTAGGCAAAATACATGTTTTGATACCTCTAGAAATGACTGTCTGAGCCCAGGAATATATCCAGGAGGGTTGGAATTCCAGAAGTGAGGTCTTGCCACTGAGAATTTGCTATCTAAGGCCCTTATGAAGTTACAGAGCACTCCTTGTGAACACAGGTGCTAACTGTCTTTCTGACTTAATAGGGCACAAGACAAGAGAAAAATCATTGCAGTAACTCAGAGTTGAGCCATTTAGGTTTCCGTGTCTTCCAAGACCTTGAATGTCATGTGGTAGTAAAATTACAGCCAATAAGTAACAAGTACAGGGCGATATGCTCTCCATCTCCTGCGTCTGCAAGGAAAAAAGCAATAGGATGTGCTGTCTGAAGCTTCTGAGGTAAGCCTAAAGCCCACGAGAGTTTTGGCTCCTTAACACCTCTACAAATCAGGCATATCTGTTTATTTTACACTCCCAGTTTTAGACACCCAAATCTGAAAAACTCTGGCTGGCTTAAGAAGAGCATTCATTTTAGTTCAGATGTTTGTTCTAGTTAAAAATGGTCAGAAATGACTGTCTGTAGGGAGAAGACTGGTTTGCAAGAGCAATTCCACTTTTGCTGGATCAGAGTCGCTAATGCATTGTATTTTGCAAAAGGAATCAAAACAAGGACAAGGTGATATCTTTTATTAGACCAATTAGATATTTGCAAACAAATTATTGTATTTATCTGCAAAGTTTCAGGCATCCTCACCCTTCATCAGGCATAGGAGAGAGCAGAGATTGTAAAAGTTCTCCTAGCTGGAAATGAAAATTCATATTTCACAGGAGAGCTGAAGGTATGGTCATGTTTCCTGTTCAGAATAGTTCATTTTGCCCAGGTTAGGCACAGAGAAAAGTTGAAATGGTCTGTTTACATCAAAATTGTCTGGTGGCAAGCTGAATGTAGAGACATATTTCCTACAGGTTATGATGTTTCACATTTCACAGAAGAGTGGAAAGACGGAAAGCTCTTCTGGGCAGGAATTTCTTTTGTGGTGAAATATCTGTGTACCTGTGCTCTGTAAGATGCAAATTCACTCAAACAAAGGCAGGAGCCTGGTGTTGGCAATTCAGATGGTAAAATGCTTCCTTCATGTAAAATTATGAACTTTTCATTTCAAGAAATGGCTAAAATTCAGTATCTTCCATGTGTCAGGTATCCAGGTTGTAGCCATATTGGTCTAGAGGCAAAATTAATCAAAACTCATGGAAGAGGTGATATATTTTATTAGACCAGCTAGATATTTGCAAACAAATATTATTGGACTTATCTGCATGCTTTCAGACACATGCACCCTTCATTAGGCATAGGAAGAGCAGAGATTGCATTTTGCAATGAAGTTACTAAATTCTCATTGATGGGACAAAAAAGGGACATGGTCAAATTGTCATAAAAGCCCAAGAGCTTCACTCTGGTAGGAAAGGAAGGGAGGAAATCTGCAACCCCTGAACCAGACTGTATTTACATATTAAGCTGAACTGAGTTTTGCCATTATGTAGAATACATGAGCATTTGCTCATTTTGCTTAATAAGCTGTTTATTTTTAACTACCACGAATAGGGCAATATTTCTACAAAAATAAATCAGGAGCATCAATATGGAGGCATTTCTGCAGTAGCATAACTGAAGGAGAGAGACCGAGGCAGCAGCAAAAATAGCCAAGCTGCCACAACTGGTAGTTGACCATGCCGCTGCTGCTGGCAGCTGGTACTGCCCCATGCAAAGCTGCTGCCCAGGTAATGGAGCTACACTGGATGTTACACCTCTGTATTTCTGATTTATTAATAAAGTAAAGGGAGAGGAGGAGCAGGGGAAATCAAAGTGTGTATATTTCAATGACTGAGCTTCAAAATTCTGGTTACTATAATTAAAAAGTAACTTGAAATCTTGTGTTAAATAAAAATCAAGATTAAAAAAAAAAAGAAATCAAGATGAATAACAGTTCAAATATAATAGTTTCAGTCCTAGCCTGGAAGGATAGTGCCCTCTGGTGATATTTCTCTCATTTAAGTATTTTAGGTTATAAAATGAGTAGGTTATTCTAATAACAACTCTGTGAAACCTACTTGATTTCCAAAGATCCATACATTTTACACACACACAATGTATCTTGTTCAATTTCTGCAGTCACAGCTACACAACTGATCAGATATCAGTGGTACAAGATAATAAGGAGGATTTTACACATCGCTAACTCAGTTGTGTGCTTGAACCTGCCTTTGTCTACACACTCCATGCTCACAGTAACTAGGAGTAGTTCTGGACGATTTCCAAGGCTCTCATTTGAGCCTGGGACCACCACTGAGAAAATAAACTCTACCAACACACTCTTGCCCAAGTACATGAAAGCCAAGCACAGTGTAAAAGGCTTGGAGGTAGCCCTGGGGAGTTAGGAGAGGCCTTGAGCATGTATCCCAATACAGAAAGCCTCAGGGCAATGCTGGGGTACACAACCCAGTGCACCTTCCTCACCACTTATACTGCCTAATTGCTGCAGTTTGAAGCACTGAAGGAGTAGCAAATGATGAGGCTTTTTTTCAGGAGTAGTGGCAGAGCCAGCAGAGAGGCAGTACAGACATGGCCTTAAACTTGCAATAATGGTAGAATTAGGCCTTTTTATGCTCATCCACTTGGAATGATTCAGGGTTTGATTTCTGAAGACACTGACGTGCCAATATTTCCACTGAAGTCACATGCAGAACTCTCATTAAATTCACATGAATGTTTTAGGGCAGGGGGGCCAATCTGCAGCATGAGCATCACACATCATGGGCAGCCTCTACCTGTGCCATGTGGCAGATCAGGGAAGGGACAAGCAGCACAGTAGCAGACAGGGCAGGGAGAAGAAAGTAGAGCAGGAGATCAGGCAAGGACCATAGAGTAGGGAGAGAAAGCAGAGCAGCAGATTGCTTTCTGCTCCCTGCCCCAAGCAGCAGATTAAGCAGAGGAAGGAAACTGAACTGGCACTCGGGAGGGTGTTAGACTAATGTGTAGCACACCTGCCAAAAAATGGTTGGTCACCACTGGCTTAGGGGAATCAGAATTAGAACCAGCCTGATGCTGTGATGGTTTGCTTATTCCCTCTTTTAAAAAACTAAAATTGAATTTTCATGTCAGCTCTCCATGAATACCTTCAAGTTTAAATCAATCCAAAATGACTTCAAATTTAAGATGATTTCCCTCCCCCCAATTATTAAATTCTAAACATGGAAACTTACAAGTTTGTTTCAGTTTTCCATGTCTAGAATCTAACTCTTGCAGGATCCTCTTCAGTTCAGCCCACCCTCCCTGCCCCCACCATAGGGAAAGTAGTGGCAGGGAAAGTAGCCTGCCCCATGCCCCTTTCCTCCCCCACCTCGCCACTTCCCCCACTTGTTCCTGCACCCCTGCCACCTGTTCCTCCTTTGCCAGTGCCTTCCCCCCCAGAAACTTGTCCCTTTCTGATGCCTGCCTCCCACCCCTGCTTATACCCCACCAGGCCAAGAAGTAGTGATGGGTCTGGCTCCAGTCCAGGTTAGGGTCCAAGTCAGGGCCAGGGCTACAGCACTTCCCCCTATGTCTCCGCACTTCTCTTCCTCATGCTGCCTCTGCTCTGTGCTTCCCTTCCCCTCACTCTCACATCCCTTATCCTCCACTCCCCCCTCACACTGGGCACCCTTTCCCCCACACACTTCCCAGCACTTCCATTCCCCTGCACTCCCCCTAGCTGTGTGCACCCCTTCCCCTACCCTAACCCACACATCCCCTTATATCATTGTGCACCTTCCCCCATGTTTCCCCCACTCTACACCCCACCTTTTGCTGCATGAGCCACACTGGCTCTATCCAGAGCCACAGCAGCTGCTTGCCTAGCCCATACTTAAATCTAAGATGAGGGCTCCCTCCCCCACCCCTCAGCTGAATGCAGTGGGAAACCTCATCTTAGAGTAAAAAAAATACAGTAAAACCTCAAAATATTTGTGTGTTACAGAATCTTGAAGAAATACTATAAGGAAATATCAGGCAATCTTCAAAAGCTGAACCCAACAAGCATGTGAAAAGGAATAAAATATTGATTAGTTTATGCATATTCCAATATTAAGGAGGATTATTTACAGAAATGTCATTGAAAAGAGTGCAGAATATAGTTCAATGCCATATGACCCTACTATTGTAATCCCCATCCCTGTTTTCTATTCTGCTGGTCTGGAAAAACTTCTAGTACACTTTGGGCATTAAGAACAAGATAAACAGCGATAAAGATCCTAATCCAAGATCTTTATGGATGATAGTGGATCCATGCAAAGTGAGTACTCTCAAGAGTGAGTAAAGTCTGCAAAATGTGGAGCTAAGTCCTGCATCCTGCCTGAAGTGTGCCATTGGCACACATTAGCTGTGCCATGTATGCACTGTTTCCATGCATTGTTCAGAATGTGCTTTCCTAGTGATTTCCCAGTCAAATGAGATTGATTTTCACCAGTATCAGTAAAACAATAAAATGGATTCTACTGCTACACACAGGTAGGACGACCGGAGGGGGGTGGTAATCAATAATGGTCTTAAAAGGGACACATGAAACACTTTATCAGAATTCCTATAATTCTAGTGACAAACACCCTTGGCAGTAAAGGAGCAAGCTTTATTTTCTTTTAATTAGCAAGATAAGATGCAGCTTGGTTTCATTTCACTTTTCAAAAGATAAGCCTATTCAAATAGTGAGATAGAAGAATCCCGTTATACTTTTTTGCTCTCATGGTACCTTTCTCTAGCTATAAATTTTATAACAGATTCAGTTTAGAAAGTTTAAATTCACACTTCAAGGACATGAACAGTACAGAAGCCGATTTTGAGATGGTGTAGAAGTTATGTTAGACATCAAGTTTACAATAATACATATAGTCTTGCCCCAACTTGTGCAAGATGAAAATCTTGCTGCTGAATTATATGGATTTTTCCACAGTAGCCTTCCACACTTTAACCAGTGGTTATTTGGGGTGACAATACAGAATTTAGTAATTTGCAAAATGCACAAAAATGCAGTAATTTTAAAAGCTCATACAGTTCATACAAGTACTGTTTCTATTTTTAACCCATATGAGGTATGTTTGAAGTAAAACATATTTCCAAAGTCTGCTTCCATAACTAAGTACACATTTCCCCTTCGAAGAGCCTTGTGTTTCAGATATAGCTATTTTTCTGGAAAATAAGCCCATCAAATAGACCCACACAGAGCAGTCAGGATAATCCCATTAATAGCTGTACCTGTGTGTTCAAATTTTACACCAGGAACCCAACAGCATCATCAAAACCAGTGGAAGTTAGAGAGATTTATGGTAAATGACCATCTCTTTTAAATTTAAACAGCAGTCAGAATATGGAAAATGAAGGTTAAAGATAAAACCTGTGAAGCACAAAAATATTTTAGGCTGCAGAACTGCCTGAAGGCATTCCTACCTCATCCACCAATCATTTTGCTCAGTGGGAGTTACTGGGTGCTTAGCCTCTTTGCAAGTCAAGCCATGAATTTAAGTTCATAAGTATGGCTTTAGGAGACCAGATTTAGACTCCTAGTATTGAAAATATTGGCTAGAGCTCTTAACTCTCATTCTGATCCTTTAACTGCCTTGGCTCCTTCCCTCTGAAAAGCAATTCACTCTTATAGAAAGAATTTGGTATAAATAACAATATATGAAATAGCAGCCATTATCACCAACAGTACTCTTTTTCCCTACCTTTAAATTATACATTGCTCCTTTATGAAACATAGCTCAAGTATATTGAAACTGAAAACTGTCAAAAATCAAAGATATGAAGTCATAAGGAAAAGAATGGTTCCACAGAATTAAGAACTAAAAGTAGCTTATTTGAAAAAGGAACCTATGTTCAGGACTAGATCGAAAGGGAGTGCAGTGGCACAGTCACACCCCCACTTTTGGATCACACCATGGAAGCAGCAGCTGGGGAGTTCTTTTAAGTCCTCAAAGCAGGTAAGAATTCTGCCTTCCTCTTCCCTTTCCCACTCCTTCCCCTGCCCACCACTGTCAATCTCCAGGCTGTCTCAGCTGTCAAAGGAGTCGGGGGAGCTCCAGAGCTGCTTCCATCTTTTTTCAGGCAAACTGCACATAGAGCTGGGCTCAGTCCAGGACAGCAACAGCAGAAGCAAGGCAAGGGTTTTCCCTCCCTGTCCAGCCATCCCATGCATTCCTCGCCATCCTAGGAGCAGGGGAGGGAGAACCCACCCATGAGCACCACTGTTCCCAGCTAAGCCCAGCTCCCTATCCAGGACAGGTGAGCAGAGCAGGAGCAGCTAGAAAGCTCCCACAGTCCCTGAAGGCAGCAGGGACAGGGGCAGGGACAGTAACAGTGGTGGGTAGGGGAGGGAGAATATGGGAAAGAAGGGGTCATGCTGATCACAGAGGGGAAGGGAGAGAGTGTTGAGAGGGAAGGGAGTGTAGGAATTCTTGCCAGATTTAGGGACCTAAAGTCCCTAAAAGTTTTGTTTTTCCTTTTTACATTTACTTTTTGTTAGTAGCTAGAGGAAAACAAATAATGTTCCTATAATGAGCTAATTGCTGAACAATAAAACTTAGGGATGTTTTAGTCACGTGAAGGGGAAAAAAGGTTGAAAAGAATACTGTCTGACAAGTTCTTAAACATTTGGCTATCCTTCATGGCTTCTCATCTACCTTTTCAGTATAACCAATTCTATTGGTTTCTCTTCCCTGAAGTTTTGCTCCACTTCTTATATAAGTAACCTTTAATATTTCTGCTTTGACAAATGTAACTTAATATCTGTTTTTAATACCATATTCTCAAGTGATAATATTATATAGTTCATCATTTATCTCTGACCCTAATAAAATATCTCATGAGAACTGCATTCACTCCTGAATGTCAAGTGTGAACCACAGACTTACAAAATTTTTGTCATGTATGAGGGCCAGGAATTGCTTCATGCTTTGTTATATTATTACCAAATACCAAATGAAACAAGCCAATACATTTTCCTATTAAAAAGGAGGGGAAAATGCTACCACATTGCTAAGAGCTTTTTGCTACATCCTTTAAGATATTCTTTGAGATAGTTGCCAAGAGGAGGAATTCTGAGAGATCAAACAATATAACACTAAACTATTCTACAGAAGTCTTGAAATATTAATGAGCTCTACTTTGAAAAATGTAACTGATGCCTCAAACTTGCAAGAAATTCTAAAAGTTCACTTTAGATCTCCTATCATCTCATACCTTATACAACAGAGAGTGACAATGGAGCTATTCAGTATATATAATACATAGTACTGAAACATCACCAGATCAGATCCAGAATGACAAAGGATACAATTGAAGTCAGTGGGGCTACTTTCATGACTAAGAATTACATATACGATATAAGCTGGTATATTTGGCTGCTTGCAGACATGAAAAAAAAAACCACACTGTGCTTTACCAGAAGCAGAAATGCAGTACTTCAACCCAGCTCCACAGCATCTGTATAAACTGGGCACTTCGGCAGGGCTTTTTGGCACTTTTATCTAATAGCTGATTCAATCAGGTATTAGATAAAAGCACCAAAAAAGCCCTGCTAAAGTACCTGATCTATACAGACATTGGGCGAGGTCCAGCTAATACATTGCCTCTTCTGAGCATGTCCTGGGCTCAGTGCAGGAGCACATGGAATTTAAAGTAAAGCACTGTTTTGTTTTGTTTTGTTTTTTAACATATGCAAACAGCTCTAGTGTTAGAGATTGCGCTAAAGGAGAGAGGACAAAACAGGTTTGCCTCTGAAGCTTAATCATTTGTTTTGCTGCATCATTTCAAACAACTATAAGAATTAGCACTGCAGTTCTCTGAAATGGGTTTTGAGGGAGGACAGTGCATATTGTGGTATATGGAAACAAGAAAGCCGCTTCAGATATTGCTGGCAAAATAAAGAAAAGACACAGGCACAGGATGCAAGAGCAGCAGTGGAGAGAGTATGAAGACAAAAAGAGATGGACACAGCAACAGAAGTGGATTCCTTTTGAAGAGTCTATATAACAAATTTATCATTTTCCATGTATAGAATCTAATTATTGGGGGGTCATCTTAAATTTACTGCCCCCGCCCCCGCAAGTGCTGTGGTGGGGAAAGCAAGAGCAGCAGAGGCTGAGGGGCCAGACCCCTGCCCCTTGACCTCCCTTTTCCATCCCTGCCTGGTCCCCCCCACACCGTATCCCCCTATGCCTACCCCATCACTTGCCCCCCCAGTGTCTGCTCCCCATCACTTGCTCCCCACTACTTCCCCCCATATGCTTGTGATTTCCCCCTACCCCCTCTAATCCTTGCCCTCCTGTGCCTGACCCCTGCCACCTGTCCTCCCAGATGCTTGCACCCCTGCCACCTAGCCCCTCTCCTCATGCTTCCTTGCCACCTGCACCCACCCACACACACACCTCTTACCTTCTAGGCAGCTCTGTTCCACCTCCAGGGCAGTCAGGGGTAGTGGCCCTGGCTCCAATCCTATCCCTGGCCCCATCTGGCCTGGTAGAAGCACTGGAAGTAGCTCTAGACCTCGCTGGGTTGGGGTAGGGACAAACAGTTCAGCTGCCCCCTCCCCTGGGCTGTTACTTGAATCTAAGATGAGTCTTTTCTTTCCCAATGCTGACTGGGGAAAACACCCTCATCTTGGATTTGAGTAAATACAGTAGTTGTATCTTGAATCACTAAATACAAATCACGCTTTTCTCTATAAATGAAGCAGTCAAACCCAAGGAGACTGTCTACTCCACTAGTCAGGGCACCAGGTCCAGTATCAAGAAGCTGGTTTCTAAGCCCATTTTTACCAATGGTCTCCTATATGCCCTTGGGCAACTCACCTCACCTCTATCTGTTTTCACATCCAACATGCAAAGAATGGCACTCTGCTTCTAGCAAGCACTTCCAGTTCTATGGAATTTGTGTACAAAGCTTTTTTGTTCAATCTGTGCCTCCAACAATTTAGCATCAGCAGTTTGGGGGTCCAGTTTTATCATGGGCCTGTACTTCGCATCAACGTTTACTTAGTACATGGGGATGGTGAACCACCACCATGCTGAATCAATCACTTTTCACACTGTGAGCAGATGCTGCCAGTACGACCTGTGTCTCAATAAACAGTTTGCACTGGCCACATGTGAAGACACTATATAGTTTCATAGTTAGTAGGGGCGGAAGGGACCTGAGCAGGTCATCTAGTCTGACCCCCTGCCATGGCAGGAAAGAGTACTGAGGTCAAACAACCCTGGTGAGGTATTCATCCAGCCTCCTCTTAAAGACCCTCAGGGTAGGAGCCAGAACCACTTCTCCTGGAAGTTGGTTCCAGATCCTAGCCGCCCTGACCGTGAAGTAGCGCCTCCTGATATCTAGCCTAAATCTACCCTCTGCCAGCTTGTGACCGTTATTCCTGGTCACTCCTGGTAGTGCATGGGGGAACAGGGATTTCCCCAGTGCCTGCTGGTCCCCTCTGACTAGTTTGTAACAGATCACTAGATCCCCCCTCAGCCTTCTCTTGTGGAGGCTGAACAGGTTCAGGGTCTCTGCCTCTCCTCACACCCCTTCTACACGCCACCTGGGTATTATACTGGTATTCAATCTCCTTCCTACAATGTGGTATAGCCACAAGGTTGGGTTGCCAGATGCTATGTATGTCTGCAAAAATAATGTCATTTCAGACCAACGTTCAACCTACCTGAGCTCTCCCCCTCCTCCCCCCCCCACCACACCAACCAGTGGCTCATAAATAAATAACAAATAGTAAAACTCGAGAGGAAGGTCCATCCTTCATTAATCCTCAAGAAAATCAAGTCATTTGATTCACTTTTTAGGCCATCACATGTTGATACTCAATGAAGTCAAAACCACAAAGGTCCTTGTGACAGGAGTGCTTCTTCCAGGGTCTGTCTATCGGTGACCCCACCCTCCTGTTATAGGCCAACCACCTGCTTTCTTGCCTGCCATGCTTGTTCTTAAATTATTTTGTAGATGGTAATTAGTGGGAAGCTGCCCATTTATTGCCTCGATGCCAGGGCGCTACCTGCGGTTCCTTTTCCTCCCCTACACCGCAGCCCAAGCCTCCCAGACGATACTGACATGGTTTGATCTAGGCCTTGTTGTAATTTGGCCCTCCCCTTGTCCTCCCTGGGCTTTCCACAGCCCTATCTCGCTCTGCCTCACTCTGTGCCTTCCTTGGCGTTCAGGTTTTTCACAGCCCTGTCTCGCTCTGTGCTTTCACTGGTGCTCAGGCCCTCCACAGCCTTGTCTGGCACTGTGTCTTCACTGGTGCTCACTGCCCCCTATCACTGCGGCTCCTCGCTGCCCCTTCTCTCTGGGGCTGGGGTTCCCACACTGCTGCGGGTCCCCTATAAGGCCTCCTCCATCTCCTAATAGCTTTACCCAAACCACCGGTTAAAACAGTAAACACAAAACACAAGCCCCTGGACTATAACAAAAATCCAAGCCACCCAGCTAGAACATCATTCAATCCCTACCAGGGAATACTCCATCCCATAACAGCATCAGGAGCTTCTCGTGCAGTCAGACCTCTCCCCTTCGCTTGCTCTGGCAGATCTCCCTTCCCTCTTGGCTGCCAGCAGGGAACTGCTCTCCTGGCTCCAAGCCTGGGATTTATATGGGAGCCAGGCCCTGCCCCTTCTGGTCAGCTGACCAGGTGCAGGTGCAGCCAATTCCCTCAACCGGTTGTCCCGGCAACCAGCACCTGGGTTCCTACCTCTGCTCTGAGAGTAGCAGGCACCTCAGTGTCCTGCTACAGTCCTCGGTGTTCTTAAAGGAATCAGCCCATTCAGTTCATTTAGCTGATCTATCCACCAACAATAATTAACAAAACCAGGGTGGCAGCTGTAGTTCATTGTTCACTGAATAAATCAGTTGGTCCAATTAATTTAATTGGCTGCTCATTAAATAAATCAATTAATCCAATTAATTTCAGTAACTGATCAAGCACGCTGAAATCATTCAGGGGCTAAATCCGCTCACATGATAAATCTCCCAACCTCTGGAAAGTCCAGTTCTCAAAAAATAATTCATTCTAAATAACCAGCTGCTCCCAGTTCATCTGCCCAAGTACCATGACCATTCACCAGTTCTGTCAGATCCTGATAAAAAATGATAAACCCTCCCACCCTGTACCTGGCCCGGTCAGCGTGTCCTGCGGCTTTCTCTCCCCACCACCTCTCCAGGGGCCCAGGTACCTGGTACCAGGTGTTCCTCTGAACTCCCAAACTAAGGAGGTTCTCCCCTCACCAATCTTGTTGGTGTCCAGTTTTCTCTCACCATGGTGCAGCTCCACACACCACCTCCATTCCACTCCCTTGCTCCCCTCCACCTGTGCTGTGGCTCTCAGGCATCCTCGAATGCAAAGTGAGCAGGAGCTCACAAAGTGGGGTTGCCACTCAGCCACTACCACTGTCCTTGCAAGAGCACATGAGAACTCTCCACCCCTCATTGGGCTTGTATGCTCTACCCAGGTTTTGGGAGGGGTATTTCCAGAGGTACTTGTCCTTAGGCTCCCCTTTGGTGAGTATCCTCTGCTTCCACATGCACCCAATGCACTTGGGTGTAAATGACTTTGCAAAGTACAGAGTATCTAAGAACCTATTTTTTAACTTTGTGATATTTTGCTGCCTAATCAGCAGCAACTTTAACACTGTTAGCTGAATCATTACCCTATACAATAATACCCTTAACTGATTACCAAGTCATTACAGTGGACAGTTTTATTGGGTTAGCTGAAGTACTTATGCAGAATATATCCTTACACATCTAAAAATGCTTAAATGTCATACTATATTCATGAATTGCTGCAATTCCAGTTGACATCAGTTTCAAATGTGGTACTTAAAGGGAGACAGCCCAAGCATAACTAAATATTTGTTGTTCTGTTGTGTTATATGTCCAGCATAACAGTCATATAATTTCTTTCTTCAGAGGTTGCATAATGCCTGAAGCACACTTGCAGATATTATAATTATGAATGATTTAAACATAAATTTACATGTTTAATCATTTCTTCCAATGACACAATAAAGCAGCATTTTGGGTTAGCCTATTTTTCTGCCCTGAAATGGTTTTATGTTAAATTACTAACATTTGTAAATTTGCTTGTCATAAAAACACATCCTAGTATTGATTTAATTACTGAGAGTCTATCACCTCATATATTTAATCTTTTACTGGAGCTGTGCTTCAGCAAAAACTTTACTGAGATTTGTTTGTCTTGAATTCAGCAAACAAGAACCAGGAATAAGTTCTGACTTTGTACTGCACAGACAGAGAGTTCAGGCCAGTCAATGGACCATCTTTGAGCCATGTTCTACACCAGAAAAACTTGAATATCTTGAGAACCTTTGCCAAATTGAGAAGCCCAGGCCATTCCAACTCAACGTATTCTCCTGGAAGTGAAATCAGAAACTTTACCACTTTTCCATTGACATTTACAAGAATGAGAGAGATATAGGTATCTATACCATTCAAACCCAGGGGCCAGGTGGAAGTAGGGCCACCCACCTGTATAACAGTCAAGAAGAGGGAATGAGAATGAAAGAACCAGACAGCCAGTGCACTGCAGGCCTAGCTTACAGCTCAAAGACAAGTATCAGCTATAGCTAAGGTGGGGGCTGAAAACTCCTGCTTTCCCTGAGAACACTAAAACTATGAAGGTCAACCAAGCCCTAGGCAGGACCTTTACAATCCTCCTTACCTGCAGTAACCTCCACAGGTCATTCCATGCAGTTTGCAATTCCAGCACTCTGCACTGACCAAGTGTAGAAGACACAGAATCATCAGGGGGCCAGTGGAGAGAGAACAAAATGAGCTCTCTGGCCCATTCTGATGTTCTGCAGAAGATCCTGTAAGCCTCTTATTTCCATATCAAATGAGCACAGATTTGGCAAAATAGGACTTAAACAAGTGTCCAGTAATTTTGACTGTTTTTAATTCTCCCTCTCCCACCTTTAGAGCTTGGGCAATAAATGTATTCCTTATAATTCTTTCCTTGTTTGCTTGCCCATATATTTTTTGGTAGGGTTCAGAAAAAACAGTCTTTTTAGCTGATGATGCAAATTTTATTAAAAGAATAGCTGGAAATTGAGACTATCTTTTTGACAAGCACCCACTGCTCCCTGTGACAGTAAGCAGAAGGATATGCATATATCCTGCAGAGAAAAATGCAGCATTTTTGTAACCCTGTAAAGTCTCTGTGGATGCTGCAATCACCTATACAGTACATCCTGATAAGCAGCAATCTGGGTGATTGTCAAGAATGTCAGCTATCCAAGAAACAGAAGCAGATAAACAAGGATAGATGTACCAGGGATCAGTCAGGGGCACCTCTCTTTCTAGCACCAAGAACTCATAGATTCATATATTCAAAGATTGTAAAGCTGGAAGGAACCTTGGAAGATCATTGGGTCCAGCCCCCTGCACCAAGCAGGAAAGATAACTGGGGTGAGATGACCCCAGCAAGGTGCCCATCCAGTCTCCTCTTGAAGATTTCCAGGGTAGATGATTGCACCACCTCTGAAGAGAACTTATTCCATGCTCAGGACACCCTAGTTGTGAAGTAGTTTTTCCTAATGTTGAGCCTGAAACGGTCTTCCAGAAGTTTCTGACCATTATTCCTTGTTTTCCTCAACGGTGCCCTGGTGAACAGTTGTTCACCATGCCCTTGATATACACCTCTGAAGTAACAGTAAGCTGCTACCAGGTCCTCTTTCAGCCTTCTCTTTTTCAGGCTGAAGAGTCCCAGCTCCCTCAGCCTTTCCTCATATGGCTTGCTACACAAGTCTCTGATCATATGGCCCTTCTCTGGACTCTCTCAAACTTTACTACATCCTTGTTAAAGTGTAGTGCCCAGAACTGGATGCAGTACTCCAGCTGTGGTCTCACCAATGCCGAGTAGAGTAGGAGAATCACTTCTTTGGTTTGCCTGGAGATGCATCGATTGATGCATGCCAGGGTATTGTTGGCTGTGCTGGCTACAGCATCACACTGATGGCTCATTTCATATTGTGGTCAGTTATTACTCCCAGGACCCTTGCATTCATAGTGCAGGTCAGGCTGGCATTGCCAAGCCTGTAGGTGTGTAGGGGATTGTTCGTGCCCAGGTGGAGCACTTTATATTTCTTGACGTTGAACTTCATCTGGTTCCAGTCCACTCAACTTGCTAGCCTGCCTAGGTCCACCTGTATCTGCAGCCTATCTTCAAGTGTGACCATGCTTCCCCAAAACTTGGTGTCATCTGCGAACTTGGCCAATGAGCTCTTCACCCCCACATCCAAATCATTGATGAAGATGTTGAATAACACTGGGCCAAGCACTGACCCCTGTGGAACACTACTGGCCACTTACCACCAAGATGACACAGATATATTCATTAGAACTGTCTGGGTCCTGCCCCGCAGCCAGTTTCTTACCCACCTGTCTCACAGTTATGCTTACAGTTTTCCAGTTTCCTTGCGAGAACATCATGGGATACCAGATCGAAAGCTTTTTGGAAGTCGAGGTATATAATGTCAACCTCCTCTCTCTTATCCAGGTGGCAAGTCACCTGATCATGAAAGGACATGAGGTTGGTAACACAAGACCTGCCCGCAATGAGGCCATGCTGCCTGTCATTCAGAATCCTACCTTCTGCAAGTCTATTGCACATAGACTCCTTAATGAATTTTTCCAGGATTTTCCCTGTGATAGAAGTTAGGCTAATTGGCCTATAGTTACTCAGGTCCTCCCTCCTCCCCTTCTTGAAGATCAACACAACATTGGCCCTATTCCAGTCCTTGGGGACCTTCCTGGAGTGCCACAAATTTTGGAAGAGCTTCACCAGGGGTTCCACAATGACTTCAGATAGCTCTTTCAGCACTCTCAGATGAAGTTTATCCAGACCTGCTGACTTATATACATCCAATTTCTTTAACTGATCATACACCAGTTCTACGGCCATAGTAGGAAGGTGGTTATTTGAACCCTGCTCTTTCTGTTCCCTAGCTGGCATGATTTCCCCCTTGGCCTGGTGGAAGACCAAAGCAAAGTAGTCATTCAGGAGTTCAGTTTTCTCCTGAATGCCAGTGACTAGCTGTCCTGAGTTGTTGAGCAATGGCCCCATACTCCCATTCATTTACCTCTCATTCCCTACATACCTAAAGAAGGACTTCTTGTCATCCTTGATTCCCACTCCTAATTTTAGTTCGGTCACTGCCTTAGCTTTTCTAATCTGATCCCTACAAGTGCAGGCCATAGTTATATATAGTCCTCCTTGGGGGCTGTCCCTGGCTTCCATTGACTGTACGCCTCTTTCTTCTTTCTTAAGAGGACCATGATCTCCCTGTGTGGACAGGATCTTTTGATAGTCGGGCTTACGCAGATCACGCTCACTTTAAAGGTCAGGCTTAATTTTATTAATAAGGGTTAAACAAAACAAAATCAACTATGCTGGGTGCACCAGTGAGCACCCACTCACACTGGTGTTGTATCTCCAGGAAGGGTCGCCGGGA
>NW_017728947.1:74395410-74397049 GCF_001723895.1 Crocodylus porosus
CCAGGTGACTTCCTGCCCTTTGGGCAGGGGGCTGGACTCGATGATCTCCCGAGGTCCCTTCCAGCCCTAATGTCTATGAAATCTATGAAAAGGAATGACAGAGGCCCAGCAAGGGACAGAGTTTGGCCTGGCCTTGGGCTGGTAGTCAGAAGAACTTATGATGACATCTGCAAAACCTGGGACACAGTAAGGGGAGGTCGGAACCATATGTAAAGCCCTAGTCGTCAGGGCATTAAATGGGCAGTCTCCGGCATTATTACGATGAGCATCATAATAAGGCATGGCAGATGAAACCACACAGACTGCCCTGGACAGGTGGGTGGGCTGGTACTGTAACCAGGCCTTGAAGGTTGCCCCTGTCACACTGAAAGCAGACTAATAGTAAACTTCTGCCCCACAGCAAAGTGAAGAAAATTAAGGCGGGGGGTGGAGGGGTGCAGAAACAACTCAAATCCACCAGTCACGTTCAGCTGAGGTATACCAAACTACTCACAAGAGATTTGGGAGGCCTTGAATACACAAATAGTGGCCCATTTAATAAAGCAATGTTCGTATATTGGAGTAGAGCTTAGAGCTGCTGCATTTTACCTGGAAACACTTGTCTCACTCTTGCAGATAATGAAATGCACATCATCATTCAAATGGCACCATATATATGTATAATAAAGGCTTGTTTCCATCTGCTTACCACAGGTGGGGAAGGTAGCTTATAGTTAAGACCACCATGGTTCATTTTATAAGATCATGATTTTTCAATTGCTTATAAAATTTCCCCAAGCTGAAATCATTTGAACTGGAATTTTCTGAGCCGAGTATCCCTCTCTGGATTTAGGCCACAACGGCCTTGTTCCAGAGAAGGACCCACCCTCAGACTGACCACAACCTTTCCATTCAATAAAAAGGCAAAATTTTTTGATACACAGTGATAACAAAAAGAAGTGATACAAACAATCAAGCAATTCTATGCATCTACTAATTCCTAGGGCTGTCACCAGAGTCAAAGTACATCTGGCCAAGGCGCAGTCTTCACTCTGAGGCTCTCTTAGGTGTCAGATGTCGGCAGTCTGGAGGTGGGATGCCAAGGCCCACAGCCCCACTCCACTGTGGTGGATAAGACCGGCTGGTGGTATGCCTCTGTCCATGGTAGCCTTGGGTAACTGCCCAGGAGATGGGGACCCCTATGAGGAAGGAGGGACACTTTGTTACTTTCAGGTCTCTGCTTTTGTATGCTCCTTCCCTCCTGATGACTTCTCATCTGTGGCTGTCTCTGGTTGGTTGTCTCTCTGTGGTCACATGTCCATGTAGCTTTCTGGGCCTTCTCCTAACTTGGTCTGTTCCCCCAAAATCAGGACTCAGCCCCCCCACCCCCTGCTCTGGGTCCTTGGTAGCTAGTGTTACTTTATCTTGTGGTTATGGGCAATGTAGTACTGCCTCATGGTGTCCGACGCCATCCACTGGTCCCGCGACATCTACGTGGAGCACATCACGGGCCACCGCCAGTACACCGACCCCTCCAGACGAGCCGGACCGGACCTGGAGGACACCGCCGCCTGAACTGCCCCCCCGCTTCGCTTCGCGTCGAGAGGATTTCGCCGCCACGGATGACCCCGCCCCACCCAAAGAGGACCCCCACGATCGG
>NW_017728947.1:74397171-74428452 GCF_001723895.1 Crocodylus porosus
CCCCAGGCTTAGTTGGCTAACATTGTATCGCTTGTAACTTAGTCACATTCCCCTCCTCTCCCCCATCCCTTGATTGTTAGTCCCTCACTCGGGCGCTTTGTATTTCCATCTCAGCTTTGTCATCTTTTTTCTGGATTCCCCATCCAAAACATACTCCCTCTGTTTACCAGAATGTGCGTTCATCTGTTGGCTTTGTTATGTTAGATAGCCTGCCTGCCTTGAAGGCTGTGAGAAACTGCATGTGTAACACTCAATCTTCTTGGACAGCAGGTTTAACTGATTTCTATCTTGAGCCCTTCTAATACATATATCTATACCTATAAGTCAATTCCCAAAAAGCAAACTGGTTAAATACCATTTCTAAGCCAACAGCGTGTCCTGAGTGGTATCTCAGGGCCTACTCACCTGCCACCACTTGGTGTTGTTTAAGGTTACCTGGAGGTGTTGTTCGGTGTTTCTCTTCTTTGTATCCAGAGTCTCTGCTAATATTTCTTCTGTAGGCTTCTCCTCCTCTGCACTTAACCCCTTTCCACTCCAGTGGTCTGCTTCAGGTAATCAGCTCTGGAACTGGACACTGGCACCGTTTATTCCCCAGGAACTCCTGCCCACGTTGTTCTTTGCAGGAGTATGGTTAGGCTCTCCCACCTTAATGAATGTACAACTTAATTATAACTGAACACAAGATGCTCAGACAGTGTGGGGAAGCAGGGCACCAATGTTACCCACCTCTAATTGCTTCACTTCCATGCTCTAAGCTCAGCAGAGTGTGCCTTCAGAGTACCTGCCATCATTGTGGTGAGCAAGCGGTTGCTTGATCAGGCACGCATCACCTGCTTCGCTGGCCGTGGCTTGTGCGCCAATACCTGTTCTCTCCCCCACAGGTTCCTGCACATATGTGGCTTCTTCTGGTTTGGCAGGGGCTCCTGCTTCAGGACTGATCCCCAGCTCTACTGCTGCAGGTGAGCATGTTCCCAGGCCCCACAAAGGAGCCCTCCAGGGCTGTGCCACTCCACAGGCCGCCTCCTGGCCATGTGGTGCTAGCCACTTTCCCCACAGACCAGCCACCTAGATGCCAGTGCTATAGTGAGTTTGCCATGAGCCTGCCCCTGGGATTGATGTGTATACACATCTTTCTAATCAGGGTTTAGTGAGCAGCTGAATGCACTGCCACTTTTGTCATCAAATGAGTGCTGCAATCCCAAGACAACCATTCAAATGCACTTTACAATATCTCAGGATAAATTGTTAGTACTTCTCATCCCATGAACATTTTAGGATTTATCATGGGATAAGGCAAGGATAAAGATAGCCTTTGTCCTGGAATAAAATGGGTTATCCTGGAACAAATGTGATGTCTGTTTGTAGTTTTAAGAAGATCATTATTTCAGTTCTGCCATGGCTAGTACCCAGGCAAAAGAGATGAAGAGTTGAATTGATTGAAAAGTATAAGAATTACAAGTGCCAGGGAAGAGTGATGAGAAGAGAAGAAAGAGAAATATATAGGAGGTGGAAAGGGGTCAAAGAAACTAGTGATTATAATCCCTTCTAGTCAACTTTATACTCACCTTCAGAACTTGGAATTGAATGGAGGATTGGAGAATAATTGGAACTGAACCCAGGGTTTCCATAATAAATATGGTGAAACACTGGGGTAATTAGTGTTTCACATCCCCATGTTGTGCTTAATCCCCAAAAGTAGATAGTATTCAAGTTGAAGAAATGTATCTGGTGGCTTTAATAGTTCTAATTTGGCATCGCAAAAGAATTTTTTCAAAAAAAGATAAAAAAAAACACATCTCCAAAAGCACTATTATCTTAAAAGAATGTTTAAGTTGTGAAGTCAAATGCTCAAATGTTAAGACATGCCAGAATTAAGGGTGCTAGTACAACTGTAATTCACACTCTATGTAACAATGCAAAGCACGTCACAGTGGGAATGAAGAAAGGGGCTGTGTAGGTAACCAGGTTATTTTCTGAGACCTCCCACATCACTTACAGCAATTTGTAAACATATAATAAATGAGGTAAAGAATTACAAGTTGGTCTCAGTTTAAGACAACTGAACATTCCCTGGAAAGTTAGAGCCAGTATGTATCTCTGCAACAGTTTTCATGCAGTGATCATAAAATTGTTTAAGTCAAAATATGTTCATTTCTGGATCTCTCCTTTCTAATTGCAGATAGTTAAAGGCTTCTTGTGCAGCCACATCTGTCTTTGTAATTCTCCTTATTTCCCTTATCCTTCCAGGGCTCTCAAAGCAGGAGATCAATATTTTTATGGTGCAAAGAGTTGTATGTTTAAAGTCCTCTGGATCTAAACAAGAATTAAAAAAGAAAATTAAGACAATAAAAACCACCCTTAAAATCAAAACAAAAATCTATTCAGGGAGACCAAATATTGAAGAAGAAAAAAAAAAAAAGCGAGAGCAAGCAGTTGGAATAGGTAATAAGCATAAAATCAAAAACAGTAAAATTAAAAAGGAAAGCAGAAGCTGATACAAGGTGAGAAAAAACATGAAATTCAAGAAAATGCTATACCTGAGGGAATAGTTAAAAGAAAACAAACATTAAAACCAAAATGCCTCAAAGGATATTAATTATCAGTAATTAATTTCCTTCCCTTGTCTATACATGATAAACAGGATTTGATCTAATAGAATACATAAAGTCAAGTATTATAAGGAGGAAGTATAAAGAATGCAGGAAAGAACTTAATAGCCATGCTGAAATTTAATCATAAGATTTTGAAAGATGTGACCTTTTTAGAGAAGAAATAAGAATTCCTCTTAGATTTCCTTTGTACCTTCATATGCACCATATATTTTTACACTGAAGTAATGTACATTATCCATCTCCTACTGTGGATGTTCACAGACAAAGAGAACAAGTAATCACATGAAGTGCTACCAAGTTAAAAAGCAAAAGAAAGTTTACAGTTAGTGTAGTTAAATCCACACCTTTATTAAAATGTACCACCTTGGGTTTTAATTTAAATTTTCCATAGCTCATATATACTGGATCTTACTTACCAGCATGATACCTTGTGAATGTATATTCAATTGGTATAGTGAGGGCAACGTAAGTTATTTTATTGAGAAAAGAATACCACTTTCCAATAAGTCTAAAAAAATTAAAAATTAAAAATCATAGGTTAGCAGATAGTGAATAGTGGTCTAGGTGCTAAGAAAGCTATGTATAAAAACAAGATGACTAAAATCATCTTAAGTAAAGAAAACTATGACTTAACAAGATAAATATGATCATTGGATTAAACAGCACCGAGAGTAATACCTTGTTCTGAAAAGAGAGGTAAAGGAGAAAAGAAGGACACAGATTAGTAAGTCAAGAATATACATACTTGGTCTGATATACAAAAGGCATATATATGTTCCTCTGTGAAGATAAATGGGATTAAAAACAGTAATGATGTTATAGTAGAGGCTTATTCTTGACAACAACAAAAAATCAGGAAGAGGAGGATGAGGAATTTAGTAATCAAAATAGCTAAAAAATGTGAGTTAGGAATAATGGAAGATTTTAACTTCCCTGATATCTGTTGAAAGAAAAAATACCAGCAATCATAATGGACTAAATCCTATTTCACTCTACAAATCTGAATGCCACATAGGAAGCTGCTTAACTGAAGTCTTAGGCCCTTGAGTGTTTCACTCTGTGGCCCTCCCAACATTTAGCTTACAAGTGAGGGAACTTACCCAGAAGTGGTGGCCCAGGTTTTGGTCACTAACAGAATGGCCTGTCCACTTACTAGGAAACAGACAGCCTTGTTGAAAGCCCATATGTGTGGCATCTGCATAATGATGGAGTGTCCCACTGGGATTTTAAACCTCCAGGGGAGAAAGCAGAAAGGAAGCAAATGGCGAGTGAACAGTTTGCAAGCAAGAAGCAGACTTAACAGAACAAACTTGCTACCAAGGAGAGGCCAAGCTGCTGTGCCAGAGTCAGAACCAAAGGGCTACCTCCTGGAGCCCAAAACAGGGAAGCAAGGTTTGGTCTTGTTTATTTTGTTGATGGCTTGCTACTCAAAGACTGTTTTAATCGAGAGGACTAGCTGTGGAGGTCCTCAGGAAACAGAACCCACCTGCAAAAACCAACAAGCTATGCAACCTGCTTACAGCCAGCCTCTCAAGGCCTTGTTGCACCTTACACTGTAAGCTGAACAAATGTTAATCACCTTAATGTTATTCATCTTAGTGGAGCAGTCATAACTAAGCCACCTCTGACTGCCCTTCACCTGCACAGCTATGACTTGCCCTGAGAAGTTTGGAAACTAAGGGCAGGACTAGGAGCTAAAGATGGGGCCAGCTTGTTGCTTGAGTTCCAAGGGTCCCAGTCCTTTTCTTCTCCGAGCCCACACCCCTGACCCACACTCACCCAGGCACCACTGGAGCTCTGAAAAGGATCAGGCCTCTTGGAGCTCAGGGTAGCACCCAGCCTGCCAGCAGCCTGGGCCAGTGTCACAGAGTGGGGTTGGCTCGGGAAGAAAATAGGATTGGGTCCTCAGGACCTGGACACACACACCACTGGGGCCAAGCAGCTGTGAAATGTGTACCTGCTGACTCCACACTCCACTGGGATGTGAAGGGTCCAGGTGCCAGCAGTGGCTGAGGTTGGCAGGCACCTGAACTCCCTGAACCCCCTGCGGCAGCCAAGCAACTGGGTATGGAGCGCAGGGCTCAGCACTGCAAATCTGGGCAGGGCTGCATAGAGCAGGAGGAGAGGCTGCACCACTCAGCTGCCTCCCAACCCCAGCAGAGGCAGGAAGTCTTATCCCTCTACCCACCTACCCAGGTATGTTCTCAGACCACTGGGCCTAAGGACAGTGAGCAATCTCCAGGGCTGTGGTGCTCTCCCTGCCTGTTGGGAGCAGTGGGGCAGAGGCACCGTGCCCCGTGCTACAGCACCCCAGCATTCCCTCTCATCCCAACTCAGGAGGAGCCACTGAATACTGAGATGCTGGAGGACTTCAACTTGGGTGGAATAGTTGTCTGAAGTGGCCACACCTTATTAGAACTAGAGCAAGATTAGGCAGATTAGAGATAATCCTGCACTAGAGGGGCATAACTTAAAGCACTCATTTTAAAGACATTTAAAAGTTGTTAACATGCAGCTAATCCAGGTCAACACTCCAGAAACCACTTAAAGTTACTGTGTAACAAGCCCCCCCCTTAAAGCAGGTTTGAACCTGTATCTGAACAAAGGCATTATTCAGAGCCATCTCCTGCCATTCTCTTGAAGCTGAGCCATTGCAACCTGAAACTTGCTATTAATTGGATAAATGGTACTGGAGAAATTTCTGCCCCATTGGGCATTATACATGTGCTTCAGGAGTTGGGATGGGGTGCTTAAATTAAAGCCCCGGGAGCTCACATGTACCAGTGTATTTATGCAAGGTGCTGAGAAATTGTAGTGGGGACACTTTAACTAAAGCTTACCAAGTGAACTTTCATTAAAGCACCCCCACCATCTTTTTCAGTGCAGGGATGCTGATACACGTGACACTGGAGTCTGCTGGAGTACAGTAATTAACACACCCCAGCAGACTCGATTAATCATGTCTGCTCCAATGTGCTGATAGTGCCACGCTATTCAGTGGGCATGTCTACACATGCCCCTGACTGCACATTTGGCACTGAACAGTCATTTAGTGCTTGCTTTAGTACTAAATGACTATGCACAGTACCAGCAGCACAGTTATTTTTAGATGCTACGGTGATGTAGCATCAGCATCATGGTTTGTGCCCGCAGATACTGCATTGCCATAGTTCATCACTACAGCAACATAGCATCTTGTGTAAACACACCCAGTATTAGTTAAGCTTCAGCAGGAGTATAGTGTGCAGTTCTGGCCTTCACTTTTTAAGAAGGGTGGAGTGAAACTCAGGAGGATCCAGAGATGATCCAAAAGGGTATGGAATACAAGCTATAAGACAAAACATTGAGGAAGTAGGTTTATTTATTTTGGAGAAAAGGAAGTAGAAGAGAAACATGATAGCAGTTTCTAAACATTTGAAAGGCTGCCATAAAGAAGAGGGAGAACAACTGTTGCCCCTTACCATAGGGGCAGGACACAGCACAATGGTTTTAAACTGCAGGAAAACAGATACATTGAATCTCAGAAGAAAAACTTTTGTACTGTCAGAACAAGCTGCCCAGGGAGGTTGTGGCCATCTCATTCATTGCTGATTTCCAAGGAGATACCAGATAAATACTGTCTGGACTATTTTAGGAATAAGCAGAGGGTTGGACTGGTTGGCCCTTGAAGTCCCCTCCAAACCTATGATTCTATTACTTGAAAAGCTACCGTAAATGAAGAGAAGAACCGCCACAGAGCACAAAACAATGAATTTAAACCACAACCATTCAGATTTAGATTAAATCTCAGGAAAACCTTCCCAACTGTATAAACTATAGAACAAGCTGCCCAAGGAAGTTGTAGACTCTCCTTTACTGGAGGTTTTTAAAGAAGCAGAAACATCTTCTATCTGAGCTGTTCAGAAACAGAATACTTTATGCAAGGGGTTGAACTAAATGACCCTTGAAATCCCTTCCTACCCTATAATGATCTGTCTCCCTAAACAAATACTGAAAAGTACTGACAAGCACAGAATTTCTGGCCACACTCTAGAGCAGGAGCCACTTATAAGAAGAAACTAATTTATTTCCTGTACATTTGAATAGGCATCCTTTCTTAACTTTAATTTCTCTGTCTAGTTCCTTCTCCTTCCTCCTTGTGTAGGGCTTAATTTAATCCTGTCCAAACAGGATTAGGTGTACTTAAAATTCAGTTTTTCCAAATTTTGCAACTCTATGTAAAAAATAAATCATAATTCTTTCCAAAAACAGCAAGGGAACTTTCAGCACAGCTCATTTCATCCCAAGCAAGTACATTTTCATTAATGTTGTACTCTACATGGCCAGATAGCCAGATACTACCACCTCTGCTCAACCTGAGCACTACCTTGTTATGCAAGTAGTCCCAATAACAAAACCAAGACCATGTGGGATCAAAAACGCTGTACTCCACTTGCATGGAATACCAGATAAATGCACAATTTGCATAACTGCATAAGATAATGCCAGTCTATTTGTTGCCTGTTGCTTACATTGTAAAAATCTCATTACCTGCACATCAGTAAAATGCATAAACTACTTGCACTTAGGCTAGGAACAGACATTGCACTTATTCCAGAAAAAGTTGCACCTGTGTTTGTCCAAGAACAGAAATGTCCCAGGATTCATGCTTATATGCATCACCCTTTCAAATCAGGATTTAATGACTCCCTGTATGCACTGCTGCTTTTCTGCCACTGATTCAATGATACAGTTCCAAGGCAACCATTCAGATGCACTTCATGATATCCTGAGACAAGCTGATAGCACTTCTTATTCCATTATACTTTTTAGGAGACTGGGACAATGGACATAGATGTCTGAACAGAATGAAACAGTTTCTCCCATGAAAAAAATGCAACTAAGTTTGGATAAGTTCATACTTCAGATAAGCGCATATCCCTCTTTCAGTCCTGAAACCATGCACTTAAGTAAATACAGTGAACTACTTCCATCTCTTTTCTCAGTGAGTATCTGGTCCTTTAAGAACATCATAGAAAATGGTGACTGATATCATCTATCAAGCAAAATAAGTTTCTCCCAAGAGACTTATTGAATATAGCTGATTAGAGTGATCCATTTCATCTACAGATAATATGAAAGCACACACCAATAAATCAGTTTAAACAAGTGCATATCTGTAAGACTTCTGCCTCATGATATGATATCAGTATACCAGCTGCCATAATAAAACCTTTTTTACCTTTCAGTTATATTAACCTTTTTTCATGTTTGCCTTGTTATTTCTTCATGCTGATTACTCAGTGAAAGGAACTGTTTTCTATTTAAGGATGTGAAAAAGGTCATAAACAAGAGCTTGAACCAGTCTTTGTTTGCCATATTAACAAAAAAACACCACACTAATGTTAATATTTGCTTTCATGTATAGTACATAGGCTCCAGTTATCTATGAAGAAATACATGATGATAAGCAATGTTGATCACAAAATCTACTGAAGAGAAAATATTGATCTCAGAAGAGTGATATGGCCATAAATGACCAATTTAAAATTGACGGTTCTGGTGCATTTACTTTCTTTAAGAGGCCGTTGAGTAACATATCAACTCTCCTGGCATTGTACTGCATTTGGCACCCAGAGGAGCAGGATATGTTATCATAGGATGCAAGTTAAAAGAAAGGTTATTACAATTATTGAAACCAAATTCAAAGTTAACAAGGATAATTAATAAGCTAAACACTTTATTATTATAGCAGAGCACTGGGTAAAAGTTCCAAAGAGATTTTTTGTCAAAACAAATTTGAGTAGTATTTCAGCTTCAGTTTCAGTGTTGGCCTTGATTCATGAAGCACATAATAAATTTTCTATATGCAAATACTCACAGCAGCAACCAGAGTTCATCCAAAATTCCTACAACTTACTGAGGAAAAATATAGATCAGGATTTAAAGTTTGCCATTTGGACACATTTGTAATATTTATTCTTAGTGTGCAAGCAACTAATGAAAAAAATAATTCTGCATCTGACAGTGAATATTTCATAGCACATCAGAGATCTACTTAATAAGAAACTCATTTTATTTTACAGTTGTATGGAAGCCCTGAGCAAGATCAGAGCTGTGTTATTCCAGGCAGTAGAATAATGCCCATATGCCATGACACAATCCCTGCTCCACAGAATTTTTATCGTCTTGCTGTCATGACCAAGGGTTGATAACATCTGGCCCAAAGGCCACATGCAGCCATCAGATCTGGCCTGCAGAGCCACAGGTCTTTGCCTGTGCCCATACCCACACCCATGCCAGGGAGCTGGAAGCTGTGCCCTTCTCTCCGTCTCCACCCCCATTTACCCCAAGGTTGCAACATGAGCACTGGGGCTGGCCTGTGTAAGGGTGGAATCAAGGAGAAGCTGGAGGAGTGTGAAAGCAGCTTCCAATTGCCTGGCTCTGGCACAGCTTCCATCCAGAAATGAGCTGTGCTCACAACAACTAGGGAGTGGGGGGACTGAGTGAAGCAGCAGTGTTGCAGGCACAGGTCTCAGCTGGACAGCAGTTGCACCACAGCCATAAAGCTGGAAGCAGCTTCCATTCCTTCCTACCCCCATCTCCTCCAGCTTCCCAGCCTGGCCCTAGCACAGCTCCCCTCCTCAAAGACCCACACCACAGCCAGGGAGCAGGAGGGCTGAATGAAGCAGCATCAGCGTAGATACAACTCCTAGTTGTGTGCATCAGGCAGAGGAACAGGCAAAGCTCTCCCCCATTGTGGATGCACTAGTGAAACCACCCAGCCTCAACATTAGATTGTTCTAGCCCGCAACTTAAAAAAGGTTGCTGGCCCTTGGTCTTGACTATTTAGAATATAGGATAATGTACTGTTATCAGCCTTTTACAGATAGGCAACTGAGGAAAAGACTAAGTGATTTACCCAAGGTCACATAAAAAATATGGTACAAGTGGAATAAAATATCAAAGTGCTGTTCTAGAGCTTTAACTGCAAAACCTTGATTATCACAATTCGGGAGCGTACAGAGACATAGACCTACCACTACTCTGGAGAACATATGTGCATGGCTAAACATGTGCTTAAACTTTCCTAAAAATCCCAATTAATGGATTTAAGCATATAAGTTCCATTAGTTGCCAACAGTACCTTTCCTTCTAAGAAAATTCAGCACTCAGTGGATGACTTAAGCACATGTTTAACCTGAATAGGATTGATTTCCTGAAAGAAGGCCCAAAACTAAAGCTGGATGAAGCTCAGATGTTCTGATCCAGACACCAACATTTGAAGCTTGTTTTCATTCTAATGTGGTTCTTCTGTAAATTGAAATTTAAGTCTTTCACTCTTGTGGTTCCTGAGAAAGCCTCCAGAAAGTGACCAGAATGTAAATGGAGCTTCCCCCATTGCTTTCCAGATCCCAGTATACATAATGTTTTTCAAACCACGTTTTTATATCACTGATAGGAAAGAAAATCTGAAATATTGGTTCAGATTGTTATTTTAAGCTTGCTGATACTGAACCTTGGGACCTAAATAGCTCTGGGAGTAAATCCACAAAGCCAAGTCAGACTCCTAACTTCTTCATACTTTAAGACAGAGCTATAGCTCCCTAAGACTGGGATTCAAACCCAATACTTGGTGCACAGAGCAGGGGTAAACCTAAACCAGCCAATACTACAGAAGTAGTGTGTATGTTTGAAAACTCCCCTCTTCCCAGACTTAGCTGCCTAAAAACAGTCCCCAGTCAGGTGCAGGTATTTCCTGGGTGGCAGAAGGAAGAGGGGGTGACTAGGTTCAAGTCCAGGGCCAGCCCACAATTTTTGGGAGCCCCCTGCAAGGCATAGCTTTGGGCCCCCCGACACGACAAAGGCATTGGCAGTGGGGGGGGGGAAGTGAGCACAGAGGCAGATTGAGGTGCAGAGGGCCCCTGGGCAAGCATAAAATTGGAGGCCCCCTCCCCTCCATGGGAGCTGGGCTTTGGCGGGGAGGGTCTCCTTCCCCTCCTAGTGCTGGTAAGTGAGGCTGGGTGGGCCCTGCCGGGTTGACGGCACATACCTGCCACGGCCAAACGTACATATACACATGGCAGTCAAGGTTCTTTGGGTAAATCTGATATCTTTTATTAGATGAACTAAGTAGTTGGAAACATTTTTGTAGTAAGCTTTTGAGTTTAAAAACCCTTGGTCAGGCTAAGGAAGCATCTGCAGTTGCTGTGTGCTCTTCCTGGATGGAATGAATAGTAAAGAAGCCAGAGGCTGGTCTGCATGCAAGCCAGTCAGTGAAAATATAAATTGAGGAGTCAGTGGGTTTTGTGGCATCAATCCTTAAACCGCTTGTTACCAAAAGAGCGAGTTTTTTCAAAGACTACAGACTTTCTACAAAAACTTAAAAACATAGACCACCTTCCCAGCAACACCCACCATGGATGTTACCAGCTTATATACCAACATGCCACACCAGGACAGCATCCAAGCCTGCCTTACATATCTAGAAGAGCAAGATGACAACTCTGAGTACAGACCCAAAGATATTGCTGAAATTATATGCTTTAGCCTCATACACAACATTTTCACTTTTAATAACCGACACTTACTCTAGACCATGGGCACAGCTATGGGCACCAAAATAGCTCCACGGTATGTCAACCTTTTTATGAGCCACCTAGAAAAAGAATTCCTCAAAGACTGCACCATCAAACCCTTGCTATACTTAAGATATGTCGATGACATTCACCATTAGGACTGAAAACCTGCAATCTCCGATTGAGTTCCATCAGAAATTCAGCGATCATCACCCCTCCATCTGACTATCTTGAATACTCCAGCACCAGCATCTCCTTTTTAGACACAATGATCAGCATCCAGAATGGTAAAAAACAGACCATGTTATACAAGAAGCCTGCAGACCATCATACATATCTGCACAGAACCAGCAATCACCCTAGACACACCAAGAAACTTGTGCTATACAGCCAAGCCCTCAGATCCCACCAAATTTTCACTGAGGAGGACACCAGGGATTGCTACCTCACAAATCTTAAAAAGGCTTTCACACAACAAGGATACTCCTCCAGAGATATAGATGCACATTTGAAAGAGCCACCTGGATACCATGTGAAGAATTGCTGCAGTGCAGAAGGAAAACCCCCACAAAAATCACACATGAATGACATATCACCCCTCCCTTGAACCTATATGGAAAATCCTCAAACAATTGCAACTCATACTAGAAGGAGACCCAATTCTTAAAGAGATCTTCCCAGATCCACCCATCCTAGCCTTCAAACAAGCACTGAACCTCTCTAACCTCATCACCAGAAGCAAACTTCCCATGGCCCAAAACGCACCGAATGGATCCAGGCCATGCCATAAAAAGAAATGCAAAACCTGCCAATATATCTTCACCACCCCCACAATTACTACACCCCACAACAGAACCATCACCATTCCTGGATCTTACACCTGTACCTCCAGAAACTTTATGTATCTCATCCAATTCACTAAATGCCCTGATAGAAAATACATACAAGACCAAACAACAACTGCTTACCACAATGAACACATACCATCTTTTAAAGACAAGAATACTCAGTTACCTATGGGGGCACATTTCTCACAGGAAAACCACTTTCTCTCCAATCTCTCGGTTCTAATCCTCAAAAGGGAATTCACAAAACACTTTTCACAGATGGGCCTATCAACTTCCTGGATACAAAAAAGCATGGACTAAGCATAAAAGAAATACAAAGATGTAGAACTCTCGATTCCAAAATGATGTCTTTTATTACACCAACTGGGAAATCACAAGAAAACTGTTCTTTTCTGTAAGCTTTCAGCCTCAACGGCCCTTCATTAGAATCTGAGAAAAGTATAGATGGTAAAAAGTCCCAATAGATAGGAAATAAACTTCATTTTTGCATAGAGGGAGCTGAAAATGGAAAGCTGTCCCTCTGGATCCAGCTTTTTCTTGTGATTTCCCAGTTGGTCTAATAAAAGGTATCACTTTGGAACCAAGAGTTCTACATTTTTGTATTTCTTCGCATCTCAGACCGACATGGCAACCAAGTACATCCCTGAAACATAAAAGATGCCAAATTTTAGCTGATTTTGGATTTTAAACTTCATTTCAAAACAACAAGAAAGACTTTTTTACCTCTCCGCCTGCCGACTGACACCTCCAGGGGAGGAATTTTACATAATCTACATACCAAAGAGCAACTCAGCACAATTCTCAAAGACACGGCTCCTAAGTACATCCCTTGACTAAACATAGACATTGGATTTATGACACACTATGAGCTGCCTGACATCTAACTCCCCAGGTACCTCTCCACTTTTCCCTGCTATATTCATCCCCCATACTCCCAGCCTGTCTCTCACCCACTGACTCCTCAATTTACATCTCCACGACTGCCCTTGTTACAGCCCAGCCTCTGGCCTCTTTACCAGATGCTTCCCTAGCCTGACCACGGGCTTTTAAGCCCAAAAGCTTGCTAAGAAAAAAAAAAGGTTTCTTATTAGCCCAACTAAATAAAGATATCACACACACAGACAGCTGTCCCCCTTCCGGCTCACTCTCACTCCCCCGACCCCACATTACACTCGCATGCAGGGAGCTGCTGTTCGGCCATCCCGAGCAGCTCTGCAGATGCAGAGGACTGAGCTGGGCCTGGCGGGGAGCAGGCAAGGCAGGGCTCTCCCAGCCTGGCTTGGTCCCCTCCCCTGCAGGCGCAGCGCCGCCTGACCCGCAGGTGCAGCAGGACTCTTCAGGCAAGACCCCAGCCCTGCCCCCCCTCCCCCAGCCCCATTGGTAAAGGAAGGATCCTGCTTCCAGCTGCCAGGGAAGCAAGTGTGAAAACCGCAGTTTTAAACTTGGTGCTGAAAATGGGCACAGAGTTTAAAACTGACTTTCACTTCCCTGCTGGGGAGGATGCCGGCCACATGGGGCCCCTTGGCTGCGGTGTGCCCTGCGGCCACAGGTTTTGCAGGGATGGATGAGCTGGCCCTGTTCCAATCCCTGGGCCTGTGGCTATTAGCCATCTAATAAAATAATAAACCAACAGGGATGAGAAGGCAGGTTTCCCTGTTCCCTCTTACTACCTTGAAGCACCTAAGTCAAGGGCAGGCACCCTTTTTCAAGCCAAAGGCCAAGACAACCTGGCTTTAGTCCAGAGCAAGCCGGGTGGCTTTCATGGCAGCTCAGCAGTGGGAGGGGGTGCTTTCCCCATGCTCCCAGCTGGAAGGTATTGGGTGCAGCTTCCACCTATGCCGTGACTGCTTCTCCCAGCCAATGGCTCCAGCTGCAGTGTGAGCATGGGTTCCACCCAGAAGAGAGCTACACCAAGGGCAAACAGCTGGAAGCTGCTTCCCCTACCCAGCCAGCCCCAGTGCGGCTCCACTGCAGCTAGAAGATGTGCTTCCACCACAGCCTTGAGAAAAGCAAGTCTGGCAAGCCAAGCTAGGCAAGAAGACTCAGATGAACAGCAAGGCAAATAAAACAGCCAAAGAAAGGTAATACATCAAATGTAACAGCTCAGGAAGCTGCTGGAAGGAGCTTCACGAAGAAACTGGTCCTGCCCCTGCCAGGGTTAAGTGAGGACAGGGCAAAAAGAAAAAGGAAGGGGAACCTGTTACCACAGGCTCAGGAGAAAGGATATTAACTCCATTGCAAGGTTCTCTTGAGATATGATTTAATAAAAGCAGTTCCAAGGTCAAGCCTTGTTTTGTGCTATTGCACTCCCCCTTTGATTCACCTGTAATTACAAGGGGTCATTCAATCAGTTTGGTAGCTGTATAGATGTTCGCTCACAAAACAGTGTATAGAACTCAAAAAACAGACCAGTGGAGTCAAGTGGAGCTCAGTGCCCTTTCTGTAACATTTTTAACTCTCAGATATGCTGAGAAGCTGCCAAATCATGGTTAAGGCTTCTGGCCAGCCTCCAGGATGTCAGCAGGATATCTGCTGTTAAAAGGATTTCCTCTTGGATTCTAAGGAAGAGTTGGAGAAGATGTGGTGTGAGAACCAGGCTGGATTACATTCTGGTCACCTTTCATAGGTTCTGTTCAGAATCATAAGATCAAAAGATTTATATTTTATTTAAGGTAAAAATGTAAGTTCTGAAGCCCACTAATCCGTCACAAAGAGAAAGAACCAAGTGACTGGGAACCAGCCCAATTCAAATTCTGTGGAAGAAATAAGGACTGAGAAATAAGCATATGGACATTTGCTACATAATGACAAACAGAAGCTCCACTTATTTTACCTGCCTGATGTGACAGTGTGAATTACCAGCCTCCAGGAACCAGGTTGACAGTGATAAATACTACACATTTTTTTATTTATCCTCTAAGCATGAATGGCTTGTATTGTTGCTTTTAGGGCATGTGGCTAAAATGCGAGATTGGAGGCTCTCCAAGTACTCCTCTACAGTGTACAGAAATATTTTGATATTGAAATATTGTACCTAGAATGTCTCCAATTCTAAGTTTTTTAGATGATCTAAATGAACAGCCAGTCAAGTTGAGAGAGGTCCCACACAGAGCAGCCAAGACGACAGCCCCATCTTTTAGAATGGAATAGCAGACTCCCCAGATCTCCTACAACGAGGATCATCATAGCCATGTCTGTCCTGCATCCCTGTGGGATGGCTATGCCTCTGTGGGCACATCTACATGCGTGTATTTACTGTGCATTATCCGAAATTACTGCACAGTAATGGTGCATGTCTACATATGCATGCCCATACTACACAGTAAATATGGTGACCTATGCCGACTTGACCTTAAATTTGATACCTGCATCATATGTAGGCCTGATGTTGCATAAACTCTCTGCTAGTGCCTGACGCATCAGGTCTCCAGACCTCTCTTCACCTATACCGGAATACTTTGAACATTCCTCATTTGTAGAGCCCTTTCCTATAACTTTGAGCATCCTAGGAGACTGAGGAATTGAAAAGATTGAACAAGAGAGAAAACTGATGGTGGAGAGACTGCAAGCAGGTCACACTGCAGATATTTCTTGGTTCTATTTTTTGCAGCTCAGCCATTGACCAAGTTTGAATAATGTTCATGCTGAAGAAAATTAAGTGGCTACAAGGCATCATTGGGTTACAGGAATGAGAAAACACACCCACTGATGGTCCCTGAGATAGAACAAATGAGAACTGAAGATTATATACATTTATTGATAGCTTTTGAATTAGTGCTACAGTTGCTGAAATTATAAACTAAAGCTATAATTTGGCAAGGGTTAATTAATAGTTATCAATCATCATTTTTAAAAGGATTATTTACTGATTTTGCATGGGAAGAACAGATATTCATGGCTATGGGAGTATTCCAGTTGGACAGTTTACCTTCCAGATGGGTTGGTTTTAAGGAAAAATAGCTGTTCCTCACTGCAAATCAACATTTTATGTAATTGCAACAAAGACTTTTAATAACAACTCAGTGCAGCATAAAACCAAATTCAGGGAACACAACTAAGCAGGGAGACTCTACTGCTTTTTCCACAATTGTTCTTTGTACTGATGGCAGCCTCAGATGCTAGTCTTATTATTCAGTGTTCCCTTGTAAACCAGTTAAATGGAATTCAGCTAAACAAAAAAGTCTTGTCGTAACCACAATTATACACTGCATGTTCACAGACACAATTACATAGGTTGGCACAATCCTAGTGGCAGCCATCGTTGTGTATCAAGGCTGCACAGTCTCCAGGCAAGTGAATAAACTTCTCCAGACATTTAGGGGCCACACTAACTCAAGGCACTTTATGTAAAGCACATCTTCCATGTAGATGCTTTGCAATATAAAAGAAGCATCATTTAGTGTCTCTGTAAAATTAGGGGAGTGAATTTAACTTAAGGATTTCAGTCCTTATTTCTTCCACAGAATTTGAATTGGGCTGGTTCCCAGTCACTTGGTTCTTTCTCCTTGTAAAGGATTATTGGGCTTCAGAACTTACATCTTTACCTTAAGGAATCCTCCTGATTCCTTCATTCCGACCTCCCCATCAAAACATCCATTTTTCACCTGGCACTAGATGGAAGTGGAAACATCCCAAGAATCCATTATGATAATCACAATAGTTTCTTACAGACATTTTATAATGTGACAAAGCAGATTGTTCGCTCTAGATTCTTGGAATTCTCCTCCTCCTATTTTAAAATATTTAGTCATTTCCTCTTAAGATGTATTTTCAGGAATATATGCTTTCAATTCATCCTAGGAACTCTGGAAGTCACTTACATTACATCTTATCTGCTACTAATACATAGCCTGCTCAGCTGCCACTGAATTTTTTGGGAGTTGTACCAATTGCTTTTAATACTAGTGTTGACTTAGACGCCAGAGGAGCCACTAACCAATCCTGCATCAGGCTCCAGGACACCCAAGTCAGTAATTTTCATAAGAATTTTTATGTTGTTAAATTGCAGAATATTTGCAACACTTGTTTTATGTAGTCATCTGGGAAATGCAAATGGCATGATAAAAACACACCTACACATTGAAAATAAGTTAAAAGCTTCACTGATAAGACTAATGTGCAGGTCTAGCAACATTTATAATCCATGAATTGCAGTCTAGAAAACAGAAAGCTATTTTATCTGTGTTTATTTTTTCCAGAAGCTAAAAAATATTGAAACTTTACCAGCTCTTGTTTTCTCTCTAAGAAAAGGAGCAGCAGCTGGCTGTATCTCTGTAACTGAAAAAAAAATACACCTGGAAAATTCATCTTCTGGCCCAGGTAGGTCCAGCTCCAAAATGAGACTTAGGCCTGGTCCTGAGATGTGGTATGGTTCAGAGAAGATTTAATATTTACACACTTGGATAAATTAGGGCCTCCCTGTCTCCCAGGGATATGTCGATCAGTTGGCTACTGGTTCTCAGTGTAATATTATAGGGATTACTCCTGCCATGACTAATGAAGCCAGACCAGACAGTCTGGGGCTGAACAGTAAATCCAGTTATATTGCTGGTAGACTAGTGATGGATGGTGCCTTTGGAATGTTGAAGGCAGCTTCTAAAAACATTGGGAGATAAACACAGTAAATGAGGTACACAGCTGTGTCCCAGGTCACCCTGCACATCTGCAGGCTAGAGGGGAGTACTTTCATTCAGAATGGATTCTCGACACTGATGGACTTCATAGCCAATTTTTATGTCTAGCGGGTGCCCCTGGAAACAATAGACCCATGGCTAACAGAGGCAGGGAAAATTATGGAAGCTGTATGTGCTCACAACCATATCACATGGAAATTTTAATTAGGGATCAATTATGAACTTAAGAGCTGTTTTACCAGGAACAAAAAACCATGGAATAGGGATAGGAAACCCCCGTACGTGTGCCAATTACTGGCACATGGACACATTTTCCCCGACATACCAGGTGTGCTGAGGAAAATGTTTAAAAACATTTTTTCAGTTTGCTCTTCTCTCTCCAAAGCAGCCACAGCTCCCCAGCACTGGGGGAAGGATTAGGAAAACACAGGCAGGGATGCTGTCCGTGTTCTGCTAACACCACCCCATGTCTGTCGAGCTGCTGAGTTATACAAAGCTTCACAGACTCAACCACAGGCATCGCAGACAGCATCCCTGCCTGCGCTCTCCTCACCGAGCTCCTGGTGCTTCCCCAGCACTGAAGCTGTTATGAGTCCTAGCAGACTTGGATGAAGAAGTGTCATGGCTTTGCTGGTTAAAGCACCTGTCTAGTAAATGGCAAAGCCTGGGTAAATATCTCAGTTTACCCCAAGGACTAGTTTTACCAGCTCCAGTGGTACAACAGGTTAGCATGTGGTACTTTTAAAGTAGTCCTGGGGAAATAAAGCCAAGGACATGTATTCAGGCCTCACCAAGCATATTGCCCTCAAGGGTGCCATGGCTTAGCAAATCAAAGCACCTGTCTTATCAGCATGTGATCATGGTTTCAAGTACCTTAAGGGCTATTTTTAGCAGCTCCAGTAGTGCACTGCTTTAGCAAGTGGTACGTATATTACTGGGCAAGTAGAGCTTCACTTGGGTGATTGAACTAAAAGGTGCCATGGCCTAGTTGGTTAAAGTGCCTGCCTAATAAACAGGAAATCCTCCATTCAAATCCTAGTGGTACCTTGATGACTTCTTTCACCAGCCCCAATTGTGCAGTGGGTTAGCAAGTGGTACTTTAAAATTAGTACTGGGCAAGTGAACCATTAGTTCAAGTGGCACTGACAGTGTTGGACTCAGAGGTGTCAGGGCTTTGTAGGCTAAAGCAGCTGTCCTGTAAACAGGCCTGAAGTGGTGCCGTGGTTGGATTTTTTTTTTTAAAGCACCTGTCTCGTAAACAGGAGATTGTAGGTTCAAATCCCAGGTGTATCTTGATGGCTCATGTTACCAGCTCAAGTCATGCAGTGCATTAGCAATGGGTACTTAGAAAGTAGTACTGGGCAAGTGAACCAACGGTCCTAAGTAAGTCTGTCCCCCCACCCAGGCCTGTGAGGTACTGTGGCTTAGTTGGTTTAAGTGCCTGTCTCATAAGGAAGACCTCCTGGGTTCAAATTCCAGTGGTACTTTGAGGTCTCATTTTATCAGCTTCAGTTGTGCAGTGGGTTAGCACGTGGTACTTATAAAGAGGCAACTGGGCAAGTGAAGCCAACCTCATGATTTCAAGCCACACATCATATACTTGATGCAGTGGTGCTATGGCTCAGTAGGCTAGAGCACCTGCCTTGTAAACAGCCAATCCTGGGTTTCTAGTGGCACCCTGAGGGCTACTTTTACCAGCTGCAGTTGTACACTGCTTTAGCACATGGTACTTATAATGTAGTAATGGAGAAGTAACACGTCACTGGAACAGTTGAAGTAACAGGTGCCATGGCTTAGTGGGTTAAAGTGCCTGCCTAGTAAACAAGAAGTTCTGGGTTCAGATCCCAGTAGTACCTTGAAGTCTTGTTTCACTGGCTCCACTTGCCTTTTGGGTTAACACAGGGTGTTTATAAACTTGTATTGGGCAAGTGAAGCCAAGGTCATAAGTAAAACCCTTACCCTATTACAAAGGGCCATGGGTCTATTCTTTAAACTGCCTGTTTTATAAACATGATATTGTAGGTTCAAATCCTGGGGGTTCCTTGAGGGCTCATGTTAGCAGCTCAAGTCATGCAGTGGGTTAGCACATGGTACTTAGGAAATCATCCTGGGCAAATGAAGGCAAGGTCATGAGTAAAAGGCTCACCCCTGACATCAACATAAGCAGTGCTGTGTCTTAGATGTTTCAAGCAGCTGTCTCATAAACAGGCAATCCTGGGATCAAATCACAGTGGTCCCTGGAAGGCTCATTTTACCAGTTCCACTCATGGACTGGGTTAGCACATGGTATCTTATAACATAGTACTAGGGAAGTAAAGCATCACCTGGTGTGATGAGCAAAGAGGTGCTATGGCTTAGATGGTTAAAGCAGCTGCTGGGGGTCCTGGGTTCAAATCCCAGTAGTTCCTTGAATGCTACTTTTACCACCTGCAGTCATACACTGCTTAACACGTGGTACTTATAACATAGTACTGGGAAAGTAAAGCATGACCTGAACTAAGAGGTGCCATGGCTTAGCTGGTGAAAGCACCTACCTAATGAACAGGGAGTCCTGGCTTCAAATCTCAGTGGTACCTTGCGGACACATTTTACCAGCTCAAGTTATACCATGGGTTAGCACATGGTAGTTAGAAAGTAGTACTGGGCAAGTGAAGTCAAGTTCATGGGTAAGTCTCACCCTAGACATAGGCCCATGAGGAGCCATGGCTTAGTTCAGGGGTAGGCCAGATGTGGCCCACCAGGCCATTCTATCTGGCCCATGGGGCCCCTAAAAAATTTAGAAAATTAATATGTATCTGCCCCTGGCTGCCTGTCATGCGGCCCTCGATGGCTTGCCAAAACTCAGCAAGCGGCCCTCCGCCCAAAACAATTGTCTCCCTCTAATGAAGAAAAGTACTGGGCTAAGCAAAGATAAAGTTAATAAGCTATAATAAGGAGCATAAGTAAAGGCTGAAAAACAAAGGGACTTTAAGATAAAACTTATTGAGAGACAGAGAAAACACGTTTAGTTTAGCAAAACTTTAGAGTAATTTATTGTTAGACTGCTAAGAATGTATTAAAGAGAAGACTTTTGTATGGGTTTTTTTTTTACAAGTATATAACAAAGTTTGAACTTTGCAGTTGCAGAGAATTTGCAGCCCTTGCTTTTTTTTCTGTGGCCATGTAAAATAAGTAAAGCGCTCTGTTAGCTAAGCAGTGATTCTGCCATGATTTTTACATCATCTTGGGGGCTCGTCCAGGACGTGTCCTCACACAGACCGCCTTGAGTAGGACCCTCGTCTCGGCTCTTCAACTCCGTTGCTCCAAGAAAGCTCTCCTTGACCCGGTTCTTCAGCTCTGCAGCTTCAACACTCCAGACCCTGATCTGTCATCTACCTGCTTAGCTTTGCAAAAAAAGTCCCTAGCCAAGGTAAGTACCTGTCTGTTTCAGTATCTGTAAGTCCTAAGCGCAACAATAGGTAGCAAGACCTCTAAAGTCCAGCAGCAAAATCCCGCCCGGTTTATACATCTAAAATATAAACCCCGGTCAACTCAGTACTTAGCAAAATAAAATCGGTATACCAATAATAATCCTAAATTACGCTAGCCCTTAAATAAGTCCTGAAATCACCAAATTCTCAAACGCCTCCAAGGAAATTTAAAAAGCAAACACCCCATTCAAATAAAAGCCTGGTATGTATAAAAAACAAGTCCAAAAAGCACAATAAGCACTCCCTTATAGCTTCCTATAAAAAAAATTTTTTTTAATTTAAAAAAACAAATTAATCACCTTCAAACTCCCTGATCAAATTCACTCTTCAAAATTGCCGCAATGCTACCACTGACGTAAACACGCTCACCCCCAACAAGGACCCATAAGTTGCCATGGCTTAGTTGGTTCAAGTGCCTGTCTCATAAACAGGAGATCCTGGTTTCAAATCCTAGTGGTACCTGGAGGGCTCACTTTACCAGTCATGCTTCAGTCATGCAGTGGGTTAGCACGTAGTACTTAAAATATAGTACAACACAGTTGCATCTTACACGTGTTTAACTTACAGGATTTCAACTACGCGTGCTTGGCTGCTGGAGCTGGCCGGGGCACGGTGCATAGTGCAGTGCTGTGTGGTACTGCCTGCACGCGCTGGCGTGGCTGGGGGGCTCACGCAGGATGAGGCAGCGGAGGACGAGAGGGGCGAGGAGTGCGTGTGGAAGGCGCAGCTGTTGCACTGCACACACGGGCTGTGCGGCGCTGTGCCCACCTTGTCTGGGCCCTGCGGCAGAGGCTGCTTGGCGCTGAAGCCCGACGATTTCAACTATATAGGCTGTCTTTGGAATGTAACCCCCCCCGTAAGATGGAACTGTACTGTAGTGGGGAAGTGAAGCATCCCTGGGACAGTTTAACTAAGAGGTACCATGGATTCATTGGTTAAAGCACCTATCCTGTAAACAGGAAATTATAGGTTCAAATCTCAGCTCTTTAAGACCTCATGTTAGCAGCTCAAGTCATACAGTGGTTTAGCACATGGTACTTAAAAAGTCATACTGGGAAAGTGAAGCCAAGCTTAGGAGTAGAAGCCTTACCCCTAACATTGGCCTACATGGTGCCATGACTTAGTTGTTTCAAGCACCTGTCTTGTAAATATGAAATCCTGTGTCCAAATCACAGTGGTCCCTAGAGGTCTTGTTTTACCAGCTTCAGTCATGGAGTGGATTAGCACGTGGTACTCATAACACAGTACTAGGGAAGTAGAATGTTACCTAGCAAATGGCTCTAAGAGGTGCCATGGCTTAGCTGGTTAAAGTGCCTGTCTAGTAAACAGGAAGATCCTGGGATCAAATCCCAGTGGTACCTTGAGGGCTCATTTTGTTGCCTTGAGGGGTCAGGCCAACGCTCAGAATCTCAATATTGCGCGGTTAGACAGGAGGGTGTAGCGTACAACTGTACATGCACACATAAAATCAATTAAACACACACTCACTAGGTGCATACACCCCTATTAGGCATACACACTCACACTACCAGCTCAGGCACATACACTATACACCCCAAAAGTTAGACACAGATTACTAATTTGTATATCATACATACAATGCCATATACACACACACACACACTTTCTCTCTCACACACTAGCAACTCAGATACATGCACATTCAAAATAACTAGTCTAGGTTCATGCACACCTATCACCAGTTTAAGCCCATACACATTACACACACCAAATTTAGACAGAATCAGTTACCAGATACCAACACCTGCACATTCAATACACATACATGAATTACTAATTTATATACCACACACACACACACACACACAATGATATCTATATCTGTATCTATGTGTGTATTCACTAATTTACACACATACAACCCACCTACACATACACACAAGTGAGTTCCTAAGTTGGGTATTGTGATATCTATGCATGTATGCATGTGCTTGGTGTACTTGGGATACTTGGGGAAAGGTTAAGGTAATAAAGTAGGAGTGTAGGGAGTTAAAGTTACCAAGACCAGGATTAGAACCAGTAGACTACAGGAGCTTGGGCTAAAGAACTGAGGCTGGGGGTAACTTCAAATTAATTGGTCTTAATTGATTAAAAGACAATGCCCAAAGAACAGGGAAGCAAAGCCAGCACAGCTAGGGAGGAGCTGAAAAGGTAGGTAGGGAAAGGGAAAAATGGGACTAAGGGAAAGTGTGGGTGTTAAAGAAGGGCTCTGGGTGTAGGGAGCCAGAGGATGGCTCCAGAGCAGCTAGAGAAGTTGCAGAGAGCAGTAGTGGGTGCTGGAAGCTGGAGAGAGCTACAGGACAGCTAACAGGAGCTGGGAAGCTACAGGAGGTGGGGAGCCTGAAAACAGAGAGAGGATAGCAGAAAATCACAGGAAAAGCAGTAGGGACAGCAGGAAAACAAGGAGAGGCTGAGAGGTGGCAGAAAAGGGGAGAAGGAATTGGGAGGAGATTAGGAAACTAGCAGAGAGGTTGGGAACTGGAGCAGAGAGAATGAGGCTGGAATTTAAGATAGGGAAGGGACTGGGATTCAGTAAAACATGACCCAACTCAGGGTTGCAAATGACAGTGGTTTTATTGAACAGGGGAGATGGTGACAATGCCAAATTGGTTCCCTTGTACCCACACACACAATGGTAGCAGGGGTTATAGAGGCTTGGTGCAGGGGCTGAAGTCCAGGAGGAGAAAGAGAGAGAGAGAGTCCAAATTGTAGGAGGAGGTGTGCAGGTAATATCTACCTATCCAGGCTGGAAAGGGATCTTTGTCCAGTAGATGTTGTCCGGGGGGGGGTCACAGGCCCCCTAGGTGAACAGGTGGTGTGGCATGGTGCTGGTCCAGATGGAGAGGGCATCCCACTGGGTCTGTCTTCACTGCCCCTTTTTATAGGGGCAGTCCTTGTGTGACTCTAGTGACAGGAGACATGCCCCTGGCATACTGAGCATGTGTGCTCCATGCAGGAATGTGCAGTTTTGGGTGTCTGCAATGGTGAGAGTTGCTGGTTCTGCAGGGTCTTTTGTTTTTCAAATGCTGGTCTTGTCTCTGTTCCTGGGTGAGGTCCGTGGTTCCTGGATGAATCAATGTCAGGTGATGGCCCAGTCATTACAGGCCATTCAGTTGAGGCCTGCTACCATTGTATTTCAATCATGCCCAATCATTCTCATTCATCTGGGAACCAATTTGCATGGGAGGGGTACAGTGAATCATATTGTCGCAACATGGGATGCCCAGGCAGAAGATGGAGGCCTGACATATAAAATGGAAACTTGACGTGACTTTGGTTCACTTACAAACACAGGCCTAAACCATACAATATCCATATGAAACAATAAAAATCAATACAAAAATGATAATAATACAATATACAACAGTAAAAATTAATACAAACCTAATAATTATACAATATAAAATAGTGGATATCTGAAACCAAAAACTTGCTACCAAAATAAAAATGTTTAAAACTTATCCTAAGTTTGAGCTCACTTATACTTATCTATAGGGAATAGCGAGGGAAAGAAAAAGTCAGAAATGTTTGGGGAAGGAGAGGGAATGCAATAAATAATAATAAAAAAAAGAAACTGGGGGCTTTGCTACAATTTCACCTGTTGCAATTGTGCAGTGGGTTTGCACATGGAGCCAACAAAGTAATGCCGGGCAAATAAAACCAAGGTCAAGCCCCCTGCATATGGGTTGCATAGGTGCCATGTTTTGTTTTTTTTAAAGCACCTGTCTTGTAAACAGGAGATTGTAGGTTCAAATCCAAGGTGTACCTTCAGGGCTCATGTTACCAGCTCAAGTCATGCTGTGAGTTAGTACATGATTCTTTGAGAGTAGTACTGGTTAAGTGAAAACAAGCTCATGAGTTCAAGCCGCACATCATGTATTCAACACAGTAGTGGTGTGGTTCAGCAGGCTAAAGCACCTGCCTTGTAAACAGGAAATCCTGAGTTTGTAATCCTAGTGGTACCCAGAGGGCTCCTTTTACCAGCTTCAGTCATGCAGTGGGTGGTACATGGTACTTAGGAAGTCGTACTGGGCAAGTGAAGCCAAGGTCATGAGTAAAAGCCTCACCCCTTACATTAGCCTATACACGGCCATGGCTTAGTTGGTTTAAGTGTCTGCCTCGTAAACAGGAGGTCCTGCATTCAAATCCCAGTGGTACTTTGAGGCCTAATTTTACCAGCTTCAGTCATGCAGTGGGTAGCACATGATATCTATAAAGAACTACTGGCCACGTGAAGCCAAGCTCATGAGTTCAAGCCACACCACATAGTATTAGCATAGTGGTGCTGTGGCTTAGCAGGTTAAAAGCATCTGTCTTGACAACTTGAAATCCTGAGCTCAAATCCCAGTGGTACCTTAAAGGTTACTTTTATAAGCTGCTTTAGCACATGTTACTTATGCCTTAGTACTGGGGAAGTACAGTGTCACCTAGGCTATGAGAGAAAGAGGTACCATGGCTCAGTTGGTTAAAGCACCTGCCTTGTAAACAGGAAGTTCTGGGTTCAAATCCCAGTAGTACCTTGAGGACTCTTTCCACTAGCTGCTGTCCTGCACTGGGGTACCAGTTGGTACTTATAAAGTAGTTGTGGGCAAATAAAAACAAGGTCTTGAGTTAAGGCCTCACCCTTCTGCAAGGTGCCATGGCCTTTTCTTTAAAGCGCCTTTCTCACATACAGGAGTTTGTAGGTTCAAATCCCAGGTGTGTTTTCAGGGCTCATGTTACCAGCTCAAGTTATGCCACGGGTTAGCACGTGGTACTTAGGAAGTAGTACTGGCCAAGCTCGTAAGTTCAAGCCACACAGTGTCAGGGGAGTTTGACTAGGGCAGTACACCTGTGTAACGCAGGTGTCCTAAGGTGAGCTCAGGAAGGACAGAAACCTCCCATGAAGCAGAAGGGCTTTATCATGTGGTACTTATAACATAGTACTGGGAAAGTAAAGCATCACCTGAAACACTGATGTAAGAGGTACTATGGCTTAGTTGGTTAAAGCACCTGTCTACTAAACAGAAAGTCCTTGGTTCTTATCCCAATGGTACCTGGAGCACTTGTTCTACCAGCTTCAGTCACGGAGTGGCTTAGCACATGGTACTTATAACACAGTACTAAGGAAGTAGAGTCACCTGGAGTAGAAGGGTATTTATATGTCCAAAAACTCATCTAACATCTCTCCCAACTCCAAAGCTGTTTGAATTAAAAAGGTACCACCAAACTAAGTTTCCTTCTCAAATTTCTCTTATGTGACAAATTTGCAGGCAGCACCTCGCAGGAGTGAGAGGAAGTCCTAGAATAATACTATTAAACTGCTGAAGTAAGTGCTTTTAATTTACAGCTGCAGTCTACCTCCCTTCCATACGAACCATCACAGGACTGGGAGAGCAAAAACTGAACCATGTGAACTTTTCCTTAAGGAATTCAGTTATATACCTCAATAGACATAGACACTGGGAATGCTCCAACATTCTTTGGCCCAAAGCAGGGGCACAGCTCCACCTATGAGGACAGCCTCAGGGGAAAGGAACTTGCACAAGAAGAACTGACTTCAGGATACTTTTAGCCATAGCAAATCTTACTTATGGGGACCAGGCAAAGCTGCAACCTTATTTTTGCATTAATGTTTTTAAAATGTAAATTGCAATTTTACAAATAGTGACATAATACCAGAAGAAAAACCTTTGCTCTTATGTAATGAATCTGAGAGGCTCATGACCATGTGAGCAAGGCTAAAATCAGTAAGAGTACGCTACAAAACGTTTCACATTTAGCCGGTTTACAATTTTAGTTCCATGCTCAGTGGGCATTGTGCAATACATGTGGTGCCAGAAGCAGCCAGGGAAGGAGGAGGAAGGGAAAAGAAACTGCTACATGTGTTCCTTATATGGTTTCTACCTTCATGCCATAGGGAGTCCCAAACCCTCCCTTACTTTGAATTAATTTACCAAGAAATCCTTCAGATTTTATGCCCAGAAAAATAGATGTGTGTAGCACTTACTGGCCTAATGGTGCCCCTGCGTAGGCTGACAATCAAACAGGTCCTCAGAGAATTCTCTCCGGACATCCAGTGTAACAGCTGTCTGATCATCAGGCTGCCCTGGTCTTACTCCAGAGCGAGGCCCAATAGTTACAGTCCCATTCTGGGAGCCTTCCATGTAAGCTTCTTCTTCCTTGATGCAAAGAATGCCCCATTCTAAAAGATTATGGTGGGGAAATAGCCAATTTTGTGCTCAGAGCACTGGAAAGCATGTCATCAAGCAATGCATAGCAGAGCACAAAGTGGAGGCATTGCTGGACTTCAGGTGGCATCCTTTCCCTTTCAGTACAGCTGTTTGGTATGACCCCATCACTGCAGCCTGATCCTGTAAGTCCCCAGCTGGTTCAAGTGAGTATTCCAATAGCAACTACTCCTGGTACTCTGGTCCAAAGCATGCTGGAGTGTTGTCTACAGATAATTACCTAAACACAGGTAATTCATCTGACCAGCTAGTTGTGTGACAGAAGCTAATGAGGAAGCTGGCAGAGCAGTCCAATATAGATAGGGACTGTAGTGGCATTCTGCAGATACCCAGGAAGACAGTGGAGGGGTTAAACACAAAACAGGGATATAAACAGCCATCCAAGCCTCCAGACAGTAGAGGCCAGACAAGGAAATATGTAGGAAGGCTGGAAGATGCAGGACAAGGGAACTGTGGGAAATCTTTGTAACTCACACTACAAAATTGGCTGCAAAGAGAGAGAAACAGCAGCTAAAGTAGATACATACCTGGAACATGAGTGCAGCTTTCAGGCTGTAAATGGGTATGGAGTTCATGCGATACTTCTGGCACAGCTGTAAGCATATAATGCCCAGCACCTTGCAACACAGATAAACCCATGGAATCCAAACAATGATTTACCCATGTATAAAAGCACCTTTGGGAGCTATAAACAAATGGTTTATTTTAGAATAGATGAATTTTAGCGTACCACTAAATGGATTGGCAACTGAGCAACATTATATGGAAATTGCCAAGATAAAATAAGATTTTATAAAAGCTATGGTACTGAAGTGAAATCTGAACAGCGAACAAATTTCTACCAATTAAACAAGGCAGTTAGATTGCTTGAAACTGTCTGGAACTGTGGTGCATATTTATTAACCCATTTTAATGCTAAAATGTGGACATGTTAGAAATGTCAGTTTAACCATTTCAACAACATGTCGTAAGTAATAAAACCTTTCTAGGCTGCTGTTATATTGCAGATCATGTTCTCCAAAAGAGGATTTAAGTGGGTATTATTCTGGTTACTTTAAACAAAATTATTTTGTTCCTATTTTAGCTTCTAAACAATCTCTAAAATATAGCTTAGTGCAGCTGTTCATCACAGATTGATTCATCTTGTCCTATTATTTTATTTTCATACAAGGTTATTCACATGTTCTGTTTTGCTTCCCAACTGATCAAAAAATGCACCTGCCTTTGAACTCTACTTCATCATGGTGTCCTGTGACCAGTGGGGTCCCCCAAGGCTCTGTCCTTGAACCCATATTGTTCAACATCTTCATTAATGATGTGGACATTGGACTCAGAAGCAGACTGGCCAAGTTCGCCAATGACACCAAACTTTGGGGCAAAGCATCCACACCAGAAGACAGGCAGGTGTGATCCAGGCTGACCTAGACAGGCTCAGCAAATGGGTGGACAAGAACCTGATGGTGTTTAACACCAAAAAATGCAAGGTTCTCCACCTTGGGAAGAAAAACCGGCAGCATCCTTATAGGCTTGGCAGTGCTATGCTGGCTAGCACTACGGAAGAAAGACTTGGGGGTCATCGTTGACCACAAAATGAACATGAGCCTGCAATGCGATGCTGCGGCTAGTAAAGCGATGCAAACGCTGGCTTGCATCCATAGATGTTTCTCAAGCAAATCCTGGGACATCATTCTCCCCTTGTACTCGGCCTTGGTGAGGCCGCAGCTGGAGTACTGTGTCCAGTTTTGGGCTCCACAATTCAAAAAGGATGTGGAGAAGCTTGAGAGAGTCCAGAGAAAAGCCACACACATGATCAGAGGTCAGGAAAACAGACCTTAGGATGACAGGCTGAGAGCCATGGGACTCTTTAGCCTGGAAAAGCACAGACTCGGGGGTGATCTGATGGCCACCTATAAGTTTATCGGGGTGACCACCAGTACCTGGGGGAACCTTTGTTGAAGGGATGACGAGGTCAAACGGTCATAAACTACTACAAGACCATTGCAGGCTGGACATAAGGAAGAATTTCTTTACTGTGTGAGCCCTCAAGGTCTGGAACAGCCTGCCATTGGGGTGGTTCAAGCACCTACATTGAATGCCTTCAAGAGTAAATTGGATGCTTATCTTGCTACGATCCTATGACCCCAGCTGACTTCCTGCCCCAGTGGGCTGGACTCAATGATCTTCTGAGGTCCCTTCCAGCCCTAATGTCTATGAAATCTATGAAAATCTATACACTGAATGAACAGATAATCACATTAATTACTCCTCACAAAAAGGCACTGCCTGTAGCAAGAAGGTGACTGGGATATTATAAAGAGACATCGGTCTGATGCATGTGATCAGTAAACTAAAGTAGCACTAAATGACTAACATTACTGATCTTTGGAGTGTAGGGGAAGCTTATAGTAGATAGTTAAAAGAAGCCCAAAAACATAATACAATTTTTTTTTTAATTATACTGCTTTGCTGGATAAACTGAGTATAGCTTTGCTTCTTAAACACTGAGAAATTGGGTGATGAGAAGGTACCCAGAGGAGCCTAAGATATTGCTGGTAGAGCAGTACTCCCCATTCTGTGCTCTGCCTCTGGCTAGGACTACGTCCTCCTCAATGCTGGAAGGAATAAGAGGAAACAAAGAGGGAGAAACCAAGACTTCAATTAAAGAGCCTCATTAACTGGAGGGAGGAGGGGGATGGAATCTGGGGCAACAGCCCTGGGTGCCAACTTGAGAAAGGGGAGTGCAGGGATAGTAGCTGCTGCCAGCCAGGCACCACCTGCACAGCCAACCACCGAGCCGTGCCACTGCCCCATGCGCTGCTGTGGCCCAGCGTACAGAACTGGCCAGCTACCCTCTGCTCATTTGTACACAGCCCCTTAATTCCCAGCTACATTTAAATTTAATTCAAGTGCAAGGTAACATCCTTAATTGGCATCAACACTTGACAGATTGGTGCAGCATTTGCAGGCCCTCTATAAAGCATACTTAATTACCACTGTATTCATGCAAGTGCAGACAATATCAACACTGCAATGGCCAGAGCTCTTGAAAGAGAGAAGGTATTTCACAAAGATGAACTATTTCTTCCCAGCTTATCCTCCTGCTTTCCATAGTTATTCTGATGATAAAAGAAAGAGCTCCAAATTAACAAATGTAAATTAATGTGTGTGAAGCATTAAAGGAGATCTAATATGTCAACAATGTTAGGGATAGTTTATTTTAGATAGTCCTAGACTAATGAAATGTTTTACTTGCTTGTGATAGTTCATCAAACCTTTTTAACCACAATCTCTCTAGCATACAAACATTTTGAAAATTATTTCAGCTTTTATCAAATTGGCTGTTTTTCTTGTTAGATTTTTACATTCCAATGTGCTGTAGTACTATAACTGCAGATTACACGGCAACTGAAATTTCAAGTGGGCCTGAAAAGTAATTGGCACAATCTCCAAACTGCCTCATTTTCTACAAAAGGAATTTATAGAGTATTCCTGCTAAGGTTTCTTTTCTTGGAGTTTGGCAATCCTTATGAGATTCCTATTATAAACCACCATCCTGGATTCACAACTAATTTCAAGTAATTTTACATTTTGCATAAAACTAGTTTCTATTCAATTTTTAAAAAGTCTGTCACTCATACCAACTTAGTGATTTCAGTAAGGTTTCACATGCATAACAGATGCATTTATTCCATCACATTTTGTTAAAGGAAAACTATGTAAAACTACACTTTTCTTTCAGAAAAACAGAAGAACTGTTTCTTGGAAATGAGGTAAAAAAAAACTCTCTCTCGGTTCGTTTTCTTTGGAGGCTCATTGAATAACAAATCCTTAGGCACACATTGTTGGTGAGACAAAAGGTATATATTTGCAAATAGGGTCAGAGGGAGAAGACAAAAGATCAAAACCCTC
>NW_017728947.1:74428463-74430829 GCF_001723895.1 Crocodylus porosus
CTCTCATTAAGGAGACAAGGAGGGCTGGCAGCCGTGCTTATTCAAAGGACAACACTATTGATGGGAGCTAACAGCTATTGATAATGCATTTTTAATAATATTTCTAACAGAAACACTGTTTTATCTCTTCCACATGAACATATTGTAGGTTTCACAGAGACTGTCCAACAGGTTGAAATTAATTTAACTGAAAAAGATTTTACAAAACATGCAATATAAACCTCAAGATTGAAATGTACATTCTTTGCTTAAATAAAACGGCAAAGCAAATCATGGGAAGGGCAAGAGATGCATCTCTTTGAACTTTACATAATGTTGATCAGTGTAGTATCTAAGCACTGTCACCATGGCTAGGGACAAACATTCAAAAAGCCTGAGCCTGAATTGATTTAGTCTTTTCAGGTTAGTCTAACCTGCAGAGAGTGAACTGGTTTGCAAATGGATAGACATTAGGCACATGGCTACAGTGGCCCAAGCCAGAATCCCAGGGATGCTACAGCAGCCCTCCCTTCCACAAGGAAGCTGATCTGAGAAGTGGGGCATGGCCAGGCCCCAGCAGGCCCGCCCCAGCAGCTTCCTGACAGCCAGGAGCAATCCGGGCACATGGGAGGGGGACAGGGGGCCCTCCTGGGATGCAAACAGCAGTGGGAGCTGCCCCTACCTCACAAGCCATGCATCCATCTCACCCCCTCCTCCTCCCTCCTGTCCCTGCCCCCTCCCTCAGCACAGGGTGCATTGATATGCCCCCCACGCCCCTTCCTTTCCCCCCTCCCCTTCCAGCTTACCAGCTGGAGGCAGCTCTCCACCTGCTGGTTCAGCATGGGCATTTATTGGCTAAATTATCAGCCAATTCGGGCCGATATCCGATATAGACAATTTTCTTTATATTGGTACCAATCCAATATTGGACCAATGTGTCAGTGCACCTCTACTTACTTCCTTTTGTTACTAGCTACTAGCTAAACATTACATACATTTTATCTTATATTTTGCTATAACAAAAATAATACTCTTTTCAGCTATATAATGTATCTCATCCCCAGAGCTCAAAAGTGTTTTACAGAGTAGAATCTCCGTTCTGTGCTAAGATATAAAAAGGTTATGCAGCTGACTCACAGCCTCAGTAAAGTCAAAGACAGAAACCTGGTCTTGCTGTTTGTTCCCTGTGCTCATTCTGCTAGTCTACATGTGAATTAACTGTTCTATCACAATAGTTTTGTTAGGAATTTTCTGATTGTAACTAGAGCATCTTGACTACATGCACCTTTACATAACACCATTGCTTTCTCACCCTGGTGTTATTAGGTACTGAAATGAAAACTGTCATGTGACCTATTAAATACAATTTTACTTAATGGTGAATAAGAGAAATTATAAATATCTTCGATACAAAACTAAACAAGCATTAAGTTGCCATTTTGATTATTTGGTGACATACACTAAGGTACACGTATTTAAATGCATGGGAAGGATCAGGTTTTTTAATTATTTCAAGACTAGTTTTATAGTCAGGATTTCTTGCTTTTATTTAAAAGCCATTTAACAGGACATGAAACTCACTAAGTTCCTTATATTACATAGATATATAGAAAAATTATTGTGATGTACATATTGTCATACTGCAGTATTGATAGATCTTTTAGTATTTCTAGCAAAACACATCTGCGTAAAAAGTCTCCTGCTATGCTGCCCTAGTGACTGTAGACTGGCACATATTTCTGACAGACCATGGCAAACAATTTGAACGTGTAGGGAAACGATTTTCTATGACTGTCTAAAAATAGTCACAATTTATAAATGCATCTGTTAGTATGCACAAAAGCAACATTTGCATATGTCATTGGAAATCTAAATGCTGAAATACAGGGCTTTACACACAAACTAGTGCCCTTGCAAGCTAATTTTTAGATGCCTGTTGACATTTCCGCCCTGGTTTTTATTCTTGGACACTTATAGTTATTGCATCTGTGCATTCAGATTGTCAGTGCATTATATTATACATATTTTGGCTCTGTCGATTCTATTTTGTTTTTTCCTTTTCTTTTTGTACACATTGTTTTCCATGTTTTTCCATATTCCCCTTCAATACAGCTTTGTCTTTTTTGCATATGCCATAAGAATTTTGTGATTGACTAATCATACAAGGGAATCAAAACTAATCAAAATTAAAATGAAGATGACAGATTTCTATTGCTATTTTACATAAAAGTGCTCATCACAAAAACAGACATGGGACTAGGCTTTCTGCTGAAGGAGTAATAAAGGCTGCAGCATTGATTTTGTGGAGTTTTAAACAGTTTACACAAGCAAAATCTGAGCCCATTATTTAGAATATCTTTTTGGAAGCAAAGTTAAGTAGATATTTA
>NW_017728947.1:74440378-74467739 GCF_001723895.1 Crocodylus porosus
CGGCTCCAGTCACGGGGCTCCCTGGGGGGCTGGGCCAAGTAGGGTCCTGGGCGGGGGCTTGACCCGGCCCAGCACAAGGCACCGGCCTCGAGGTATCAACAACTGTATGACCTCCCCTCCTTCTGGCTTCCCTTGCTTGATTTGATATAGGAGGTTGTTTCTTATCTCAAACCTCGGGGTTGTCTTCATCAGCTCTGGTCTCAATACCTCGTCGTTTCTTTGGGCTAGGTGTTCCTGCAGCACACACTGAAAATCTGTCTCCCGACTCTGCTCCAGCTGAAAATGTTAGTCTTCCCACAAATGGACGACATCCACCCCTTGTTCAGTTTCTTCTTTGGGAGTAGAGTGTTCGGTTTCACCCACGAATCCTCCAGCAGTCCCCTCGCGCCTTGCACTGGCTATCTCTTTTTAGCAACTTGGGCCAGTCACAGCCCAGTACTACTGGGTAGGGTAAATGTTCCGCAACTCCAACTAGCATCTGGAGGGTCTTATTGCCTACTTGTAGGGTGACCCTCACCCTGTCAAAAAATCGAGGGACTCCCCGCATCAACATTGCACCCTTGTGCGATCTGCTCTTTCCCTCTCCCTTGCTGGTAACACATCGCTCCACACCATCGTCTGCAATGAGCCTGAGTCCAGTATAGCCATTACCCTTTTTCCCTCTATTGTTACTTCCACCAAAGGTGCGGGTGGCTCATCTCCCGCCTCAGACTCAACTCAGGCTCCATAGCCGCACATTCCTACCTGCATCATTGGTCGGGGGTGGATGCTTCTGATCACTTTGGCTAACAGGGTCCGTTGTCTTGATCCAGTAGGCCTTGTACTATTTGATGTAGCCAATCCAAGACTCGTTCCCGTGACTCTGGGTCTGGGATTAGCATCTGTTCTCATTTCTCTCCCCGTGGACCCAAGGGTTCTCTTCATACAGGCAAACCAGCTTCTTATGATGCATACTGCCGTATAAAACTTTCCTGGCCAATGCACCTCTACTAGAGTCTTTCTATCGGTGACTCTGCCCTCCTGTTATGGGCCAACCGCCTGCCTTCTTTCCTGCCCTGCCTTGATCTTAATTAATTAATGGATGTTAATTAGCAGGAGGATGCCCATTTTATTTGCCCCGGTGCCAGGGACACTATCTGTGGCTCCTTTTCCTCCCCTACACTGCAGCCCAAGCCTCGCAGATGATACTGACATGGTTTGATCTGGATCTTGTTGTAACTTGGCCCTCCCCTTCTCTTCCCTGGGCTTTACACCGCCCTGTCTCGTTCCATGCCTTCTCACTGCCCCCCCCCCGGGGCTTCTCGCTGCCCCCCCCACTCTCTGGGGCTTCTCGCTGCCCCCCCCCCACTCTCTGGGGCTGGGGCCAGTGCACCCCAAAATGCTGTGCCCTCTCTGGTGCCGGGGTCCCCACATCACCGGGGATCCGCTATGAGGCCTCCTCCAACCCCTAACAACCTCACCCAATCCTCCGATCTTAGAAAACTACAAACAGAAAAACTCAAGCCCCTGGTCTATAACATAAAATCTAAGCCGTCTGGCTAACCATCATTCAATCCCTACCAGGGAATTCTCCACCCCGTAACAGCAAACAGGAGTTGCTCATGCTGTCAGGCTTCTCCTCTCCACTTGCTCCAGCAGAGCTCCTTCTCCCTGGGCTGCCAGTGGAGAACTGCCTTCCTGGCCTCACCCCTGCCCCTGCCTTCCTGGCCTCACCCCTGCCAGGCCCTGCCCCTTCCTGGCAGCTAACTCCCCAGTGATTGCCCTAGCAACCCACACCTGTGCCTCTGATCTGAGAGTAGCAGGCACCTTAGTGTCCTGCTACACTCCCCCCACAGCCCTCTGGCCCTGCTGGTGCTGCTCAGTCCACCCCCACAGCCCCCCCAGTCCTGCTGGTGCCCCTCATTCCCTCCCCACAGGCCCCCAGTCCCGCTGGTGCCCCTGGCCCCTCACCCACAGCTCCTGCTTCCCCAGCCCTGCCAGAGGGGACTCCCAGCTGCCAGGGCTATGGGTCAGGAACCCAGGTGCACAGCCCCCTGTCCCTGGCAGGAGGCAGCAACTGCTGCAGTGGAACGGAACCCGACCCCCCCCCCACACACACACACACTGCTGCCTGCCTGCCTGCTGCAGATTTGTGGGGGGGGGCACTGTGCCTGCACTCCCAGGAGGCAGGGGGGCCCGTGTCCCCTACATCTGTGCACAGGGCAGGGGCTGCGCTCTGCCTACCGTGGGCTCCTGCCCTGCTGCCCTCCCCCAGGGCCTCCTCAGCCTGGTGTGTGTGACCCGGTGCTGTACATCCCTCTTCTCACCCCATGTACCCAGCAAAGCCCATCTGCCCACATAGATCCAATTCCTGAGTGGCTTTGCATGTACTTTTGTTTTGAGCAGTGACATGTACCAGTGTTCATCTGGAGGATGCTGTTGATTCATAAAACACTTAATTTTTCCTACTGGCTTACCTGAAGAGGAATGATGACACCCATTAGCTTCAGTGTCATTTTGCCAAAACCCATAACAGTACCTAGTGCAGTCATACTTCTGCACTTCTATAGTGACTTTCATCTGAGGAATTCAAAGCTCTTTACAAAAAGCAGATAAATCCTAGCCCCACTGTGCTGGATGATTATGCCAAGTTTAATAAATTGAACTGACATGGTTGCACCCACACATACAAAACTGTTTGCCTTAGGAACCATGTCCTCTCCTTGGGCAAACTAAAAGATATACCCCAAGAATACTGAGGCCCTAATTCAGGAAACAAGCATGTGCCTAAGTATTTTCCTGACTCAGGACCTGTAAAAGAGATTTATACAAATCTCTCTTTAATAATGAAACCGAACTTTTACTTTTAAAGCTTCCTTGGATGAGATGCATATTTTTACCCTGCTTACCTCTAGAAAATTAACATGCTTGTCTACAGCAACACAAACACGTTAAACATTTATTAATTGGTACATCATTAATATTTCAAATTTTATTTTTTAGAAGCATTCCAGTCTGTTAATCACAGTGTCTTTTTAGAAATTTTTTGTGCTGGAACAGATGGACCTTTTAAAGAATGAGGGTAAGTTTTGCCCACAAATCAAACCCATGACATCAGTGAGGTTTCTACAGCATTGCACAGGTGTGACAGAGGGCAGGATTTGGTCCCAAGAGTAATCCTGCCTGCCACCTTAATGGGCATTTGCATGGGACGGGGTTTGACACGGCTTAATTAACCTTTCAGAATTTGTCCTATATTAGTTTCTTACTCTGTCAAGTTCTGTATCACTATTTACATTGCTGCCAACTAGAAACAAAAGTCAGATGATATAAAAATAGCTTTTCCTAGCTGAAATGTATTTTAAAATGTAGCAATTTGTTTAGTTTATTATTATATTATTATCATATGAGTCATTTTTCTCCATCCACTAAAATTCAAGCCAGGCTCCCCAAAGACAGCAGAATGATTATACTCGACTTGTTGCTGTCTGTCGCAACACAGCTAATGCCAGTTGTTTGTTTTGATTTTGATCTAGATTTTATGGATGGCAACTGAATAAAATGAGAGCCAATACAGCCTCCTTCCTTCAATTTCATCTATTCCTTGGTCTGTTTTCATGCCTGTTACTGGCTTGTTCTGTGACTTTGACCAGCTCATTTAACCGCTCTGTATCCCATTTTATTAACTTAAAATTTGTGATAATACTGCATATATACTTCAAGAACATTGTAAGACTTTATTTCTTAAAGTGCCTTGAAATACTTTGTATGGATGCTCAGTGTTACTATAATATTTCTAAAAAGATCAATCAACCAAGCACTAATGATGGGACCAAATAAGATCTTCCCACTCATTCAGTTTCTTTGGTATTTGCCAAGTGTTCAGTCATTTTTCTCACTTGTGCCTACTAAACCTGGCAGTTCCAAATAGTTTCATATCCACGTTTACACCAAGTCCAGGACCATTTAGTTTCCAAGATCAGATGAGATATGTTCCATTTGGCCTGACTCTCAACCTAGAAAAATGTAGCCCCTTCATTCAGTAGATATCATATAGATTCAGTAACCTAAATTAGAAAAAAACAGATTTAATTAGGTTGTTTAGCAACACTGCATTCAAATGTATCATTCAACTTTAAAAAGAAACTGCAGCACATGTACAATCCAAGTAGAGTTCAGGAGTATTTTTGCAGTTTACCTTGTAAAATGTCAAACTCTGCCTTTTTAGATTTTAAATCATTAATCGTTGTGGCAAATGAACCTCAAGGCCAATTCCAAGCAGATCTGAGGAGAAAATGATGCTAATTAGTATATTCTGTACCTGCTCAAACCTTGCAAACAAGTTACGCCTTGAAAGAAAATCAAAGTGAAATGGCCTGCCATAACTCAGCTAGCTACATGACAGATGAGTCATGTCCATTATTCATAAGAATGAAACAGTCTCAATCACAAATGTAACTAATCATTCTAGAATTAAAGAGATGCAACAAGACTGTGTGAGATAAATTGAAAAGTAAAACAATAAATCAAAGACACTTGAGCAAGTTTGTTCCTAAATATTTCCATTACATCATGACTATAAAATCCACATTCACAAGGTTGTTTCCATTTCAATTAAGTTTCTTCTACAACAGTTTAGCTCTCTTGTCTAACCTTGACTTTGCTGAACATATTTTACTCTAAAACTGAACTAATTGTGGAATGACTGAGGACAGTGTATAGAACTAACCCAAAAAACAATTTGTTTGGACTTTCCTACCTATCTTACAGTGAAACAAGACTAATACAAAACACTTGTACAAAAAAAATACAAACAAAAAAAGAAGAAAGAAAATGAAAAGTAAAGCTAAGATATAAGTAGAAAATCTGAAAATCATAGACTCATAGAAAATGAGGGTTGAAAGGGACCTCAGGAGGTCATCTACTCCAACCCTCTGCTCAAAGCAGGACCATCCCCAATTACATCATTCCAGCCAGGGCCTTGTCAAGCCAGGCATTAAAAACCTTCCAGAATATAGATTTCACCACTGTTCTAGGTAACTTGTTCCAGTGCTTCACAACCCTCCTAGTGAGAAAGATTTTCCTAAAAGCCAACCTAAACCTCCCTTGCTGCAACTTGGTACCATTGCTTTTTCTTCTGTCATCTGTCACCACTGAGAACAGTCTAGTTCCATCCTCTTTCAAACCCCTTTTCAGGTGGTTGAAGGCTGCTATTAAATCCCCTCTTGGTCTTCTCTTCTCCAAACTAAATAAGCCCAGTTCCCTCAGCATCTCCTCATGAGCCATGTGCCCCAGCACCCAAACCATTTTCAATGTGCTCCACTGGACTCTATCCAACTTGTCCACATCCTTTCTGTAGTGGGGGGCCCAAAACTGAACACAGTACTCCAGACGTGGCCTCACCACTGCTGAATAGCACAGAATAATTGACTTAGAGGGCTCCTTAAAGAAAGAAGGTTTTTTCCCGCCCTGGGGAGAAAGGGAGAGAGAAAGCATAAATGGAGGGATGGTGAAGGGAGCCATGCAGTGGCAGATCCACCCGTTGGGCTAGCCAGAGCTCACAAGGTGACCTCCAGAGGACCAGGGAGCACTCAGCCCTGCAGAACCAAGCCAGGTCTTCAGGGTGCAACAGGCTGATTCCTGCAGGCACACCATCCACAAGGAACCCATGAGCCCTAGGTGGGATGAGAGGGAAGGCAAGACCAGAGGGACTTATTCCAAGTCACCTTTGGCCATCTGTGAGAAGTCAAGTTGGCCTGAGGGGAAGGGGCTACCAAGAGTCATGCAGGGAATCTGTGTGATTGAGGAAGCTCTAAGAGGGGTGAGCAGGGGGCTATAGAAAGACCAAGAGGGATTGGAAAGTGTGGTTTTTGTGTTGCATTGTTCTGTGTTTGCCTTTGAGTTAAGGTTGTACCAGGGGTGGGGCAGCACTGTCTGAGGGTATCGGAAGCCAGAATCAGCTATCAGATGATCCAGAGGACACTGCATCCTCTACCGACTGCACTTGCAAACCCAGCTGAAAACCAGGTTGTATGAGCTAAGCCTAACAGACCCCAAGCTGTGCCCCTTCCCCAGCCACTGCAGAGATTTCAAAAGGCATTCTATTGTCACCCTGAGCATCATGGTATTAAGTATCCATGTATTTGAAGTGTTGTGTTACCACTGTGAAGTTGTAGTCAAATTAGTGAATATGTGAATGTTGGGCTGTTTATTGTTGATTGTTAACCAATATTATTAGCTTAGTTATGCATTTTTCTTTTCATGTCATTTATAAATTAAAGTTCCTATAATTTATCTTTATATATCTATATATAGAGATCTATAGAGATATAGATCTACTGAGGTATGTATATAATTAAAGTGCATATGTCAGTTTGTATCATGTCTTGCACTGGCAGAAGGGAAATAGGGGTGCTCGGCTGCCACCATTTCTTCAGTGAACTGGGAGAAAGATTGAGGCCATTGGCATCCCAGCTATCCAGAATCAGCAGTAGGCTACCCCTAGTGTGGCGGACCAGGGTTACACTTTCTTAAAGATGGGCACTATATTTTCTCTTTTCCAGTTGTCCAGAACCTCCCCTGATCACTATGAGTTTTCAAAGATAATGGCCAGCAGCTCTACAATCGCATCACCCAACTCCATCAGTACCCACAGATGCATTGCATCCGGTCCCATGGACTTGTACATGTCCAGCTTTTCTAAATAGTTCCTAACATGTTCTTCCACCACTGACGGCTACTCACATTCTCCCCAAACTGTGCTGCCAGGTGCAGTAGCCTGGGAGCTGGCCTTGCCTGGGAAGACCATGGTAAAAAAGGCATTGAGCACTTCTGCTTTTTCTTCATCATCTGTCACCAGGTTGCCTCCCCCATCAGTAAGGGAACCACACTTTCCCTGACCTTCCTCTTGTTACCAACATACTTGTAGGAAGTCTTGTTACCCTTCACATCCCTTGCTAGCTGCAATTCCAGTTATGCTTTGGCCTTCCTGACTTCAATCTCTGCATGCCCAAGCAATATTTTATAGTCCTCCCAAGCTCTTTGTCCAAGATTCCACTTCTTGTAAGCTTCCTTTTTGTGTTTAAACTCACAGAAGAGTTCTCTGTTAAGCCATCCTGGTGACTTGCCACATTTGCTATTCTTTCTGCATATATGGTTTGTTCCTGCACCCTCAGTAAGATGTCTTTAAAATAAAACCAGTTCTCCTGGACTCTTTTCTCCACTCAGATTGGCCTTCCAAGGGAACCTGCCCATCAGTTCCCTGAGAGAGTCCAAGTCTGCTTTTCTGAAGTTCAGGGTCCATACTCTGGTGCTTTCCTTTCTTCTTTCTGTCAGGATCCTGAACTCAATTATCTCATAGTCACTGCTGCCTAATGCACTATCCATTTCTATTTCCCCCACCAATCAGGACAGAACTGGGTCCCAAGTATGAGCTTCAAGTTTTGATCCATCCAGCAGGGATTCTCAAATTTTTTAATAGGAGTCCTGAGACCTGGAAATATAAACAAAGTGTTAAATAATAACTGTCCTACTGGTGACCCACAAGGTGTTAATTTGCAGCCCCTAGGCTCTGACCTGGCTACCACTCCCCCATTACTCCAGCTGCACCAGCAGCCAGGGTCTTTGGGCTCCACCTGGACATGATGAGGCAGCTGGTCACCACGGGATGAAGCTTTGTGCTCCTGAGCCACCAGCCAGCTGTCCCGCATAAGGCCACCTACTGCACCCTGCTAGAATGCCACTTGCAAGCCTCTCCTGGTGCACAATTCAGGAGTCACCCTGGTAGTGGGACCAGATCAGCTGAGATAATGGCTCCCATGAAGGATTCCTGCCATCACATCTGTGCCTTTCTTGGATTAGGAGGGAGGGAGGGAGAGGGGTTGTTTGGCAAGGGGAAATTTTTCTCATTCCTGATGTACTGCAACTCCAGTGGTTCTCATAGATAGCTGGGTGTTATCTCTGGGCCCTGGGCATGTGTAGATGAAACGGGGGCTCTAAATTGAAGCAGTGGGTTTTTAAAAACACCACTTCAATTTAGGGCCCTTTAAACTCCTGAGTCATGCACACACCCAAACTTACCCGCCTCTCTGGTGGCAGAAAAAACAAGCTGCAGTGTGGGGAGGCTGGTGCTTCCCTCTGCGGCAGTGGCAGCCCCCGCCCCCCAGGCAGCACCTGCCCACAGGCATCCAGCTCAGGAGGTCCCAGGGGGCACCACCGCCATGGAGGGAAGCACCAGGCCCCTGCACAGCTCAGGCAGGATATCCAGGGAAAAAAATTCATACATGGTTGGGGCTGGAAGGGACCTCGCAAGATCATCAGGTCCAGCCCCCCAGCACTTGGGTAGGAAAGACAACTAAATCTCTAACTCTGTGTGTGTATATGGCAGTGATTCTTAGCCAGGGTGCCACAAGACACTTTTAAGTGGGATATGGGGTGCCAGACAATATAAGAATTGTTAGATGTGCAAATACCTATGCGTGATTCATAAGGTAAACCAAGAGATTTAAAACCCATAGCGTAAGAACTGTTTTGATCTGCTTTGGGCTCACTAAGTGCTTTGCAACAGAAGAATTGGTCTGGAAGAATTGCCTTCCTGGGCTGCTGATAGGCTGCCTGCATGGGCTTCCTGCAGAGCCCCTGAGCTGCACGGAGCCTAGTGCTTCACTTCACAGCTGTAGGGCAGCACTAACTCTGAGGAGTTTTAGTTTGCTGCACCCCAAGTCATTTAAGGCACATTATGCCACTGATTTTGCTACAGCAGCTGGAATTACTGCACAACGATAGGTAATTGGTACAGAAGTTCAGTGCACTGGTCCTAATCTACATTGTTCTTATTGGAGTGTGTACCAGGCAGGAGAAGAACATCCTAGGGTTGCCGTGCTCTCCCCTAGCTCCCTCTACCGTGCCAGGTCGGTCTACAATGCACCCTCAATCTTGTCCGCCACATCTTGGATGTCAATTATGTCATTAGGGAGGCTGCCTCTTCGGTTCCCTGGACACTGTTATCCTCCTGTACACTAGCCCAGCTCTGCTAATGGGTGTTCCTGGGCACCCCAGCCTTATGGGTTATGCGTAGCTCCAACCATCCCTGCACCACGCCCCAAGCCTCACTGATGGACCGGACGTTGTTTGGCCTGTCCCACACTCTGTGCCCTCTCTGGCACTCGGGCCCTCCACAGCCCTTGTCTCTCAGTCGTGCGCCACAGGCGCTACAGCTTCCACAGTCTTTTCTGCGCTGCCCCCTTTACTCTGGGGTTACTGCAGCCTTGGGGCTCAGGTGGCCATAGCCATGCCTGGCCCCAGCTCTCCTCCTTGGGGTCTCAAACCCCACTGCAGGTGGGCTCAGGTGGTCATAGCCATGCCTGGTCCCTTTGCTGTAAGGCTGGGGTCTGCACACCCCAAGTGCTGTGCCTTCCTTCTCTGGCACTTTTCTTGCTGCCCCTCTCTCTCTGCGGCTGGGGTTTCCACACTGCCACGGGCCCCCTGTGAGGCCTCCCCCATCCCCTTATAGCCTTTCCCAGTCCTCCGGCTTAAAAAACAAACACAAAACACAAGCCTCCGCACTATAACTTAAATCCAGGCCTCACGGCTAAAACATCTTCTGAGCCACCCCACAAGTGCTCTGTGTCTCCCCCATATCACCAACTGCACTCACCTTCAAACTTTTCCCTTTTTCCACTCAGGGCAGAGCTTCTTCTCCTTTTGTCACAGGCAGGCCCCCTTGCCTGGCCTCAGCCTGCGAGCTATATGGGAGCCAGGCCTGCCCCGTCCGCTCAGCTGACTCAACAGGTGTGAGCCCCTAGCGCCTCCTGGTTGCCCTGGCAACCGGCACCTGGGTGGCCATTCCTGCTCTTCACTAGCAGGCACCTTAGTGCCCTGCTACACAGTACACCTCAAACTAGGTCTATTTTAAAACGCTTGCACCATTTTTAAACCAGTCTGTGTGCCAAACTTCTATACAGTCATGGGTTTAGTTAGATTAGTCTAAGTGATCAGAAATCTAAGTGTAATGTCTGTATACAACCTTGGTCTAGTGAGAATTTTCATTCTAAAAGCTTTATTTGGACTCCTGTGTAAATAGGACTTGTCTTCCTTTTATATATGTCAACCCTTACCCCTAACACACACACACACTCCTGATCCCTATGAATAACAATGCCCTTAAATAAGCCTTCTATCCCCTCTTGTTCCACAGAACTCATTGATTTCTTTAATTTCTTTCATGCTGTGGTTTGAGTTGATCAACTTTTGTCTTTACTCTGATCAAGAAGTTTCTGGGAATAAATGTGTTTTTATCCACTTGTATCCAGCAGAATGAAAGAGCTGCTAAGATTCAACACCTTAAACGCAGGACACTTGCAAGTGTAGAGGTACAGTTCTGGCTTGTCCTAAATCCTAAAATGCCCTAGACAAAGCCAGCAGGCTCATCAGCTGCAACCAGCATAGTACCTCCCCAAGCCAGAAGCACTGGCTACATCTTTGAAAAGGTGCCACAAACTCCTCCTACTGCCACAACCCCACAAACACTGCGGACGGGAGCATGAAAAGTTCTAGTAAACACAGACAAATAAATGTTGGTCCTAACCCTTTTCACAGCTCTTCTCAAGCTCGTACCTCACTAGGCTGTACCATGTTCATAGTTCCATCTTTCCAAAACATCTTATAACATGGTAAGACATGGGTCCTCTCATAGTCATCCATGTGTTGTCTTTAAAGCAAAACTATTAACAGTCTGGAGCAAGGAAGGGCAGGAGGGATGTAATTTATTAACAATAAGACTAATTCATTTGATCTTAACTGCAGCTGTACGGGCCAACTAGGGAAGGGAAAAGATTCTTGTTCTGTCTAGTTCCATAGAAACTCCACCCAGCAAACAAAACAAGTCATCTATCGCTCATAACAGGAGATGAACTTATATATTAATCGTTTCATAGGTGCCACACAGAGCACCCTCAGTGTGATTACATAGCTATTGGTTCTCTGAACGAAACAACCTACCTGCTTTTGACATAAACTGCATCGTGTGCAACTGTTGCCAAACGCTTACACAACCTTATCAGCGTAGTTATGGAAGAAAAGGTTGTTTCTGTTTAACAGAGATAAAACCAAAGCTGGCTTTTTAAGCATAAACAAAGGGAAATGAAGATGCAAATATACCTGTCTTATTCTTAAAATCAACCAGGGAAACAGAAGACATTTATAACAGCATGATTTATAGGTCACATTTCCCTGCTTTTCTCCAAGGAACCTTATATGCAAAGAAAACAGTCACAACTAGATTTATATTCAGACTATCCTATTTAAATGTTAAATTGCAATCCAATCTGGCATGGCCTAGAATAACAGTGTCTGGTTTTCCTAGCTGTGGTCCCCACACACAGAAGACTCCAAGCTATAATCAAATAGTTATTAGTCAGGCTTTTGCAAAGGATTGAGGCATTCCATGTTGCTGGCGTGGCCCAGAGGAACTCACAGTTTTCACTAATTAACCCCATTCCCCCACTGCTCTACCTCAAGATCCCACATTGTCTTGCTTCTATGTAAAGAGGATTGGCTGACTGCTCATGATTAGAAATCAAATGGGGTCTCCTAGCTGCCAGTGCAGGAGCTAGAGAGGCAAAGCACTCAGTCTCAAAAGCAGAGTCTTTGACTGATTAATATATAGTGTTCAGGTCAAGAAATGTACCCCTTTTGACTAGAATTATGGCAGGAAGACAAGCATTAGAAACAGAGATTGAAGGGGAGATTTTCAAAACCGCAAAGGATTTGAGCCCTTCAGCTCCTATTAAAAACCTATAACCCCAACACCATTAAAATCATTGGAAGTTTCATTACAGGCTTCAACAACAGAAGGATCAGATCCTTATTGCTAAGGCAAATGAGGCAAGAGTAATTCTCTGGGCTCCATCAGGAGCATGAAGACCCCCTACCTTTACAGGGTAAACTGAAGAAAGAAAGGGGAAGCTGTTATAGTTATTTATAAAAAAAATCTGGATTTTCACTTTTACATTTTTAATGACACTGCTTTATTTTATGTGCAAGTGGGTTTTTAAAATAAAGTATATCAATAAAACCAATTAAAATAAGCGTCCTGGGTTTATCCTAACTAGACGCTGAGTAATTACCTGCTGCCTCCATTTATCTTGAAGTTGGGGAAAAAAGCATTCAGTTCTTCCTGCAATAGTGTTATACAGCAGGGGTGCTCAACCCCCAGCCCCTGAGCCATAGCTGACCCTGCTGCCATGTCATCTGGTCCATGGGCCTCCACCCAGGTCCATGAGGTACGCTGCAGGTTGTGGCCCCGCAGACTAGATATGGGATGCAGGGCCCAGTCCCAGTGCACAGCACCAGACAGAAGAGACTCAGATCCCCAGACCCTGATCCAGGCACATAGGCCCAATCTGGCCCACAGGACCAAAAGGCTGAGCACCACTGTTGTAGAGTGTTGCTATGCATTACTGAACTGTTTGTCTTTCACGCTGGAAGCAGCTATGTTTCAGTCTAGATCAGTGATGCCAAACTCATGATGGCGCCAGGTTGTAATTGGACCATAAAGCTCCTTGCAGGCTGGATCCTGAACTGTTGGTGGTAGAGCAAGTAGCAAAGATGGTGACAGCACCAGCATCCGTGGCAGTGATGGAATAAATGGCACCAGGCCAAACAGCAGCAAGTTGGAAGGGATAGGATCAACAGTGCATCAAAAATACACTACAGAAAGGATTCAGAGAAATTGGAGAGAATCCAGTGGAAGTTAACAAAAATGGTTAGGGGCTGGGGCGTATGACTTCTGAGGAGTGGCTGAAGGAACTGGGCTTATTTAGTCTGGAAAAGAGAAGATTGAGAGCGATTTAATAGCAGCCTTCAACTACCTGAAGGGTAGTTACAGAAAGGGTGGAGCTAAACTGTTCTCAGTGGTGGCAGATGACAGAACAAGGTGCAATGGTCTCAAGTTGCAGCAAGGGAAGTTTAGGTTAGATATTAGGAAAAATCTCTCACTAAGAGGGTAGTGAAGTACTGGAACAGATTACTCAGAGAGGTTATGGCATCTCCATCCTCGGAGGTTTTTAAGATCCAGCTAGAAAAAGCCTTGGCGGAGATGATATAGTTGGGAGTGGTCCTGCTGTGAGGAGGGGTTGGACTAGATGACCTGAGGTCCCTTCCAACTGTAATTTTCTGTGATTCTATAAAAATACCACAATCACAACCCAGATTTCCTCACTGCCTTTCTTAATGACTGTGGCCATTTTTTCTTTGTAGATATATTTACTGAAACAACAGGTTAAAAAATGTTGGGGCTTAGTTCTTATACTAGAGAAACGATAAATGGTAGACAATGGAAAGATTTCCCAGTGGCTATTAGAGGTTTTCAATCAGGAGCAAATCTGAATGGGGGTGGTTAGTAGACATTCATCAAACAGTGTTGAAGTACCTCCTTGAAAGCAAGGAATGTGTGAATCAGTTCAGGATGGAAATAGAACAAGCTACAAGCAAAGTGAAAAACTGCTGAAAAGCTCCAAGTCTGACATCAGTGACCCTGGTCCTATGAAAGTGAAGAGCCTGAGGAAAAATTAAGCCAGGGAAATGTGTATAGATGTTCAGGAGCAATTTAGCTCTGGTTGTTGCTGAGTTATTTTACTCCCAGAGTGGCCATCTTTACTCTGAAAGAAAAAAGCCTGAACATCTGCACCTTTTTGGTTTCTACCAAGAGAACAGCAATTCTCCCAGTAGAACCTGAAAATCTGTACCTTGGCACAGCTATACCAAGCGTATTACAGCCTTAAGACCTGCTGTTTAACATGCTTCCAAGCACCTGTTAACTCTATGTTCACTAGATGTTGATGGAACATGGGCTGGTTTGGATTACTTACCTGGTGCATTAGCCCACTATGTTCCAGGCCTGTTTACTAGTTTGTTGGTTCCAGGAAAAGTCAATTCAATATTTTAAAGCACCAATGAGCACTTAAATGAACATAACATTAAACTTTTTATTTAATTTTCCTGGGAAAATATTCTTAAACAATGCAAGACAAAATATGCCATTGGGTAAGCTGGTACGAAATTAATGGCAAGAGGTTTAGAAATCAAGTTTCTTACCATAACAAGAATGCATTTTAATACAGGGTGTCAAACTTATCTGGTTCTGTAGGCCAGATGAGTGCCATGGGGCCAGTCTGTAGGCTATATTGGGCCCACAGACCCCCTTCTTCCCACTCCTACTTCCCCAGCATACCTGATCCACCAACCTCCCCAGCCAGTCTGGGACCTGTGCTGCATACAGCACAGATCCTAGAATGGCTGGGATGGATCCCGTGTGTAGCAACAGCCATACTGCATGCAGTGGCATCTGCAGCTGGACTCCATCACATCACTCTGGGACGCTCACAGATGCCATGTGCAGTGCGGGTCCCCGACTGCCTGGAGCAAGCAGTGCATGCAATGCAGTCCTGAAGCTGTTGGGGCAGTTATCACATGCACCACAGTCCTGCCAAGGTGGGCACTATGTGCAGCATGGCTACCACTCCAGATAATCCATGCTGCACAGATCCCAAACTGAGTGGAGTGGCTGCTGCATCAGATATACTGTGGGGAGAAGGGGGAGGAAAGGCCTATGTGCCTGATCCAGCCTGCAGACCTGCCCTGTACCACAGGCACATGCGATGCCCTGGGTGTATGTTTGACATCCCTGCTTTCCTATATTTCCATCATTCATGTAAGATAGCTTCAAATGATACAAAATAGCTCTGGACCTGATTCAAATCCCATTGAAACCACTGGTAATGTTCCTGTCCTGCTTTGCATCAGGACCTCCTGCTTAATTTTGCATCTGTCTGAACTTAAGGCCTTGGGAAGTAAGACTGTCCTCCTGTTCTTAAAAGATAAGGGAGAGCAGAATTCCTACGCACAGAGGCACAGACTTCTTGCTAACATTTCTTTGGGAGGAATAAAAAAAAGATTAAGGAGTGAGGAAGCAAAAACCACTCAGATTTTTCCATATACTTTAAAACAAGTGATAATCAGGATAATATTTTTAGGACAATGCTTTATTAAGCAAGGCAGTAAAATTTCTTTCCTATGTAAACCAATTTGAAGAAAAAGCAAAGAGTAACATTCACTGCAGCCTGGCTGAAGGTCAAAACTCCTTCAGAAGTCAGGTCCTCACTTATTTTTAATGTATACAGTAACAAGACAGTCCTGAGGAAGTATGGCTGTCGCTGGGGACCTGTAATAGAAGTCTCCTATGACATATTTGCATGATTATATTCTGAAGAGTCATGAATATTTTTAGTCCGTTGCGGTTTATTGTAGGGTCAGCTAATAAACATGTCTGTTTCACTTACTACAGTTTTAGATTGAAAACCTTTCATAACAGTTTTTAAAGCAGTGGTACAGTTAAGAATCAGTTGGTATTTCAGTTAGGGGCCTCATTCCAGGGCTTATTTGAATTTTTTAAATTTCAGGCTGAAATTTGGTACAAAAGTCATGAAACCAAGAGTGGATACCTATTTAAATGTCAATTCAGTGAAAACTTTATAGCTACTGAGCAGCAATAATAGTGTTAAGTGGCAATATCTGGATGACATCTAGGTAGGAAAAGGCTGAGGGTATGTCCAAGCAGTTTATTTCACCATCTCTAGTGGAATTGAGAACAGATCCTCTGGGCACTGGGACTGTTCTCAGCAGACCTGTTGAGGGCAGAAGTGGCACTCCACAACTTTTACTGCCTGTCACTTTCTAGAGCAATGGTTTTTAAACTTTTTGGACAACAAGACACCCCTTATTGGATGTGAGGCACCCTCCATAACTGTTGTAAATCCAGTGGCACCCAATTTCAAAACCTAATTTATATATTATAGTGTTTATCTCCTTACAGAGGAGCCAGGCAGCAAGGACGGGGGACTGACTAGGCGGAGACAAGATTTAGCTTGCGCTTATCTCCTCAAACCTTGCTTATTAGGCCAGTGCGAATCAGCAAATATTCACTTCAGATTTCCTTTTGGCCAATTTGGAGGGACAGCAATTCGACTCGGTGATTTGAATCACTGTCCCAATTCGATTCGGCCGATTTGGATCCGAAGATGCGGCACAGATACGGAGATTCAGCTAAAAGGTAAGCAGGCAGCAGTCCTCACCGCACTGGACACAGCTGCCTCCAGCTGGTAAGTCTGTTGTGGTGGGCAGAGTGGGGAGGGAAGGGTTGTGGTGGGGAGCAGATCAGTGCCCCCCCAGCGAGGGAGGGATTGGGGCCAGGGCTGGGACAAGCTGCCCAGCCAGGGTGGAAGGGGCACGGGACTTGGAGGGGGCCTCCCACCACTATGCACCACCATGCACTGCCAGTCTGGGAGGGCATGAGAGCAGGCATGTCCCCCCAGTTCTGCGCAGGATGGGCTGGGCTGAGTTGTGCTCCAAACAGGCTGCAGAAGGTGCTGGAAGCAGGGGCTATGCCCTCCCGCAGCTCACCCAGCCTCCCCGCACCTCCCGGACCAGCCACAGCTTCGCCCCAGCTGGGCAAGGAACATCAGGGCATGGTGGTGGGCACATGCACCAGCATCGAGTAGGGACCAGCAGCGTGGACTATGAGGAATTTTAGGTTGGCTGCAGCCCCCCATGGCCCCTGTTCCACTGCACTGTGGGGTGGGCGGAACCAGAGCTGCACTCCCGGCTGCAGCCTTCCAGCGTGCAGCCCAGCCCACCCCACACAGATCTGGGAGCACACACCTGCTCCCATGTCCTCCCAGATCAATGGCGTGCTGTGGCACACAGTGGCGGGAGCCCCCCTCCGAGTCCCACGCCGCTTCCACTCCAGCTGGGCAGCTTGTCCCACCCCCAGCCCCAAGCCCTCCCTCACTGTGGGGGTGTTGATCTACTCCCCAACCCCTCTTCCCTCCTCCCTCCACCCACCACAGACTTACCAGCTGGAGGCAGCTGTGTCCAGCGTGGTGAAGACTGCTGCCTGTTTTAGTCTAGGGCTGAATCTCTGAATCAGCACCAAACCCTTTCTGAACTGATTCAGAGGCTTCTGATCCAATTTGGACCTATTAATTGGTCTCCTGGATTGAATCTGATTTGGAAATTCAGCTGCCAAATTGGGCCAAGTCTCCTCCGAATCGAATTGGCTACCAAAGCTTTGCACAGCCCTATTACTTATATCTACACACCTCACATCACCCTGGTTGAGAATCACTCTTCTAGAGATAGCCAAGAGCAAGGTTGGACTACAGCACAAGTTAGAACACTCCTGAGTTTGTACTAACTAGCACTAGCAAAATGTTGTTTCTCTTTAGGATCCCTTCTGTCAATGCAGAAGGTTGCTAGCCCACAGGGCATTTCAGCCAGACTGTTTACCATTCTCAAATGCATCTCTCTCTAGCAATCCAGAAATGGGTGGAACAGAAACAACTCTGCCATGGTTTCACCAAGCAGGGATTACCCTATGCAAAGGTAATCCCTGCCAATTGTTTAAACTAAGTTTCCTCCCACTTTGCATCACTGACACAGCACAAAAAGATCAGGGTGGGACTAGCAATATGTCCCCAGTTTTTTGCCCTCCATAGAATATCATCACTTAGTGCCTGTTCTAACTGTGTTCCAATTCCATAATTTCTTATCTACCAACTCAGTTTTTAATTATATAAAACTGTGTTATAGCTAGTAAAAGATCCAGCCAAATTGCCCTTGATTCACCCAAAGTACCTAAGCAAATCAGTGGACATTTAAAATATATTAAGAATGCAAGTTCAAGTTGTATTTAAAAATATGCAGTGGACTATATTAACCTTCACTTAATTTCCAAGACTAGAAGCTTCGATATTGCTTTACTGTCAGCTATAGGTGTCATAGAATAGTTGCATACAAGATTTACTGTACAACTCCTCAGGAAATTTAAATCCTAGCTCTGGCTACGAATACATTGTGAGAATTTTTCAGAAATCAAATCAGCTCCAACTGAGAATAGCATGTGTATCTTATCTTCCTTTTCCCTACATGATTCCATAGCTTTCCAACAATGTGAACACTTAGACTAGGTGCATTAATGAATACCTCCGGGGAAAAAAATGAGCCAGCCAAGCCTTCTCACTCTTTTTCTGAACATTTCTTTATAAAAAAACAATGAGAGACTTCAGCTCCCTTAATTTAAAGTAGGGTTATCAATGTTGAAAACCACAACAGGCCTCTAAATAAAAATGAGGGGATATAATTAACATATTTCATGGTGTACAGGTTGACACAGTGTAAAAGTCAACCCCATTTTTCTGATCCAAAAAAGTTAAGAATTGCATATACCTGATGTATAAATCGACCTACTTTTTGGATCAGAAATATGGGATCGATTTATACAGGCCCCTGCGTGCCCCTTCTGAGGGCTGGGCCCTGAGTGGGTAGACACATGCCGCAACACCACTCGCAGGGGACCAGGCCAGGCCTGGTGCTCGGCTGGTGCAGCCCAAGCAGTGCCACTCGCAGAGGATGGGGCCATGCCAACTGAGCGCCGAGCCTGGCCCCATCAGCGCTCAACTGGTGTGGCCTCAGTCCCCACAAGCATGGTATGGAGACACCACTTGGCTGGGCACAGAGCCCAGCCCTGGCCCCTGCAAGTAGCACTGCCTACGCCACGCCAGCCAAGCACCATGCCTGACCCCATCCCCTACAAGCGGTGCTGCCTGGGCTGCACAAACTGAACGCTGAGCTTGGAGCCCCTTGCAGGGATTAGGGCCAGGTTTGGCCCTTGACTGGTGCAGCCTAGGCAGCTCCACTCGTGGGGGCAGGGCCAGGCTCAGCACCCATCCAAGCACCATCTCCACAGTGCACGCACAGGAGATAGACCTTGCCAGCCAACCACTGAGCTCGGCACCCAGCTGAGCTCAGCACCTGGCCAAGCAGCATCTACATAGTGATGGCAAGGCCCACAGGCCTTCATACGGTATTTAAGTCATGGCTGAATTTTAAGAGTTAAAAATTGGACTTCAAACTTAACTTATACATTGTGAAATATGGTAGTTACATTTCAGATATGTGCAAGTTTAGAGACCAAATATCAAACTTGGGTTCTTTCATACACTTGCCCAAACCCACATCTTAGTTACCTAAATAGTCATTTTAGATGCTTAAGTGACCAGTTAGGCACTAAGCTTGTCCGAAGGCACTTTCATTTGAGGGACGCCAGCTGAAAATTAGGACCACACACTCAGTCACAAAAACACGGAACTCAGCCTTGCTCCAACCTTAATTCCCTGGGCTCCCCCAAGAATGTACTACATACAGTCACTAAGCTTGAGGAAACAGGTCGTCTTACATTCAAGAGCTGTACTACTGAAGTGACAAAGAAAGTCTAAACGGTAAACAGGTTACGGTTACCTCCGACAGCAGAGCCAACTGAGGAAGCATAAGGCACCTCCTTATTCCCTTGTACCAGGTCACAGGCCTGGTGCCCCTCACCCACAACTGGCTGAGCCAGGGGGTGCAGTCAGAGCACTAGCTCTGCCATTACAAAGCACCAGCTATAGTGGCACAGGGGGGCAGTATGACACATTGGGCATATGCTTAGAAAAGGGTACTTTAGCTGATAGCAGAAGGCAGGTAACACCCAATTCCCAAGCTGCTGCTATGGCAGCACAACAGGTTGTCTCTTCTAGGGAGTTCAGTGCAGACACACATGAACAATAATTTACCAGCCAGATTTATTACTTGATAAGTCCAGAGATACCAGATTTCTGATTCCATCCTGAAAGTCAAATTAATTAACTTCAGAAACTGTCAAAGCATCACTTATGGAAAGTAATCTACTGAATTTGCAGCAGTCCATTTCCTTCTGCTGAGTTCAGCAGCAAAGACTAGCCCTAGACATTAAGAAAATTTAAAGGTAAATGGGCTTTTAATGCTTGCCTTGCTTGCCCCATTATTTGCTCTTGTTGCCAGGCAATCAGCAAGATGCATGTCTGAGAGAAGGAAAACCAAAGAAACAAATACTAACCTGCACTTTGTTTCCATGTAATTAATAGAAAACTCCAGCTAACTTCAAACCAGATAGCAGGCAAAAAAATCAGTCAGCGCCATGAGAGTGAAGTAGCTGGAGAGAGCTGGATCTTCTTGTTCAGGCATGCTGCAAGCAAAAATCTGCCCTCGTTCACACTTCTGTAACCCCACTGAAGACAACAAGATGTTTAAGTATTACCAAGACAACTGGGCCTGTAGATGAAGAACGAGCCACACAGTTCCCCGTGACTCTCAGTTCAAACTGTCAGTCTTACAAATCCAAACTATGTTTGTGCTTATCAAAGGCAAATTTGTCCCACAAGTCACTGACACACACAGAAAAGTACCCCCTCAATGTCCTTTTCCAGTCACTTCACATCATACTTTCAGTTTCCTATTCTTTCACTCATAATTAAAATATCCAATTGTCCCTAATGTGCTGTCGTTCACCCAGTCTCAGATCAAACACCCTGGGTCCAATTTTGCTTTACTTTCCTCTGATTTTATACCAACACCACTGACATCAGTGGAATTAGTCACTCAAGGATAATTACAGTAACTCTCTTGATTCAATGGAATTACCCTAGATATATGCCATTGCAATTGATAGTAGAATTTAGCCCCTTGCCTCCAAAAAGAAGGTAGATAATTACAGTTAATGAGTTCTGAAGACAGTAATATAAGATAATCCAGTAATTTGCATAGAAACACTGGTACATTTAGAAAGGAAGCAAGATGGAAGTCAGACTCAGTCCCATTTGCATTTGGATATTATCATTACAATGTCATTCTTACCAGGGCCAAATGCCCAACTGTTACAATTTCAGCTGTTTCCATCTCAACCAGTAACAGAGTATGTCCACTAGAGATCTAATTAGCATCCCCTTGACACTAAAATTATAGTGGTGGGAAAATAAACTTAATTTTTCTACCAGTTCACTTAATGTTTTATTTCTATAAAATAGCATTACATTTTAAACAAAACTGAAGGATTGACTAGGGTTTTCTTTCCTTTCAGAACAAAGTCCACAGTGCCATCCCTCACATCCTATTAAAGTCAATCACTTTGACCAACTCTTCACCCACTCCAGCTTCTTCAAAACTACACAGCTTCTCTCATTTTTTGCTTTGCCTCATTCTTCATGCCTTATCCCAGGAGCGTAACTGAGGGGCGGGGGTGACCAAGGCAGTAGCCCCCGGTTCCAACGTTGTGGGTGAACACAAAACTAGCTGGCACCACAGCACTGGCTAACCACAACATTGCCATCAGCACCACAGAAGCCAACACTGCTCTGGGCATGGAGCTGCCTTGCTACACCTCTGCCCCCACCCCAGCTTTCTTCCTCTTACTGCTTTCCACCAGAGACGCTTCAAAATTCCAGCAGTCAAACTGACTCTCCTTTTTATATTCTCCTCTCGTCCCTGCTGCTCCCTGGCTTAGTCTGTCTTTACAAGAGATTTCTAAAGATCGTGCTTGTGCCTATTCAAGCTTCAGTTATTTGGAGATCAATTACCCTTCTGTTTTTCCAATTTTACACAATTTAAAATCCCCGTTGGAAAATATCTCTTTTTCTCATGCTAATACTAACTCTGTCCTCATGCCTGTTCTCTTCTGCTGTTATGAATGTATTCTCAATAAACACTGATCCCAAGTTATTTGCTTCTGTTGTTGATTAGTTACTTGCCATTTTATTGCTTTGTTCTTCTGCTACATTTACTCAGGACTTTACTCTGCCCCCTCATTGGCTACCAGATCAAAGGGTATGCTTACATGGCACAATGCAGTACTGGACAGAGATACTATAACTAGCTTTCCAAAACTAGGCTAAGTTAGCCCATGGGGGTGAATCACATTAACATGGTTACCCAGCTTCTAACATCCAAGCTAGCTTTTTTACAGCTAGCTCAAGTATCTCTATGTGGCACAGCACTGCACTGTGTAGATACATTCAGAGCTATGAATTCAGATTATTTCCTTAATTTAACCAAAAAGGGAAAATGAATACTAAGAATTTGACTCACCCCACCCCCACGCTCATCTAGAATAGTACTTTCCTCCATGAGTAATCCCTCAGAGAAGACGCACAGGAGTTATAAACTCTTTGGGGCAAAAACCATCTGTCTGCTCCACATTTCTATAGCACCCAGCGAAGTGGGGTCCTGAACCATGACCCAAGATCTAAGGGTATGCTTATGCCACCTCCTCAACTTCTACGGGGGCAGAAAAGGACACTCTTGAGCACAGCCTGATCACCCATTACCACTCACATGTGCCAAACATGGAAGTGCCACTTGTGGGTCACATCCTTACTGCTGCTTTCAAGACTTCTATCTCTAGGCAGAAGCCATAGAGCACATGCAAACAAAAAGATGTACTCAAGAATATCCTTTAACTAGTGTAGAAGGGATGCAGCATAGCTATACCAGGAGCTACCCCAATACAAATAATGGAGAATTTTAAGCAAATCAGAAGATGCACAGCCAGACCACCTCCAGGAGTGGGAAAGGCAATGTATTTAGCTGTTCTTGTTCTACCTCCTTAGCTGTCTCTAGTCTTGAATTTGTACTTAAAGCAGACAATAAGTGCCTCATGAGAGAGAGTCTGTGCCAGACCTGGGCTGCCAAGGGATTCTATCTGGCCCATGGCAAGTCCCTTGGCCCCACCCAGCCCAGGCATAGGGGGCAACCCAGGCTGTGACACATGTGGCTGGTCCTGCTGCCTCTGGGAGCACAGCATGGCAGGGCAGGGATGTTGTGATGGTGGGCCTCTGCTTCCCAGTAGGCCCCACAGTAACCGCTCCTTCTGGCTTGGGCTGCTAGCATCTCCACTTCCACCAGACCTGTCCCTGTCCCCACTGCCTAAACACCCCAGCCCATCTGCCCCACACCCAGCACTGGGGGTGCTGGACAGAGCAGGTGGGCAGGGGGCAATTGATCCTATCTGGCCAAGGCCCATCCGCCCCACATCCACTGGGGCTGCCAGATGGAGCAGGTGGGGGGTCTCCATTATGTCTGGCCAGGGCCCCCGTGGGCAAAGCGAACTCAGCCGGGGAGATGGGATGGGGCCATAGGTGGGCAGGGTGTGGCATCTGGGCATGTGAGGTCCAGGGCTGGGATGATGGGGTGGTGACAGCATGGGGCTAGGGCCCAGGGCTCTGGCAGATGGAGGCCCATGGGGCTGGGGCCCAGAGTACATGCTCTGGGACACAGGCTGCACACAGCCCCCACTCCAAAGCAGAGCTGCAATCTGGTTCCAGCACCTGTCATAGGGACATGCAGAGACTGGATTGTGACTCTACTCCAGAACCTGGTCCCACATTGTCACCACCCCACAATCCCAGGCCTGTCCCAGAATGCCACTCCCTGCCCACCTGTAGCCCCATCCATCCACCTAGCTGAGCACGCCCTGTCCATAGGGGTCCCAGCCAGTCACCATGGAGACCCCACCCACCCACTCCATCTGGCACCCCCAGCAGTGGGCATGGGGTGAACAGGTCCAGGCTAAATAGCATCAATTGCCCCCATGCCAACCTCCGTGCCCTGCTAAGCCAGGTCAGCACCACCACCACCACCCCCAGCCACACACACACACACCACACCAGATCAGCCCCACCCCTCCACCTAGCCTGCAACAGCTCACCAAAATCCCTAAAGTGGCCCTCCAGCCAAAATAAATGCCTACCCTTGGTATATACCAAAGCTCATTTCCTCAATGTTTGATTCTTCAAATATTAATAAAATGTCCTTTGCACAAATAAATGCTTTTCCTTATGGTCAAAATAGCAGAGTGAAGAAATGACCATGAAATACAAGGGCCTCTTCATCTTTAACATTTAGTTAATGATCAGTTTCGGTTAAGCAAATAAATAAAATGCGGCATAACCACCAACTTATTTAGTGCTTTTCATTTCAGTTTGCACAGTCATAATGGCATGCAACATTTACCATTTTACTTCTCTGGCTGCTCAGCAGTATTTTTGCTTCCCATTCTGAGTATTTTGCATGCAGGATTTCTGCTTCCTTTAAGAGATCTCCCAGCTTTCCACCAGACTCTACAAACATCTTTTTGTACTTCAGCAGTTTTCAGTCTCTCCTGACCTCCTCCTGTGCCATTTCAAACCTACATAATGAGATGAAGACTTAAACCCAGAATACTTGACCTTATAATTGACTTGCAAAACTAACTACCTGATTTGCAAGAGTAAGTGTCCAGATTATCAACCACAAATCAACCGCAGCTGCAAAAATAGAGATGTAAATGGCATTCAAAAAGGGGAAGATGCCTTCTTTAAAAAAACAGTTCCAAAATACATTCTGAAAGATCAGACCTGAAAATGTACAGTGCTGATTATTGTTTTGTTATTAAGGCCGTTTCTTAGGACACATCTGCATTATGGAGCCTCTGATGCTATATACACTAGCATAGCAGCATAAGTCAGCCAAAAGCATTTTTCTGACAGTACAGCTATACCACCTACCTGACCAGCACAAATCAAACAAAAAGAACATAGCTATCAATGTAGCTGTGTCTACACCAGGGATTTTGCAAACAGAGCTATGTTAGTAAAACTCTATAGTTGGACCAGAACTTACACAATGGGATTTTTTGACACGTTTACTTCTTTTTGTCCTGAGATTCTGTGGAACATATGGTTTAAGATACAGAGATTTTCAAAAGTTGGTAGATAGCCCCCTAATTTCCACTATAAAACTGTTTGTGCCTTTGAAAATATCCCCCAAAGACTAAAGGCCAGATCAAGGTTAGTAGCATCTCAGTGACTCCTTAGCCATTGCAGTGCCTAAAATTACATGCCCAAGCACAGGAAAAGGATCCAAATAGACAGGGATGGGCCTAGGATTCTTATGCAATCAGTAGGGAAAGTTAGACACTTGTAAAGAGTTATAGAGGATTAGACACCTCTGTTCACTATACAGAGAATGGAGATTTGGGCACCTCCAAAACAGTGATTTTGAGAGTGCAGAGACACCTAGAAGTAGCCGGTAAGAAATACTGAGCAGAGAAATGTAATCTGAACTCTCAACCTTCTCCAGAGCTTTGGTACCTTATTCCAGGTTGCACATTACTTATTTCTGTCCACTCAGGATCCACTGCACCTAGTCTTTCTTCTGAGGTAGGTGCCGGGGGGTGGGGAGGGTGGAACTTTTTGCATAATAGCTCACTGTTCAGAGCACTTGTCTGTGAATGGAAGACCTTGGTTCTAAACCTTTAGCCTGAGGGATTAAAATTAATATGTATCATCTCCCAGGAGTACACCGAAAACCAGCAAGCTATAAAATAGCCAGGGCCAGAAGGACACCTCTGGAAGCTAAGAGTCAGAAGGCCAGAAAGAGAGAATCTGGAGGAAGCCTGACTCTGTGGCCAACACCTCAGAGACAGGACTTGAGTCTCCTGGTCCTTGCTCCCGTGACTGTTTATGCATCTTGCATTAGTCAGTTGGCAAAGGGAAAAGGAGAAAAAAAAATAGAAGTCATAAACCTGGGAGTATTACCCAAACCTCCCCTCCTCCCAGCTAAATGCCCTAAACACTAAACTATAGAGATAAGCTCCTTTTTGTTGCTCTCCTTCTTGCATGAGGCAAATACTGCATATCTTGCACTGAATTCAGCCTTGCCAGTGTGAATTGGGCATGCTCTCACATCTAATGAATCAAGCCACTACAGGGACTTTGGCTAAATTTAGATACAACTCTGGGTTAGGGTCAGACGGAACAGCAAACAAGGGCAATGTCATGGTGGGTGTCTGCTATAGACCACCAGATGAGGAGGAAGATGAGATGGATAAAGCTATCATCAAACAGCTGGCAGAAGTTTCCAGATCGCAGGCTCTGGTTCTCAAGGAGGACTTCAATCACTGACACTGCTGGGAGGGCAATACAGCAGTACACAGGCAATCCAGAAAGTTTTTGGAGAATGTTGGAGAAGCCAACTAGGGCTGTGCTCTTCTTGACCCACTGCTCAAATAGGGAAGAACTGGTACAAAAGGTAATAGTGGGTGCCAAATTGGGCAGCAGCAACCATGAGATGATTGAGTTCAGGATCCTGAAGAAAGGACTTTGACTTTTTAATTACTTTATTCAGGGGTTCAGGGATACAACAATGGTGGCCGCTTGCAAAGCAAAAGCACAAACAACTTACTACCAACCCAAAAATGAGATCGGACAAGTCTCTTTGTCCTCGGATCCAGAAACCAAATTGGGCAAGGGAGTTCGTTTTCCACACGGGAGCCACCCACACCCATTTTAATGCCCACCAAAGTGCGTCCAACGCACACCAAATACCAGAGAACCAAAAGATCCGAGCCACAGACCGTCCGCAAAAGTGCGTCCCACGCACACCAAATCCCGGGCCAAAAGAATCCCCGGAACAACCAAAACACCAACACATCACACCATGACACACCCTTTCGCTGCATTTCCCGTCGTGTCTCACATGCTACGCGGTCGGCATGCCGGCCACACAGTCCTAAACAATTCCGACCCTGTTCCATCCCATCATACACGTCACACAACCTTCAACTTCCACACAACAGAGAGCAAAAAACCAGCCTGGTGAGGGCCTAGGACGCGGCAGAGCTGGAAGTCGCAGTTCGACACCGAGCCAGCCTGGTCGCCCAGACCGGTCATGACATCAGAGCGCGTATTTGAGATGGCCGTCCTCCACCCGGCACAGCGCGCCCTCAAGGGCCCAGCGCGCCTCAAAGGCGGGCACCACCCGCCAGAGCACAGTGTGCTCAAACTCCAGTGAGAGGCGCGCCTGCACCAGAAGGCAGAAAAGCCACAGGGCATCATCTGAGCCGGTCCCGGCAAGCCAGTTCCGGTGGCTCTTGAGGACAGCCAACTTGGCCTGACCCAGCACAAAGTTGGCCAGGCAGACGGGGCCTCTCTCAGCCGCCCAGTATGAGCAGGAGCACACATAGGTGGTCTCCGAAAAGCTCCTGCCCAGAGCCCGCAGCAGCAGGCTGAGGGTGACAAAGAGCGGCTGCAGGCGGGGGCAGTCAAGGAAAGCGTGAAAAAGGGTCTCCTCACCACCCCCCGGGCAGAAGGGGCAGGCTGTCGAGGCAGCTGGGTCCAAGTGGGACGCAAACGCGCCAGTGGCTAGGATGCCGTGCAGCAACCGCCACTGCAGGTCTCCAGTCTTCTTGGCGATTGGCGGCTTATACAATGTGCACCACGCCGGGTGGGCCGGTGGGGAACCTGGCGGTCCCAGGCGCCGTCGCCACGGTGTGTTGGGGCGTCCCGCCAGCACTTGGGCATGGCAGACGTGGATCACCCAGGCGTATAAACCTCTACACGACAGAGAAGCAAAAGGACAACCCGTGTCACTGTCAGGAGGCACAGGGAGCGTCAGCAGGGTGCCAGGGCCGCCGGCCAGATCGTCGGCCACGGCTGGG
>NW_017728947.1:74502236-74538387 GCF_001723895.1 Crocodylus porosus
CTTTGACACTGTCTCTCACCCCATCCTCATCAATAAATTAAACGACTGTGGCATTGATGCCTACACAGTTTGGATGGGTAAAAAACTGACTGACAGGGCATACCCAGAGAGTAGTGGTGGATGGGTTGTTCTCAACCTGGCGAGATGTGAGCAGTGGGGTCCTCAAGGTCGCACTGTTTAACATCTTCATCAGCGACTTGGACGAGGGGGTGAAAACCACGCTGTCCAAGTTTGCTGATGATACTAAGATATATGGCTAGGTGGACACACTTTAAGGAAGAGAGAGGCTGCAAATAGATTTAGACAGACTACAAAAGTAGGCAGATGAGAATAGGATGGGGTTCAATGTAGGTAAATGCAGGGTGCATTTATCCTTGGGAGAAGGAATCCACAGCATACATATAGGCCAGGGAGTTCCCCTCTTGAAAGCACAGAGGTGGAACGAGATCTTGGAGTCATTATTGATTCCAAGACGAACATGAGCCGCCAATGCCAGACCGCAGCCAGCAAGGCCAGCCATACCTTGTCATGCATTCAAAGATGTATCTCAAGCCGGTCCAGAGAGGTGATACTTCCCCTCTATGCGACTTTGGTCAAGGCTGCAATTGGAGTACTGCATCCAGTACCGGGCACCACACTTTAAAAAGGATGTAGCCAGCCTGGAGAGGGTCCAGAGAAGGGTCACCCGCTTGGTGAGAGGGCAACAGGACAGGCCCTATGAGGAGAGACTGAGGGACCTAAACCTGTTCAGCCTCAGCAAGAGGGGGCTGAGGGGAACCTCGTGGCTGCCTACAAACTCATCAGGGGAAATCAACAGCAAATAGGTAGAGCCCTTTTTTCCCCGGCACCACCTGGGGTGATGAGAAACAATGGTAATAAGCTGATGGAGAATAGGTTTAGGTTAGAGATCAGAAGGCAATATTTTACAGTCAGGGTGGCCAAAATCTGGAACCAACTTCCCAGGGAAGTGGTCCTCTCCCCTAGCTTGGGCAAATTCAAGAGGAGGTTGGGTGATCACCTGTCTGGGGTCTTGTGAACCCAGCACTCATTCCTGTCTGTGGCAGGGGGTCATGTTAGATGATCTGTTCAGGTCCCTCCTGACCCTAGCTACTATGAAACTATGAAAGCTTGTCTCAGGTTATCCCAACCATGCAGTTGGTCCAATGAAAGATATCACCCATAAAAATCCTTGTCTCTCTCTGTAATGCAGTGCATTTATTTATTGATTGATATTCTTGTAAGTGTATCTGTCCCCTAGAAAGTTCGGGGGCAGGGGTTATGATAAAACCAGATAAATTATAAAGATAGATCAAAATATTAAAATAAAATCATATACAATAGAAAAAGCTCCCTAGGCAATCCCCCAAAACCTAACCATGACCACTGACTGCCTGCCCAAATAAGAAGTCTTACAGTGTTCCTGGAAGATGTCCAGGCTCAGGCTCTGATATACTACAAGGAATAGGGAGTTCCAGAGCTGAGGAGCAACTACTAAAAACAGTAATGTAACTAAGGGGGAGTGACTGGGATACCAGCCCTAAGTACTGATTCACATGGGTACAAAATTAACAGCTGCTGGTGCTGCTCCCCAACCTGTTGTACCATCACATGCAACTATAGCAGCCACTGCACCATCATCACATAGGACACAGAGCTACTCATTTACACCTCTAACCAAGAATGACTTCCCATTTGTTTTTTCCAAAAAACTTGATGCACAGATGGTACCTGCAGGAGGTGGCTCTCAGATGACCTTAGAGATCATGATGGAACATACAGGAGGGCTCAGACCATTTAGAGCATCATAGAGCCCCTAGAATTGCATCCAAGAAACTATTGGAAGCCAGTGCAGACGCTGGAGCATTGTAGTCATGTGCCCCATCCCCACCAAAGGGCATATTATAGATGTATCACCTGTTTTTCTTGATCAGTTTTTCTGATAGCAGTTGAGAATGTTTAAAGATTCTTAATCCTTCCTCTAAGGACAGGCAAATAACAATACATTACTCATACCTGTGCATTTAATATAAACATTATATTATAATTAGGGTCAGCAACATTTTTGGGCCGTGCCAAAAACACCCACAACCTTTACTTGGAAGATGTTGGTGTACCGGGGTGGACAGCAGGACTGGGGCTCCATGAACCCTGGTGCAGCTGCTTGCAGCCTCCCCACCACTTGCCATGAGTAGCCCAGGAGAGTGGTATAGCTGCAAGGGGCCCAATCCTTGTTGTTGCAGTGCAGCCCAGGCCCCTTCCCCACCATCCTCCCAGAGCTGCGCATGTGCATGCAAGCCACCACCGAAAATAAGCTGACCTAGGGCTCTGTTGACTCTTGTGCAGCTGCTTGCAGCATCTCCACCACCTGCTATAAGCAGCCCAGGCTCTGTGGCAGCCAGCAGGGGCCTGTTTGAGCTAGCTGTCGCAGGCAGCCAGGATGCTGCAAGCATCTGCACAGGAGTCCAGAGCCCCAGCCCAGCTTGTTGCCAGTGGTGGATGCACCTATACCTTGGAGTAGATGGCAGGAAAGTGATCTGGGCCGCACCAACAAGGACCAGGCCCCTTGCAGCTCTCCTGTTGTCCAACCTAAGGTGAGCATGCACCAGCCACCAGCAATGAGCCAGGCCAGAGCTTTGTGGACCCTGGTGCAGCTGCTTGCAGCATCCCAGCCGCCTGCCACAGCTGGCCCGGGCTCTGGGAAGGCTCCTGTCACCTACCATGGAGCCCAGGCTGCTCACAGCAGGTGGCAAGAAGGCTGCAAGCAGCTATACCAGGGTCCATGGAGCCCTGGCACAGCTCACTGCTAGCAAATGGTGCACACGCACTTCGGGGCAGATGGCATGGGAGCCATGAGGGGCCCAATCTCTGTTGTGGTAGCACAGCCTCTTCCCCGCTGTCCACAAGGCATATGTGCCAAGCAAAATACCTTTGCGTGTCACACTGCCACACGTGCCTGGAGTTGCTAACTCCTATTATAACTGATCACAAGGATGGTCCTGCAAGCTGTCATGTGCTTGATTTTCCCTCGAAAAAAAATACAATTATGAGCCCCCTACTTATTCAATCACATTTCTTACTGCAAAGCCAAAATCTGTGTTTACACTGTCCACAATGCTGATCTTTGCTGCCCAATTATTCTTAAGAACCTTACATGCCATCCCTTATATTTGGGAAAAACTCCCATCAAAAGTCAGAAAACCACTACCTTATCCTCTCTAAAATCTCTCTCTGCTATGCTGGTTGATGCCAGGGAGGATCTAGCAGAGGATTAATCACTCTAGACATGCCCTGTTCATATATTCTCCCGCTACAACATCAACTACTGCCACCGTCAGAGACAGGCCTATTTGTTGTACATTGACAATAAGCATAGTTCCACCAGGACATACACTGCACGCCCTCCTTAATAGTTAGAGGTAGGCCACTGAGAGTACAACTAATTCTGGGGACCAAATCATGGGAAAACATAATCAGGTGCAAGTGATAGGTTAATAGCTATGGTACCAAGGGAGGACGCTGACATCCAAGAATCAGGCAAGAGGAGTGCAGCCCCCCTCAACTTTGGCTATGACACACATGCTCAGTGAGCTCTGAGCTCACTGCCTGGTCAGTGTGGGCTCCCGCCAGAGCTCTGTGTGAGCAGTGAGCTCTGGGCTGATCAACTGATTGGGATTGGGTCTGGCTAGAGCCCCTGCTTTCATGTAGCTCCATAGCCCAGGGGGTGAACACAGGTGCTGTTCATCCTTCCCCTCCCTAACCCTCTTGGCTGAATTCAGCAGCAGGGAAAAAAGAAGGGACAAGCAGCAGTGGCAATACTCACCCTCCAGGCTCTGGAGCCATGCAAAAGCAAGGGCTCCAGCCAGACTCTACACTCAGAGTTTACATACAACACAGCCAAAGGGGGAATACAGTTATGTTGCCACACCCCATCTAGATCCACTCCTGATTTTGCTTGTAATTAAGGCAATATTTTTACATTTATTCTCTGTTACTTAAGTAATTACTTCAGTTATTAAATGTCTTTTTCCCTGTAGTAGGTCTTGCCAGATCACTTCATGGATAAGCAAGTATTTAGCTATGGAATTGCTCTAAGGGATAGCAGGTGAGTTGCTTTCAACGGTTGTCAGACTTGCTTTCAACCATTAATAGCATGAATAGCAAGGAAAAGGAAGAAAAAGAAGCACAAGTATGTTTTCCAAGTGAAAACAAATGTATGCAAATATTGCAGGGCACAATTCCAATCAGATTTACACCAACACGAGTCAGAGATAACTGCAATGACTTCAGTGGTCTGATAAACCAGTAACAGAGACACCTCTGAACAGAATCTGTTTTAGAGTTTGTTATGCACCTTCTCCCTTCTTTAGGTTTACTAATGATACTGCCCTCAACTAAAACACCTACTGATTGTTGCACTGTTTGCCCTTGCAGTTCAAAAGATATATCAGTTAATATTTTTTACCCTTTTTTGCCAAAGTCCCCCCAATCCTGCAATGACCAAATGCACATGTTCAACTTCAGATACTGTGAGTGCTGTCATTGATTTTGGTGGGATTGTTCTCAGCATGTAAGATAATAAAGCATTAAATCTTGGCAAGGCTGGGGTTCAAGCTTGCACCTGTCACAAGTCCTATTTATATACTTGACATATGTTGCGATACAGGGCTTTTCCTTGTGCATAACATACCATTCTGCCAAAATATATAATCAAAATAAGGACAGTTGTGTCTGGAGTGAACATACTGTAGGTACTTGTCAAAGTAAGAGTGACAGTTAATTTTACTCATGTCTGCTATTCCAGATTATTCAGAATTGTACTTAAAGTGGCACTGTGGTCCTTCAAGGGAAGGTGGACATGATAATGATATGCTGAAGTACTTTTCTCTTCTGCATATTATAAATAATATCATAACATTAGAATTGCAAAAGCCATATTTTACTTATAATTTATTTTCTTCAAGTACAACTGGCCTACAGGCATACCTCGGAGATATTGCAGGTTCGGTTCCAGACCACCGCAATAAAACGAATATCGCAATAAAGCGAGTCACACGAATGTTCTGGTTTCCCAGTACATATAAAAGTTATGTTTACACTATCCTTTAGTCTATTAAGTGTGCAATAGCATTATGTCTAAAAAAACAATGTACATACCTTAATTAAAAAATACTTTATTGCTAAAAAATGCTAACCAATGGAAAAATGGCACCGATAGACTTGCTCGACGCAGGGTTGCCACAAACCTTCAATTTGTAAAAAACGCAATATCTGCGAAGCGCAATAAAGCGAAGTGCAATAAAACAAGGTACGCCTGTATTTGGAAAACTTCCCATTTCTTGATCCTTGCTAAGACTAAGCAGACTTTTCACTACTTAGTTTTCAGATGTTTATGAGCAAAAATTACACTACCTCAGAAATCTCCCAAGACAGGAGCCTAAAAGAGGTGGTGGGGCAACAGGAGCACTGATCCCGGGGTGGGGAGGGAGTGAAATAGAAGCAATTGAACTGCCAGAAAAGTGACTGTCTTGTTCCCCACCAAACAGCCAGTGATGCTGCTCCATAAGTTACTACCACCCAGGATGCTCAAGAGTCACATTTTGTCTCTGGTCCAAGACACTTCACTTTATCTTGAAAAAGCAACTGACATGGTGGGGTTTTCAACCTTTTTTAATAACTGTACCCCCAGCAGCCAGATGTAGAGCTGGGGGTGGGGTGGAGGGGGCAGCAGTGCACAGCCAGATGTGAAGCTCAAGTCAGACATTATCTGACTTTCAGTGTGCCAGGCTGTGGACTTGAACCTAGAGCCTTGGCCTACCTAGTATGGTAGCTCACTCCAGCCTGCCACCTCCTGAACAGAATATTAGGGCAGACACAGGTGGCCAGAACACTTCATCTGAGCCGAACCACATACCCATTCCCTGCTACTGCATTGGCCAGACAAGGTCAGCTGACCTCTTACCCCTGTCTATATAAGCCCCTGACCCAGAAGAGGAAGTGTCTGGGCAACAAAGTGCAATATTGTACTTGGGCTGCTATAGCCTTGGTTTGTGCTGCTGCTGATAGATTCATTGGATACCTGACCTGGCTAGCCTCCTTGCCTGTCTGACCCTCTGGATCTCCAGCTTGATTCCCTGGACAGATCTCCTGGCTTCTGACCCTGAGGCATCCCTGAGATGTGGCTGCCCATGATCTGGCATGACACAATTGGAACTAGCCACTTATCTCCCATTTGTACCTTTGAAAAACCTTCCCCTCACAGTACACATTGTTCAATAAAACCATCTCTCTAAGCCAGTGTTGTTAAAATAATATTCAAAAATATTCTTTGTACTTGCACACAGTCAATTATTTTAAATAGAAGTGAACGTCATTCACCATCCCCAGGTATCATTAAGCATCTCAGAACTGGGCTCCTGAGATCTAATCAGAATCCATTCAAGTCCATGGGAACATTTCCATTGACTTCAGTGGGCTTTGGATCAGGCTTATAGTTGGCTATATAACAAGCACAGGCTTACCTCAGTTTGCACAGAAGTGAAATACCTTTTCACCAAAGAAGTTGAAAGTAATGAATGAGCTAAAGAGACTTTCTGAGAACTTTATAAAACTGTTTCCTAAGACTGAGGGCCATTATGAAATACATATTGGTATCTATGTAAGCCACACCTGCACAACCTGTGCATTGGTGTGCTCCACCTGGGTGGGAAAGACAGAGACCTCTCTCACATTGCTACATCGTAAAGAAGTCACTAAACCACTCTATGACTATTACTTCTCCCCTGAAGAGGCAGGAGCTCTCACAGCCTCCACATCCTTACTCTACAGTATCCTATTAATGGGCTCTGAATAACAGAGGTAAATAACTTATTTGTGCAATAAATGAACCCTTTAGCCATTAATTCTGTTTGGGTTTATGTTATCATTTAATTAGGTATCAAAGAGCATTTGGTTTGATTTAAGTTTTCATTATTAATTGTGGATCAAAAGCAAAGAATATAAATAGGGTGGGGATTTATTTGTGGTACTGAAATGTATGGGATAAATCTTGTAAAGTGTTTTTCATTTTGGACAACCAATTTTAACTTCAAAATGAAACTTTGGCTGAATTCTAATTGCTCTGAGGAACAGAATATATATATTCTGCTAAACTATCTATCTTATGCTTTTTTTTACTGAAAAGTAGAAGGCTAGCCTGTGATCTAACTTAGTAGAGTTGTATATGGTGCCATCTCCTAGTGGCTATCAACTCTGCCACTTATGAGATGAAGGACTCCCCATGTTCTCCTCAGAGAGAAGGAGAATGGAAGCAAGCTTGGAACCTGAATTAGATCCTCCCAAGTTGTGGTAGTGCAAACACAATGGTGCTGGGCTAGTTTGGATTTTTTTTTTATATGCTGTATATAGAAATTTAGAAATGGGAGAACAGAATATAAAAATGCATATGGTAGGTCAGATTTGGTCCTAATTACACTGGCAGTGTTGACTGAAATTGCAAGCTCCCCAGTGATTAAAATAATGACTCCACTCGACTCTTCAACTATCAAATGGATGGATTTCCATAAGTAACTAGCCCCCCTTCCTGCTACCCTTAGAATTCACATTTATTTTCCTCTTGGACAAACAGAATTGAATTCACCAGCTGTGCTCCCACTCAGATGATAAATGTGTTACTGCAACAAAATAGATTCAAGGGTCATTCACTGTTCTTTTAGCTGTGTGACATACCAGAAGGATGCAGGAAGCAATATTTTAACCACTTATCCACCCATCATCTGTTTTCTACAAAGAATTTGATTGTGAACCCTTTTGTTCAGTTTTACTATTTCACCTGAGAGCTATTTTGTCTCTGTTAAAAATCAACAGTACTACATAACACTTAAGTAGCCCACTTAGTTAGCCAGGTGTCCTGGACCTGCAAGTGAAGATAGTTCTTTGAAATCTTCCTTTTGCTTCAATTAACATTCACTCTTTTTTGCAATGCTAACATGCCCAGCAGAAAAACTCACCTTTTTAATGTCATGGACACTAGTTTCTTAAAATGTTCATATTTTAAACTAGAATTGATTCCCAAACTAGCCAGTACAATTTGAAACAGCAAAAGAAAAACTTGCTACCCTCTGGAAAGGCAGAGGATCATCCAGAATTTGTGAAGTTGAACTCACTGGACTCAGTTTTAATTATACATTCAGTACCAGTCTAACTCTATTCATTCGCTTCTAGTGAAAGATAAAAATCAAGCTCATAGAGTTGTAAGTACTAGATTTTCCTTTTGGTGGACAATTTACTGCCTGCAAGGAAGAGATGAGTTATGGCTTATGAGGAAAGCAGAGCTACAGGAACTCAGAGACCATCCCCAGAGGACTACTACATTCCACCATGTCCTATACAGTTCATTTGTTTTCCCCCTTCCTGAGAAAACATGCCTTTTAGGAAGAAGCATTGCAAGTGACTAATCCCCCAGCATATTTCCCTATTCCTGTCATCAGTGAAGATGTGGAAAGGAAGATGCAAAAGGAGGAATTCTTTCTGATTCCACAAACAGAGTTCCATTGGTGGGAAGAGTTACAGAGAGATAAGACACTCAGAGATACAACCCTGGAGCTGGAATGGTGAAACTAATGTGATGTCTGCAAGCATGTGTTAATAGCATTCTGAGGTCAAGATTCAATGTATTTAGTGACTATCTTGTCATTTTTTTGTTCATCGACAGTTACGGACATCAGTTTCACTCTTACTGCATTACTGGCACAGTCCTTTCTGTGGGTGAGAGATTTAACTATTAAGTACAATCTGGCATTTCAAGAAAGATTTTACATTAAATTCAGAGCAGAGCAACAATTTCATTACTTTTTTCATCTGTTCTGTTCAGGCTCACTGAGTTTCATGTAATGTTTAACTTTTATATGAACCAAAAATGCCAAAAGCCAAACTCAGCTCAAATCTATTGAGTTTTACAAACCTCTGAGGCAGCGGTTCCCAAACTCTGACAGATTGTGCAACACCAATTTAAAATGATACAACCTTAAATATCATCAGCACATTTTTCAGTTCAACCTTAAGTACCAACAGCAAATTTTTGTCATATAATTATAATAAATTTGTTAATGCATACCACTGACAGACTGTCTGAGTACTACTGGTGGTATACATACCATAGATTGGAAACTGCTGCTCTATCTAAGGGACTGCGAAACAACTTGCCTCTTATTTGGTAGAGGAACAGGACAGCATCCTGTTTAACATTTATCTGTTCTGATTCTGAAATTAGGCAGAGCGAAACAACTTGTAAGAAATAAAAATAAAATCCAGGTACGTTGATTTCTAGTTTCTGAAGTGGAGTGCAGGACTAGGGAGGAGAGAAAAGATGACTGACAGCAGGAAGGGCTGATGTCCATTTGGTCTAAAAAGCAGTCCACCATAAAAAGAGAGTTATCCGTCTTGCTTTTGTGCTGAGAGCATTCCAAAAGCAATTATCTTTATCCATCCATTTCATTCTGATTATACAATAAGGTTCCTGGTATTTATTCCTTCTAAAATTGTCAAATCAATCACATTTTCAAGTGGTTTGGTGTCTTAATGTAAAACAATACAAATGAAAACCCAAAGTATTTTTGTTCTTAATGGTTAAAAGATTTTTTTTTTTAATTTCCACAGTATTTAAGACCAACTTTTCTCTGCATTTTTATTAAGAGAATGCTCTCCCAATTAACACAGGAAAAGTCAGAAGCAGAAAAGTGGCAATAAACAGTAGTTTTCCCATCATTGGGCATGTCCACACATGAATTTAAGTAGGCTTAAATTTAATGCACATTAAACTAACATTGATTTAGAGCGTTTTGACAGCTGTCTACACATGGTGGGACTTGGGACAAACTTTAGTCCCAGGTCGCTTCAGCCCTGCCATGTGCCCCTGTGGCCACCAGGAGCTCCAACCTCTGGACGCATAGCTGCCAGCACTTTGAAGCCATACTGAAAACAGAGCCAGCTGCCAGCAGTTGGCAGCCATCTTAGAAATATATCCCCACCTTCTGATCCCTGGCCAGCCCCTTTCCTGCCCAGGAGCCACATGCCTAGCACAGGGGCAGCACATGGCAACTCCCTCTCTGCCCACCCTGCCTCCAGTTCCAGAGATGCCCCTGCCACCAATGCCCACCACGCCACTGGTCCAGCCCAGGCCTTGTCAATGACAACCAGCACCCCACACTCCTGGTGGATACGGTGCTGGCCCTGCTGGCTCCAACAGGCACCTCCCTGCCCAGGTCCCAGGAGAGCCACACACCCACCAGCAGGGGCCAGGGCACTGGCTGCAGGAGGCCCTGACTGACCCCCTCCTCCTGCACTCCCTGCTCCAGCCCATCTGCCCCACCACCCACACACCCCATACCCCCTGCTCCCCACCAGCACCATTCTCAGGACATGCACATGGTTGAAACAAAAAAGCTTTATTACCTTCACAACACCCCCCCATCCCTTCCCCCTCAACAAACAGTGCCCCCTCCACCACCCTCCCCTCCTACCCACAATAAAAAACCTGCTTACAAGTGGCAAACTATATAGAGAGCAGCCGGCCAGGAGCCCTGAGGCTGGGTTCCAGCCAGCCCCCTAGTGGTTGGGCAGACCCAGGATTAAATTCCTTGCATTAATGTGGAGTAATGTGTCTACATGCGCATTCAGCCACATTAACTAATCCTGCTTAAATTTGATGCTTGGTTTGGACATGTATCAAATTTAGGCTCACCTGACCTAAAATCACCATTTTTAAGCTGTATTAAGTGCATGCATGTGTAGACACGCTCCCCTAATGTAGTTTACGTTGGGCTAATCCGCATTAAATGACCATGTGTAGACACACCTACTGTGTGTAATTTTATCTCTTTTTTGCCCAACCAGGTAGACAACATTTCTGGTATTACCTATTGGTTCCATCTTGCAGAAGAGTTGATGATAGGTATTTCTTTGCTGCAATCTTATTAGTTTACAAACAGCGTACATACGTTTTCTTTTCCTGCACAGTAGGAACCACACAAGGAATATGTTGCAAGACTGTTATGAAATTGTTCCTTGTGCCTCTCCAAAGGGTTAGAAGCTAAGTTCATGAGGTCAGTGCCTACAAGGTAAACCTAATTATTTCCCAGAGTGGCCATCCTCAAAAAAACAGAAATGCTATCAGTAGCACCAGCTTTCACAATATGTACATCCAAACTAAAACACTGACAGCTGGACAATATTCAAGCATCATACATGAGCATTGAGGGCAAAAGCACTGTTTCCCTATGGAACAGTTTTTATTCTAGCCTTGTTTCATTCTGAGATTCCGACATCACTTCGCTTCAGAATTTTATCCATTATCATGATCACGGCAAAGCGCCAACTTGTTCTCACTGCCTCTGAGCTCAACAACCTCCCCCCACTGCACCATCACCACCTCCCTGAGATACACATCTGAAGCATTAGTCTATCTGACCTATGAAGAGGTTTACATAAAGTTCAGGGTACATATTATTTTAAATGTCAAATATAACAAAAAGTCACTCCAAAACCTCCAGGCAGAGCTAAGTGTACTAAGCCTGGTGAGAGGGCCATTATTTGTCCACAGGTTGAACACCTCAGAAAACCCTTTTTACCAAAAAAAAAAAAAAAAGCCAAGGTAATCCTGAAGCTAACAAGGACAACAAATAGCCAGCAATTTATCATTCTTAAGTCATTTTCTCCTTTAGTGAAGCCCTGGAACATATTATTGATTTTAAATATTGACCAGTACTTGCTCATAATAAATAGCTTACTTCCCACAGCAGCTGGAAAATGTCCTTTAAGTTTCTGTGGAAACTTCAAGTCAATGATATTAAAGCACGATAAGGTACCCTCTAATATAAAGATACTCCGTTCACAGCCACAGCGGGGTAGATAGCTTAGTTATCTCAGGTTTTATCCCCTCCTTTACAACATACATTCTAGATTGTCTCCAAGTCTTAATTATCAGTCATGTCACAAGCTAATCCTCAGTCCTCATTTGTTAGCAGCAAGCAGACATCCCATAATGCTTAACTTTTCAATATCCCTTTTGCATTCTCTGCAAACTCTGAGAATCTAATACTACTTCCTGCTATAGCAGACTGCTTCTAGGGAAGGGAAGACCATAGTTTATGTTAAGGATTGTATCTCTTTGCAGAGTCAGCCTGTCCACTACTACTTCCTTTACACGTCAGCAGAACCATGATGGCCTGAATTACACCAGGGGCTCCCATCTGGCCTCAGTAACTGTGGGACATTATATTTTGTTTAATTTGAATTCATCTGTAAAGACAGCATTCAGATGGAACTCCATTCTTAGATCTCAGCCCCTTAGTACAAGCGAGATCACAACACTCATATCTATTAGATTTTGGCACTGACATACAAAGGTAGTTGGGAACAAGCCCTTCTCCCAAGGTCCCTTGCAACTGTCACTGAACTTTCTCATATTGTCTTTTACTATGATCCACAAAGGAACGCTCCCATAGGAGCTATCCCTGAACTTGGTCTGTTGCAACTGTACTTTAGCAACTCTGCTGTGTCTTTTATCTATCCCTCCAGTTTAATTATGTTTTCTGAATGTTCTGAGTCTTTAGTGAATTCTGTTAAGGTTTTGTTGTGTTAACCTCAGATGATACCATATTTACTCAGATATCACACTCACCACCCCCCCCCAAAAAAAAATAATCTTCCCAAAATGGAAGTGCATATCACAATCAAGGAAATTGATTTTTCTGCCTAGAATAGAACCATGGGAGACACTGTAAAATGACTGCTGCTTCTTTTCCTTCTGTCCCTTGAAGCAGCTGCATGGAGGAATTAATGGAGTCCAGCAGAGGTAGATCAAGGGTGGGATGCAATGATGCAGTCACACCCCCGTTTGATTTGTGTTCTACCCAAAGTTTAAAGCCAGCTGCCCGACAGAAACAGTAGCGTTGTCTATTCAGGCAGAACTGAGGGAGTCAATTGACTTCATGGCATATATAGTCTACCTAATTCCTGATAATTGCTCTTCACTCCACAAGTATTAATGACTCTCCTTTTTAACGGCTTTGATGTTTTCATGAATCAAGCTAACCTTTTTTTTTTTTTTTTTTTTAAGTAATTTGGCTGTCTGTTTGCTGCTCCTGGCCTATTTGCTCCTATTTCACAGCTCCACAGTTTTAAGCTCTTTTCCAAATCTTGGAGCTGCTTCAGCAGCAGCTAGTTTCAGCTGTTGGCTGAGCAGTCAAGAGCTACAGACAATTCCACTGTGAAAGGGTTAAAACTGTAGCTTTTCACCTGAGCAGAAAAGGGAGGATGAGTGAACTGACCCTGCTTTATGTAGCCATAACTCTGAAATAAATCTTTTTTCTTCATTCTGCCTTCCCCTCCTCTCCCCCCCCGCAAAAAGGTGCCTTTGGTATGCCAAAAATGTGATACTAGTTACTATCTACTAGCACAGATAGTTACTATCAGTAATATCTAGTAATAGTTACTATCTACTGATGGTTAATAGCTACTGGTTGACATCAGTTACTTCCTTAATGATGTAATTTGACTGTCTATTGAACCTTAAAGATGATGTCTTTGTCCTTGAAGCATACAGCAGCCTTTTGGGCTGGGAGGCAATTGTTTCTTTCTACAGCTTGACTGCAAGTCAAGACTGAAGACATTTGTTTCATATGGGAAGTGTAAGACCATGTTGGGTCATAAAACTAAGAAGTTTATTAACACATAGTCTGTCTTGTCACAGTCTACATCAGAGTGGGTAATATATAATCCATAGAGTCACTGGATCTGGCCTGTGGAGCTACATGCTTTGCCTGTGCCTGTCCCTGCGCTGGGGCTGAGCAGTGAGGAGCTGTGCCCTGGCTGGGAGCTGGAAGCTATACCTATGCCACTACCATTTCTCTCCACACACACCCCTCAAAGGCTGTAATACAGGCACAGTTTCCAGCTGACAGGGGGAAGAACTGGGGCCAGGGAGCTGAAAGCTGTGTGCACGCCTCCGTTGCTTCCTTCTCCCACCTTTCTCCTTCTCCCTTCCTTCAGAGTGTAGCATGAGTACAGCTTCTGGCTGCAGCAGAACTGCACAGTGGTTAGGTTGAGTAGGGGTGGAGAGGGGGAAGAGAGAAGCAGCAGCAGCTTCCAGTTCCCTGACACCAGCACAGCTACTGTCCAGCTGGGAGCTCCACTTACACCATAGCTGGAGGGCAGGAATGGGGACCAGGGGAAGCAGCAACAGTGTGGGTACAGCTGTCAGCTGCACAGCTCCAGCAGGGGTGCAGGGAAAAGTAAATGAACATGAAGTAACCACACTACAACTCAAATTCTGTTACATCACTATCATAATCTTGTAAGTCTCAGGCACTTGATTTTAAGTTTAATATATCAAAATTTTCTGCAGAAACCAGCTACTTCTGACAAAATTTTGATTACTGGAAAACCCAAGTTTCTGTTGCAACCAGTTTTATCAAGTTATGTTGTAGCTGTGATGATCCAGGAAATAAGAGGCAAGAAGTTAGATGCCTTATACAACCATATATCCAAAAATAAAGTCATTTTGACATTTATAATCAACATTTTTAGTTCCACACCCCCTTTATCAGCTGTACATCTACTGAACCAATGCTTAACTACAAAAGTGAGAGAAATGTATGCTTTATTTGTATCTCCTTTAGATAAAAGAAAATTACAGAATGAAACAGAACAACTGATTTCATCAAGTAATGCAGAATTTACAAACGAGAACATTCATACCTATCTCACGAGCTTATGATTGGATTTCTATGTCAGATTTGCTCTCTTCCTTCAGTCACTGCACAAACTGTTCTTATCCATCACCACAATTCACATATCTACTTGTCAATTATCTGTCAAAATAGGATTAACAATGTAAACATCTGTTCCATATGTAAACTTTAAAACAGTAAATGTGTATGCATCTTAATTTACAAGAAAAATCAAGCAAAAACTGGGTATCAAATTTATTACAATCACAGCATATACTATATAATACTGTTTCAACAAGAATTGCAGCTTACTGGGTTTATATAACCAAAGGGAAACAGAAGCAAGAAAGTATGTGTAGTGTCATGAATTAGTATAATATAAGGCTATAATAAAAAAATAATTTGAATATTTTAGAAAAAATTATATTTTACTTGCTGAAATAACTCAAGCCTACATTTCCAGTCACTTCACATCTATAATGTAGGCTTTTTCTTTAACCGAGCTTAAAAAGTATCAGATATTTATTTTTGTCCTCTTCTTTGAATTTTGTTTATATATGGTAGTGCTTGATACTACTAATAAGTATGTTTTTTGTCAAAGATATAATGTGTGGATTCTAAGCTTTAAACTTTGGACAAAAGCTTATTTTAAAAATTGTCAACTGTATTCAAACTACTTAAACAAAAATAAGATACAATAATTTGTAACCAAAAATCATTGGTATTTGAATACTTCAAAGAAAATATTTTTTCTAAATAATAACTACACATGAACACATGACTGGCTATGACAGAAAAGAAATGTTCTGTGGACAAAATCAAAACAATGAGTTTGTATTATTCCATATGCTTTTTGCTGCTGCTTTTGTTTACTTTCTGTTCAAAATGAGTAAACAGAACTAGGCACCAAGCAATCAAGTCCTAGTCCCATTATAGATTTCCTTTGTAATGTTTAACATCTTTGTAGTGCAAGGCAGAATCATACACATAACCATTTAAAAAAAAAAGACAGAGAGAAAGTTATCATTAATGGTCTAAAGTAATTATAATATCATGGTAACCAAAAAGATTTTGTTCTTTTTCCTCTGATTATATTCCAATTTAACCTCCTATATGTCATTTTTAGAAACTTCAATTTGCATTAAGACATTTGCTGATAACAAATGCTCTAACTTGAAAACAACACCATTTTGAATCTAGTTAGGCAGCTTGTGCATATCAGAGCATTCTGTTTGCAGACAATGAAAAGGGTAAATGAAAAATAAAAATTAAATATGGCTTCAGCTTGTCAATGTCTTTAGTATGTTGCAGAATTTCAGGCAGCACTAGAGACAGCAAGTTTCTTCAGATGATCCATGAAGACCTGCAGGCTGACATCATCTGTAAGAATAGGTGCTCCTGACTCCTACAAGACAAAGGAAAAATGTTAAGATTTACTAGATTGTAACATATATTAATCAAGCCTAATAAAACAATTTATTAATAGTTTCATATTTTAGAAGGATTTTACAAGCATATAATTGACAAAATATACTGTCAAAAGAACAGTAGATTATAAAATTTGCATACATTGTCATATATTTGCATACACTCCGGCAACAACCAAAGCTATTGTCCTTTAAATTTTAATATATTCTGCAACAATTCCCAGTGTTGAGAGAGAACTTTATATATTTTGGAAGTCTAGAGTTTGGGGGTGTTTTTCATTGCCAAATGTTGAATATAGAATTTAAAAAGGGAACAAACAACATCTTTCATACCATATTCACTTATTGTTTCTATCTTAGTGCAACAAGGCAAATAGAGAAGCAGAGAAGTACAAGTTACTACTACTCCCAAATTAACTATCAAAATATCAACTGGGAAATGGAAAATAATAAGCCACTAAGAACCTGATCCAAATGGCTCAGTGAAGTCTCTGAGAGGCTTTCCATGACTTCAAAAGTTGCTAGGTCAGTTGCTACCTGAAATTATGTACCAATTCTAAGGACTGCAGAAAAGACATCTAAACATCATATACTGCACAATCAGGGATCTAAAAAAAATGCAGTCTCTCCTGCACCTCCCCCCAATTTTTTTAAACGCGCACAATTTGTTCTTGTATTAAATCTACCCAGCACAAAGCCACAAACCCAGCATCTGGGGGGAAAAAAAGTCTGTAGACTATTCAATTTTCCTGACAGAGTCAAAACCTGTGAAGAAATAACAACAGACTTGGCAGTTCCATAAACATTAATTAACCGACCAACCAACCCTCCCAGGAATGCTTATAAAGCAGATCATTGCCCTTATTGCCATTTTACGGATAAGTAGAGGAACTCCCTATGGATATCTGCTTCAAATGCCTCCATAAAAAACTCTCCTTTGCATTGATGTCTGGCAAAAATTTGACAATGGTAGCCACCCAGAATGTTGATACCGCTACCAATCACACTGACCAATACTGTCTCATCATCTCCTTGTGTACCTCAGTTGTTTTATATTTAGACTGGTGCAGGGGTGATCTTTTCAGAATTTGAACAGCACCTCAACACAATGGGGTGGGTCTTAAACCAGGACTACTGGGACTCCTAATCACAGCAATAATATTAGTATTAGGAATAATAAAAGGGTGATGGGGGAAAGGGAGCAAGGGAACAGAACAGAGACATTTCTAAAAGTGATCATTAATTTTGGGTGCCTATCTTTGTATGCCCAATATAGCATTTTAAAGTCTTATTTTTAGAAACTGAGAGCATCCACTGCTCCAAATGAAACCAGCGGTCTCTATGAGCATTCACACAACCTCTCAAGATCAGGACATAGGTGCAGGGCAGGGGTCTTCAACCTTTTTGGATCAGTGTACCCCTGGCGGCCAGCCATGGAGTAGCAGTGCGGGATGGTGCATGGAGGCACTCTGTCCCCGCCCGCCCGTCTGTCTGTACCCCCAGGGAAGGGAATTTCAAACTTTTTTTCATAAGTGTACCCCTGGCAGCCCCCTTTTTAGTAAGTGTACCCCCTCAGAGGGGTGGTGAGCAGCCGGACACCGAGCCGGTGGTGGGGAGAAGGGTAGCAAGCAGCCAGATGCAGAGTGGGAGCATGGCAAGCAGTGGAGCAGCGATAGCGCAGCAGCTGTACAGCCCTGCTCTCACCATGCCCCAGCCTGGCTCCTGTGCAGCAGTGTGGGATGGTGGTGCTGTCCCCACGCATCCCCTGGGATCTTACAAAGCACCCCTAGAGCATACCCCCAGTTGACAATCTCTGGTGTACAGAACTCAAAAATCAGTAGAACTTTTTTTTTTTTTTTTTTTAACTGACCAAAAGCCACAAACTGGGGAACAGCAGAGCTAGGATTAGTGACCAAGATTTCCTGGCTAAAACCCCACCACAGACAATACATTGAACAATACTACCTCTACAACTGTTGGTATCAGGGTGAAAATAATAGTATTCTGGCTCTAGCCTTGCTCACTGGTGAGCATTAGTGAAATGGCCTGAACTCTCCTCTATTTGTATAAGAAACAACAGGATTATAAATAACCAAGTTCCATAAACTTGGCCTCATGGGAAATTTTTATTTAGTGTATGATAATACAGTGATCACAAAACAAAGAGAAACTTACTCACAATTTTATGTCCAAATTTTTCAGCCAGCTGATCGCCTCAGGTGTGGTATCATGCAGATCCAACAGAGTTCCATTAAATGTACACAGAGGGCATTCAGAGGTGATATGATTCAAAGTTTGAAAAGAGGGCCACAGCTGCAGTTTAGTGAACTAGTCCAGCCCCATCAATGGATCAGAAATTCATATCTGTTGTGTTCTGTCCTGATTTGGTTTAGAGAAAACCAAAGATGTCTAGGGAGATCAAAGCCAGCTGATCTAACAGTAGGATTTGTAATAATAATTTCTGTATTAGGGGGTGAATTGAGTCACTCCTGCATCCAAGCACCTTGGATGTTAAATGAGTCTTGCTTAAGTAGAACTGCTGTTCTCCAAGTGGGATGTCTAGATTTGAATCTTGGATGCAGAGGGTTTAAGAGACCTTCCTGTATAGGCAGCTGCAGGTTATTTTTTTTAGTCCACAATTTAGTTAAGGCAATTTTCCTTAATGGGGGAGGATGTATGTTATTAAGAATAGGGAGGCACTGAAGAGGAGTGGATCAGATTGTTCCTGTGATGATTCATATTACTTAGTTGAGTTGTATGTCAACCTTATCAGTGTGAGCACTGTTTAACCAGTCTGAGGCACAGTAATCTGCCAAAGGTAGACCAGTCCTAAGGCTGTTGTTCTCAGTGCATCAGCATCAGGCCCTCAAGAAGTCCCAGCGAGTTTCTGAAGCAAATTATTACAGGTTATTAACTTAGCTGCTGTCATAGCTAAGTGATTTTTATAGGACAGTGTTCTATCTAGGATGATTCCTAAATATTTAGGAGTACCGTTATAATATAGAAGCTGATTTCTGAAAACAATAATGGGTTGATAATTAGTGTGTTTATTGTTCAAGTGAAATGCAGACACTTTGGTTTTCCTAGAGTTTAGCCAGAGGTATTGTTTATAGTACGTATCTAAAGTATTCAAAACAGATGCAAGTATTTCTGCTCTGGAGAAACAAGATTATTGAATAACAAGGGCTGTTGTGAACTGTGACCGTGGCCCCCTTTTCAAACTTTGAATCACATCATCTCTGAATGCCCGCTATGTGCATTTAATGGAACTCTATTGGATCTGCATGATACCACACCTCAGGCAATCAGCTATGTCATCAACATATATGAATTTTCTTGAGGAGGTGCCCAATTAGTCATGAATGAATTAAACAACAAAGGCACAAGAATTGATCCCTACGGAAGTCCACTGATCAATTTATGCGGTTTATTCTTAGGATGCATCCTAACAAGTGCGCACGTGCGGTCTGCAGTGTCTCAAAGCAGTTTGAGACACTGCAAACCACATGCAGTGCACATGCATCCATTTGCTGTGCTGCAAATTAGCAGTGCAGTAGGGGAGATCCCAGTGTCAAAAACAAAACAAAACAAAAACAAAAACAACCAACACTGGAAAAAGTGGCATGGTGCATGCAGCGACAGTGTGTGCCACCAGAAAGGGAGATTCTGGCTGCTGGCCAAACTCCGAGTGGCCAGCTCGGCACTGCTGCTGTCCCAAGAAGTCCCCAAGACACCACATAAGGTTGCTGGCACCAGCATTAGGTGCTGGCCCCAGCCTCCCCAGCCAGGTCGCTTTGCTGCACATTGGAGCGCACATGCAGTGACACACCCAGGGACAAACAGCAACACACATTTGTCTCACAGGAAATACATGCCTGTGCATGTGTGCGCTCATCATGATGTACCTTTAATGTTATCAAAACATTCTGAAACTATCTATTGCTAAGCATGTTGTCCAGTAAATTTGCAATTTTAAGACAAGTTATGATGTCACATCATCATGGGAAGTGCTCATGTGCGACTGAGGGAGGATTCCACAACTTATACACTGGAGGAGAGCACATCATTCAATAAACTCTCCACTATGTAGTTACAAAACCTTTATAGAGAATATAGGAAACTATGAATAGTTCAAGTAAAGAGCAAAGCCAGCATTTTGCTGTTGAAAATTCTGGAGTCTATCAAAATGAAAACTAGCAAGGTTTCATATAGGAGTCTGAGAAGTACATGAAAAATGGCTGGTTTTGTATAGACAACATGAAGCTTTGCTGTTCTGTTCATTTAAAATCCTAGTACTACAGGGCACTGAATACTGGACGCTGGTCAAGACTTCAACCATAAAAACCCCAGTCACCACAAAAAAAAAGAATGAAACTGAAAGCAGGTAGCTTGTTATTTTGTGTCCAAGTTCAGTGCAAGTTATTTCAATACTTTAACTTGAAAATATACCTTCAAAGCAATATAAGGAACATTACACTGACATGTTAAGATATTTATGTTATGATAACTTTTAAGATACACTATGGCTAGGAATAGACATAGTTTAGATCAGCAGCAAACAGAATACACATTTGCCCTTTGTTGGGGCAGGAGGCAAATCTTAGACTGGGTTCCACCATTTTTAAACCAGTCTACATATGCCAAACTTCTGTTCTGTTGTGGGTACAGAGTAGTTTCTGATCACTTATACTGGTAGAAGTATAATGTCCACATCTGGCATATTTGCAGATATATGTCAAAGTCTGAAAAACATTACTTATGGTATCATATTAAAGAGTAAACTACATGAATTATCATCTTGATGAAATCATCACCTCCTGAAACTCAGCTTTAGTGGTGTACTACTGCCCTCTTCAGGTCAAATCTGGAGCAACAAATTTTATGAGCGGTTGTAATCAATTTGTGGGTCAGCCAGAACAATATAAAATAACCAAACAGTGCAGGAAAAGATCAGGAGCAAAATAAATTCAGTTTAAAATTTATCTGAAAATTGTAAACGTGTCCTACATCACTGAATGACCTAGAAGCAGACCACTTGTACTTGGGTGTGTACACAAGTTACCAAAAACTGATCTTGCAGAAGTTCACGTAAGAGAAGGGCCATCCAGCCATGGGGCTCCTGACAGGTCCAGAAACTGGGCATGGGCACTGGTGGCAATGTTACTTGCCACAGGTCAGGAAGCTGCATCCATTAATCCTGCCACTACTCCTCCATCACCACATTTACAGACTCATGGGGAGATCCAGGAGCCAAATGACACAGCCCTATGTGCTGGATTCCACTGGCAGCCAAGGCTGCACTGAAGCCAGATCTGGTACCTGAAGCCTGGTCAGCACATGGGGTTACACCTACAGACTGTCCCTGCACATCCCTGCGCCCCATACTGGATCCGGTCCATGGACTGAGTCTGTCCACTGGATCCAGCCCAAACTGGTCCCATGCCATTCATGTGGTCCACAAAGCCAGAAGGTTGAGCACCAGACATACAGCACACAAATCATATGCCAATCATGTAGAAACATAATTCTACATTTACTTTGCAACAGTCTTTTTCAGTATTACTGAAGCTTGTCTCTGCTCTGCTAGATCACAGAAGAATCTACTTTGCCTAGCATGAAATGCTGTTTAGTTTTTTAATTCTTTTTTCCCCCCTATTTCCATTATAAATTTGGGGCAGCATTTCATGAAAATTGTCCCATGAAAAATTTAAATTTCAAAAATGTTTCCATGCCATACATCAGGATAAACTCAACTTTTGACACTTTTTGGGAGGAGGAAGGGGCAGGAAGAGACCCAGGGTTAAAGTATAATGCTTAGTTCAAACCAGAGACTTGAACCTGGGTCTTCCACATGTCAGGTGGCCACAATTTGCTATTCCATAGTGGGTCTCTTTGGATTTGGCCAGAAAATTGATGAAAGTTAAAACTGACAAATTTATGTGAAAAGTTTCAACAAATTAACATTTTGTCAAAGAATTTCTGATCAGCTCCATCTTGTAATGCTTTAAACCGAATAAACCTTTCATCAAATTACTTGGCAACACATCTGCTATCTAGACCCCAATACGTGTGTATATATACCCAAAATGAGTACACTTCTTTAAGAAATTACCCTTGAGCTCACATTTACCACAGCTATATTTATTTTTGTGTATGACATTCAAAACTAGTCAAGAACAGATGAGGGGGGTGCACACTAGCCAGAGCTGCAGCAGAGTCAGGAAAATAAATCGCTGCAGACAACCCTAATTCCTGAACTCCTGTACATTTACATTAGCTTGCCTTCTGGAGACAGGACAATGATGCACTCCCCAGCCCTTGTAAATAAAGTTCAACCTCAGAATCTATTAGCTGACAGATGATATTTTCAAAAAATATGACCTGAAGGAGCAGTCCCCATTCTATACAATTTCTAAGCTATATTACTAAGACTGATTTTCTGGATACAGTATAAAAAATTCTTTGCACAGGGATTAAATGTCCTCAAATCAGCTTTCTTCTCACTGTAAGGAATGCGAAGAAAGCACTTGACTTAGGAGGACATTTCAGCTGAAGCGTAACAGAAGTTTACAAGCAAACTGAACTATTTTTAGGAGGGATAAAGTAGTAATCGGGCACCTTCTCTTTAATCTTACTACCTTTGTGCAGTATGAAGGAATACTGTATGTTTTTCTCATATTGTCTTAATGCTTGAAATGATGTCCACTATACAGAACAATGTTTCATGTTGTTTCTGAAGCTGGAAAGCTCTGGACATAAAGAAATATTCCTTCAAGAATATTCACCATTCGGATAAGCTTAACCTAATGTCTTAAAGACTTACCTGTCCCCAGGCATACATGTTGTTATGAGTCTGAGAAGGATTGACTTTAGAAAGCAGGAAGCGGGCCTTGAAACACAGAAAACAATTGGAAAAAAATCATTCAACTAGAATAAAAACATTTCTAAATTCCCAGAAAACTACCTCGATTACCTGAAATCCAACAACATACATTTATCACTTTAGATTTTTTTTTTTTGGCAAGAGGCAGTGGAAAGGCATCCAAAAATAAAACAAAATGTTAAGGTGCCTGGATTTTATAAACTACAACAAATGAATATTGACAAATTTTCAAAGTAGTGGGACATGCAAAACTAGTCAAATAAAACATGAAACATATTATTTAAAAAGTGTCAATACCCAACAAAATTAACTGGTGTCTGGTTAAGCTCTTTGGTGCATTGGCCCAGCCTTTTTGACCTACTTTTGTACAGCCCAAAGGAAGCTAGACCATAACTGAGGCTCCAAGGATCTGCAGTACAGAATAAGCAACATATAATGGATTTGTTTGGCAACTGAAAACTGCTCAACACATGCAATGAGCAGTTAATCCTTCTAGCCCAGGGGCAGGAACCTAGGGCTCCTATACATGTGCAAGAACCCTGCTCCAATGTGCTGGAAATCCAGTGCATCATATCAGATTCCATTAATCAAGTCAGCTGGAGAGCAAAAATTAACGTGTTCCAGCAGACTCTAACATCGTATGCATCAGCATCCCTATGCTGAAAAATGGCAGCGGGGTGCTTTGAACTAAAGCTTGCTCTTGTGATGCATGTGATACTTGCTGTTCATGTGATACATGTGACACTTGGGCACTTTTAATTAGTGCGACTCACTAATTAAAGCGTCCCTGCAAGCCTCCCAGACCACATGTAAAAATGTCCCTAAAGTCTGCAGTGTCTTTGGACCCAGCCTGCGGACACAGGGCTTTAGTGGCACTCCTGCAGCCACTCTCCCAGGGAACACTGAAGGAACAAGTGGTGGTAGCAGGAGGGTCCTGGTGTCTGTCCACCTGTGGGTCAAGGTGGGTCATTCTAGCCTGAGGCTGGAAGAGGTTCCCTACCCCTATTCTAGCCCATCTCAATGTTTTTAATTTCAGAGTCAAGCTCTCTGAGTAACAATGAAATTAACCTTAATGAAGTGCCAACATGTGCCCATGTGCTCTACATAATGTAAATTCATACGGTTAAAACAACTGAGAGCAGGATGGTCTTGTATGGGTAATAGGGAAGCTTAAGTCAGTTTAAATTAGTGCTCTTTGTATGATTGATATATGAACCTAAAGGTGTTAAACTCACATTGACCCCTGGCCCAGATCTGGACTATGGGGCTCCAAACATGGTGATGGCAAAGGTGAAATTAGCAGTAAGCATTGGCTACTTTTGGATTTAGTTCTGTCATACTCCCAGCTGTTCAGTCATAATTTCAACATCTCACCAAGTAAAATATGTTTTTATAATGAAACAAAAGCTTACAGGATTATTTGCACACTGCTGACACATTATTTCTTCTGATTAACAATACAACTTACTGTACCTGACTGCCTCCATGCTCTGTATCAATGTACCGGGGCATTGGGAATCTGGAATGGAGAATTTCCTGGGCATCATCTACTGGAGCTTGCAACAGATGACGAAAGTTTTCATATTCTGGCATGTCCTGGTAGCCTGACTTTCGCCACTGAGCTATGGTCTAAAAAAAAAAAAAAATGCAGAATAAAGTCATCACTCATCAGCAGGATTTTCATTACTGAAACTTTATATCACAACTCCTTTCCTCCTGCCAGACTGGTTTGTACCTATATATAACTTATTGAAGAAATATCTCTAAGCACAAGATCTGACAAGATGTGTATGTAATGAAAGCAAATAATACAAATCTTTTGGTACCATAGTCCTTGTGCTGCTTAAATCCATTCCCTATCTCTGTTAGTCAACCTTTGCTTTGCTAAATGAGAAACTCTGGAGGTCAGAGACCAATCTTGTCTCCAAGCATCTCTCATACTCACCCCATGGCACAGCAGAAATACATATTAAGTGTAAAAATGTATCCCAAACTGCAAAAAAAAATATGCTGCTCTATGCAGAAGTTTATCTATATTTTTAAAAGTGCTAACATCATCTAGATCAAACATTAACTCAGTGCATATTAAAACAAATGAACCCCAAGCTCCAAGGATTTTCAATGGAAATAGCAAGTAATGCCACACGCCGCTGTATAATGCTATGGTAGACCATGATCCTGTACATATATGCATTTGATCGTATACCTGCAAGTAGTCCAATCAAGTTTAATAATGTATACATATGAAGTCATGCATTCAAGAAAGTGTTTAGAAAGTACAGGCCTGAACTAGTAACAGGACATTCCTACAAAAAGCAAGAAGTTTACTTAAAATGATTGGATCTTACCTCTCCATGATAGATAAGGATTTGGAAAAAGGTGTCCATAAGAAGAATACGATCTGCCAAAATGCTGCTGCTATCAAGAAGAACAGGCTGAAATAAAGAATAAGTGCCTCACCTGAATATGGCAAAAGAGTATGCTCAGATATATTAAAAGCCTGTCAAACTCTAGCTCAGAAACAGGATACTTGCTGCAATCGCTTTCACTGTGCAATTTTGAAATGATGGTGGAGGAGGTCTGAGGGTAGGAGAAGGAAAAGTAATCTTGTCCACCACTGTTTGCCCATGGCTCTCACCACACACCTGTTCTGCATCAGAGTATCCATCCTTCTTGCCCTTACTCTGATTTCCCCTTCCTTTTTATGTTCACAATCTAAAATTCTTATCTGATCCTCTGCTCTTCCTCAATTCACCCTCTCCCTCCAGCACAAATCCCAATCCCACTTCTGCACATTCCTGTGCCATCTCACCTCTGCTATTATTTCCCCAGTGCTAGCCACCTTCATTCATGCCACCCCTTCCCACATACCCTACTCTCTTCTGCCATCATTCCTAACCGCACACTTATACCCCTTCCTCTCCCTCCCTTCTCCTGCTGTCACTAGAAACACCAGTCTCAGCTACAGGATCATGGTCACCCATGAACTCTGCCTATCATGCTGACAATACCACCTTGTTTGTTTGTTTGTATTCTCTCATCTCTGTATCTATGCCTACCTTGTTTCATACTGAGGCTGTAAATGCTGGGATGTTTACAGATATCAATTTTTGTTTTGCATCTGTATAACACCTTGTATAATAGGACCTTGATCCATAACTAAACTAAAGTTTCTGTATGTTGTGATAATAAAGTGATAAAAGTGATCTTTTCTGTAGCAGTCAATCAGATAAAACTAACAAGAAGGAAGGGAAAGAGTTTTGGTTTTATATTGAAACATAAACCATGTTATTTCTAATAAATATGCAAATTTTTTCAAGATTTATTAAAAAGTGAAACTTGAAAAAACTGATTTACAAAAGGAGTTAAGTCCTAGTGCAAACGAAGACAAAAGCAAGAGCCTCACTGACTGCAAAAGAGCCAGATCTTTATTCCATGTGTCTTAGTTTGAAATGTTGTCATGTAACCAAGCAAGTTTTGCTCTTAAGACTACTGAGATACAATCAGAATTCAGGTGGGTGCATTCATGCCCTGTCTTGTTCATAGTTCACTTTATATAATGCATATGCACAAACGCAAATGCTTGCACAATGGGTAATAAATAAGTGTTTGTTCTAATATTTATGAGAACACACATAATATACCCGCCAATTTAATCCCATTACACAGTGTTGTTTTGCCCCATCGTTACTTTATATATAACCATACCTCTGGAGGTCCATTGAAAGAATAAGCATAGAGGATTGGCTGAATCATGATAAGTGACTGTGTTAGATCTTGACGCATAAAATGATGACGATAGTATGAACTCTCATCAGGACTGTTGTTAAAAACTTGCAGGAAAGGAGACCTCCTTAAGTGAAACATAAACTGCAAAACAAAAGAAGTCCAAGAACTGATTAGCACAAAACAGAAGGAAAAAATTTGTTTCAGAATAACCGGTACTAGCTAATGCCACCTCAGAAGCATACCACTCCAAACTGAATTTCAAATCTTTAATATTTCTAACTCCTCCATGTACCTCCTTTGAATGCTTCTTTTTAAACATAAAGGTCACTCTCAAAATAGATAAGCACACACAGCAGCTTCTAGCAAGCGTAAAGTTTAACTGCCAATATTTACACATAAAACAGCATGCTCTAATACTCTTAAAATATTTACTACACTATCACGTTTGTAAATTGACTCTACAGTTTCTAGGAGTTTTTCATACAATTTTAAATACACAAGCATGAGTTAACAGTAGCTTTACAATCAAAAGGAATATAGTTTTTAAGATCAGTAAATTTGGACCTTGTAGTGCAAATTTGAAAATTCAAATCTCCTTTGTGCTAAACCAATCTTTCACTAGAATTTTTATGTTCAGACAAGCAATTTAAACTGAAGTTCCACTGAGGTGTATAAAAAGATGCCACAGGGTTTTTCAGGTGATCTGAAACAGATTACCAATAAATGCACAATTTCTTTAGGCTGCTTGCAGACATTAAAAAAAACAAAAACAAAATAAACCACGCATTACTGGAAGAAGCAGCGTGGTACTTCAGCCTGCCTCCACAGCATCTGTATAGATCGGGCACATGAGCAGGGCTCTGGGGCGTTTATCTAAAGCAGTGTCAATCAGCTCTTAGATAAAAGCACCATAAAGCCCCACTAAAGCACCCGATCTATACAGGCATCAGAAGAGCCAGATCCAACTAATGTACTGCCTCTTCTGGGCATGTGCTGGACTCGGCGCAGGACTGCATGGAGTTTAAAGTAAAGCACTGTGTTTTGTTTTTTAAACATCTGCAAGCAGTCTTAATTTCAATGACATTTACCTAACAAAACATCAGTGAAGTCTTTTGTCTTATTAGTTTACCACTTTAAGTGGTAAATAAAAATTATTTTAGGTCCAAATTTTATAGGATTAAGTTCATTTTGACTATAAATTATCCTATTTTAATTTATTGTACAAACTTTTCCCAAAACTGATTTATTATTATTTGTATTACATTAGTACCTTGACACCATCAACGGACATGGTGACATGGAGAGTACAGGCTGACATTTTAATAAGCCTTCCCAACCCAAAACTATGGGTCTACAAGTCCTCAACGGTGGAGCGGGTAGAAAAAGATGCTAGAATATCAATGGTTGCAAAGGCAAATAAAGATCTCAACTGAGATCTCAAATCATTTTAACCTCCTTGCCACTGGACCAAGGTCCTGTTTTGTCAAGAACCACATGGAAACTGATTTGCAGCAGCTTCTCCACAATAAAAGAAATCATGTACAGGCATATTCCATGCAACAGCTTTTCCAATACATTTTTCAAGACCTTTCATGAGCAGCTAGTGACAACAGGAGCAGGACTGAGAAGTCTGGAAGCTCACAGTCATGACCTGGCATGAAGGCAGCAGTTACAAGGTCATCTAGCACTTGGATGAGGTAATCAGGAGTGCAATTCGGCAACTATAACTGCAACTGAGCAGCCCTCTTCAAGATTTTCTCTGCTCATGCCACGTGGGGAGAAGGGGGCCGACTACCTTTTTCCTGATTGGATTACTGCATCCAGTGGGATCACCTTTACTTGCAGTTGAAATCAATGAAGACGCATTCAATTTGGGACCTGGAATATCAGGATTCTCATGGACAATCCTAATAGTGAATGCCCAGAGCACCACACTACAATCATGGCTCAAAAACTAGGCAATGCAACACTGACATCGCTACGCAGAGTGAGACCCAGAGAATGGAAGGTAGGCAACTCAAAGAACAAGGAGGCAGTTATATACTATTCTGGAAGGGCAAACACGAAGGAAAACACTAGCTTTATGGAGTTGGTTTTGCCATCAAGAATAAACTCAAACCAACACAGTGAATTCCCTATTGGAATTAATAAGCACCACATGACTATGTCTTAGATCAATATGCCACTGTCATCAGTGTGTATGCCCCAACTCTTGATGCCACCAACAAAAGCAAGGAGGAATTCTATACCAACCTTAAACAAGCCCTTTCTGGTGTTCCAGAAGGAAACAGACTCATTCTTCTCAGTGATTTCAATGCCAAAGTCAGAGGGGACTCAAAACTTCAGAACAGAACCATCATAGTTTCATAGTCTGTAGGGTCAGAAGGGACCTGAGCAGATCAAGTCCGACCCCCTGCCTTGGCAGGAAAAAGTACTGGGGTCAAACGACCTCAGCAAGGTTTTCATCTAGCCTCCTCTTAAAGACCCCCAGGGTAGGAGCCAGAACCACTTCTCTTGGAAGTTGGTTCCAGATCCTAGCTGCCCTGACAGTGAAGTAGCACCTCCTGATTTTACCCTCTGAAAAGCTGAATTTACCCTCTGCCAGCTTGTGACCGCTATTTTTAGTCACTCCTGGTAGTGCTCGGGGAACAGGCACTCCCCCAATGCCTGCTGGTTCCCTCTGACTAGTTTGTAACAGGCCACTAGATCCTCCCTCAGCCTTCTCTTGGGGAAGTTGAACAGGTTCAGTCCTTCCTTCAGTAAGGAAGGAATGGGAAAGGTCAACTCCAACAATATCCTCCTCTTGACCAAATGCACGGAACATGGACCCAACCCCACCACCATCCTGTTCTGCCAGAAAAACAGGCCTGAGACATCATGGCAACATCCATAAGCTAAGCATTGGCACTTGACTGACCACTTTATTCTTCATGCCCAGGAGCGCAAAGATATCCACATCATCCGAGTTATGTTAGTAGCTGACAACTGCTGAATAGATAACAGATTCATCTACTTGCTTATGTCATTCAAACTGGCTCCTACATGATGGCTGCAGCAGAAGTAATGCTGATGGAAGATCAATGTCAAAGGACTCAAGGACCCAATCTAGCAAGATTTCTTCCACCAGTTCTCTCAATGGAAAACTGGCAAATTCCAATCAACAAGAGAATGCCAGCAGCACTTGGGGTACCTTTAAGTTCAGCAGCAGCAGCACCTGCAAAAATAAACTTGAATTCTCTACCAGGAAACAACAAGACTGGCTTAATAAGAATGACTGGGAAATCCAAGAGTATGCTGACTGCAAGCACAAGGCCTTTTGTGCTTGGCAGAACAACATCGGCAAAGGAGATTCAACATATCACTGGCATCCATGATATGCATGTTTTTTTCAGCACCACCAAAGCCATTTATGATCTGGGCACTCAGAGACCAACTCTTGAGACCTCAGGACAGAGGACACCTGATCAAGGAATGAGGAACCATCAGCACCCATTGGAAAGAGCATTTTGAAGAGCTTTTCAATTGTGACTCTGTTGTTGATGAAAGTGTTCTCAACTCCATCCCACAACACCCAGTCAGAGAAGATCTTAGAATCCCTCCAAACCTTGACAACATGAGGAAAGCCATCAAGGAGATGAAGAACAATAAGGCTGATGGAATCCCTGCTGAAATCTTCAAGCAGGAGGGAGAAAAAATTGCAACATAGTTTCACACCCTCATCTTATGGATCTGGAATGATGAGGAAATCCCAAACAACCTCAGAGACACCATGATTATGACAATCTTCAAGAAAGGAGACAAGTCTGAGGTGTGGAAAATACAAAGGGATCACCTTGCTGTCTACAAGAAAGAGAATTGCAAGAACCTTCCTGAACTGCCTCCTTCCACTTGCTGAAGAGCTCCTCCCAGAATCTCAGTCTGGGCTTAGGGCATCAAGAGTCAAAACTGACATGATCGTCACTGCTTGCCAGATATTGGAAAAACGTTGAGAACAACATAAACCTCTGTACCTGGCCTTCTTTGACCTCACAAAAGCCTTCAACTGTCAACTGAGAAGGGCTGTGAGGATCCTTCTGAAGTACAGATGCCCACTGAAATCTGTCACCATTCTTTGCCTGCTCCATAATGCAAGTGGTAGTTCTCAACAACCAATTTATCACAGATTCCTTTGAGATTAAGATAGGAGTTGAGCAAGGCTGCATCATAGCTCCAACACTCTTCTCAATATTCCATATTGCAATGCTACATTTGACCACCAACAAGCTTCCAGCCAGAATGAAGTTAAACTACCAACTGAATAGTAAGCTGTTTAATCTCAGCTGACTCCAAGCCAAAACCAAGCCCACCCCAACCTCAATTCCTGATCTCCAGTATCTTGATGCTGTACTTTGTGCTCACTTGGAAGCATACCTTCAGGCTTTACCAATGTCTTTACCAAGACATACAAGAATATGGGACTAATGCTTAATATTCAGAAGACTAAGGTCTTCTATCAACAAGCTCTTAATGAGCAGTTCCAAGTTCCAGTAATTCAGATTCCCAGTAAGATTCTGGAGAACGCTGAATATTTCCTGTACCTCAGAAGTCATCTCTTGCAGAAGACTGACATCGATGAAGAAATCCAACAGCCTTCAAAAGTGTAAATGCAGCCTTTGGATGCCTGAGGAAACAGGTGTTTGAAGATCTCAGCATCATATTCAAAACCAAACTCATGGTTTATCAAGTAGTCATGATCCCCACCTGACTGTACAGAATTGAGATGTGAACAACACACAGGAGACACTGAAGCCACTGGAGAAGTACCATCAATGCTGCCTATGGAAGATCTTTAAAATCCAGTGGGAAGACAGATGCATCAATGCTGGTATCCTCCTGCAAGCAAACACCAAGGGCATTGAAGAAATGAGCATCTGCCATCAACTTGCTGGGCCAGCCACATCATCCAGATGTCTGACTCCAGATTCACGAAGCAAGACTGAGATGGGAGAATAAAACAAGGCATATGCTGAAGAGGAGGGCAAAGAAAGTGTTTCAAGGACAACCTCAAGGCCAACTTGAAAAAATGCAACATTTACATCAACTCATGGGAGACTGTCGCTCAGGACTGCCCTAAATGAAGGAAGAGTCTGCTGCAAGGATCTCAGTACTTTGAAACTTTACAATGACAAAAGGAGCTGAAAAAGCAGAAGCAGGAGAAACAGCAAGAACCCATAGCCACCCACCCTGCATGGAAACATGTTGCAGAGCTGCAACAGTCTGTTGATCCTGGATAGACCTTGTCAACCATCTTCAGATCCACAGATAAGACAGTCATGGAAAACAATCATCCTTGACTGCGAGAGATAGCCAATGATGATGAGTACTTCAACTTTCAAGTAAGATAAAAACCCCTATTATACTAGGACCCCATTATGGTAAGCACTGCAGATATATATGGAAAGAAGATCCAAAAAGGAAACAAGACAAGAAGCTTAAATAGCAAAATCACATGCAAGTTTGTGAAAAGCTGGAAATAGACCTGGTCTTCCAACTCTGATTCCCAGTCAAAAGCTCTATTTGCCTCATACCAGACTGCCTTTTACATCCATTCTTTATCCATAATCATTCACTTGCTTACTTCCTTATGTAGAAGGTGTCCACTTCTAATACCTTCCTTCTACTCACCTGTGGATAAAGTGAAAAAGTTTCTGAAAACCTAAAGGAACTTGGATCATCCTTGTGGTATTCTCCAAATTTCTGACACTTAAATAAAAGGAAAAGAGAAGTATAAGTTAACACAACAACTTTGGTTATATCATTAGAACTTTTTTCAATTTTTTCTAATACATATCAAATTTGAAGTGTTGAACCTTTACAGTAAAAATAGACATTAGAACGAAGCATGAAAAAATGTTGTTGGCAAGTAGTAATTTCCTTCCATATCACACTGTAGTATGTGCTTTTTTAAATGTTACACAATTACAGAAAAAATATCAATTCAGATAAAAAAAAGTTGCTTAGAACAATCACTTCCATACTTATGGAAGAGACTAATAGATAATTAATCTTATAAGGAAGTAACAAGGGAAAATTCACAGTACTCAAGACAGTCAAAGATGTTTTTAAAAAATAAATATTTAAAACTGCACACACACAGCACACAGAAGAAAAGACTTAAATTCCGACTTCACCTAAACCAGATCTTTAATCTTATTCTAACCCCTTAACAGTTGGAAGCCTCACAGTAGTGACTGTGTGCTAATTTTATTTTAATTATTTAAATTGAAAATCTTGATTAATTCTACATTCTGCATAGATAAGTATTTTGTTTCTCTTTACATAATAGTTTAAGATAACCATTGAATACAAGTCATTTAATAAGGTAAACTTATTAATTGATTTAATAAATATGGACACAGTTATCTTACCAGTCGTATGAGTTGCCTGTCCAGCCACCTAAGCACATCAGGGCCTTCTTCTGTCTCTGCCCTATAAACTGCCAATCTAGCCATAAGAATAGCAGCTGCTTCTTGGTCAAAAGAAGCAGCTATGTTTTGGATCTGTGTCTGTGCATCTGCCCAGCTGCAAAAGAAAAGCAGTTGTATAGAGAAGTCATCCAAGCTCAGCAGAGTCTATTGAAATTGAAACAGAGAGCAGTATCACAGAAAAGTCATGGAATTTCAGACCTCATCTGGGGTGGGCTGAGAGCCCCTTTGTTGAACCTTCCCTCTTAGGAATTTTCATTGATTATATAAAAATGCAAGCACCGTATGTCACATATAGCCCCTGATGCAAGTTACGTCTAGTGTGCAATTAACTGGTTAATCGTACAACAAATTTAGACATGCTACACATGCACAGTAATTACTGCACAATAAAATGGCCAACAAGCCATAAAAATGAACAATAAGCTCCAAAGTCCTTGCTTGAAAAACATAGAACAATTTGTACCTGGTTTCTATCAAGCTTTCATTTGAACATGTCATGTCACACAAAAGGTGATGGTGTTTGCCCAGGTACTCAGGCATCTCAGGGTAGATGTCTCCCTCTCCCCATCCACTTCCTGATAGGGGAGACTCTCTGTGACTCTTAACCTTGCTGACCCAGGCCAGAGTAGCAAAATGTCAAGATTCACTGCCTTTCCTCCCTTCCTTCAACCAGCTTTACATCTGCTTCTTTAAGACTGCCATTAGAACTTCTCCGTGAAAGCCAGAGTGTAAACACGCACTGAAGTAACATGCTTTACTTGTTTGACACAGGGAAAGATGGGGGAGGAATTTGTTCAGAAAGCTGGGGGCATGACAAGGACATATACAAAAGCACCTAAACAAGGTCCCTGAAGAGTTCAGGCCCTGCTGTTCTTGGATCCCTTCATCCCCCCATCCTTCCCCTTCACACAGGTCTTCCCAGTTCTGCACAAGGGTTGGGTTGAAGCTTCTTCAGTCAAGTGAAGACCAGCTGATAAACTCATTCCCAGTACAGCTGAAGAGAGAGATGACAGTGCCTGGTAGCAGCTCCCCAGCTCCACCTGCTGGCGAGTGCTGGCAGAGAAAGTTCCCCAGATTCTTCTTCCCCACTGGATAGCTCATCCTTTGAACATGAACCACATTACACTGTGTGACAGTTTTCATCAAGTGATATTATCTGTTGCTTGTGGATCTTTGTGTCTTTATAAGTCTTAATTTGACCTGTGTAAGGGGGGGCAGGGAAGAGTTCTGCATGCTAGCAGTGGTTTACTGAACACTGAAAAGATTTCACTAATATATAGCACAATAAGAGAAAATTAACCTGACACCCATAGTAATGATGACTGCCACAACCGCTTTGATAAATGACATCTTCCTACAAATTAACCATAATTCATTAACCTGTACAACACTAAAGAAAACCAACACTCCTCAGCATAATCAACTGCCTCCATAAGATTTGGCACCCACTTTCTAAGTAAGCTAATGGTGAAGCTAATAGAAAGTAAGAAGTTGCAAGCAAACATTTTGGTGGGAGAATAGTTGTACTCTACCACACAGATCAAAGCTGAGCCAAATTTTAAGGTGATAAGGTGATATTTCCCTCCTCATTCATAGCCTTCCTCCATCCCTTCAAACAGACTGTATTTTCAGAGAGTCTTTTCTTTGATATTTAGCTTAGCCTGCCTCTGCTTCTCTCTCAGACCTGAAGAAGGGCGCCTGATGCCTGAAAGCTTGCCCACCAGTTCTCCAAACTATACAGTTGGTCCAATAAGAGATATCACAGAGATATCACAAAAATCCTTGCCCCTAAAATAAGGGATCTTTGGGATTATTTTACCACCTGAACAACACAGGCCATAGATTTTCACTAAGCAATTCATGCTTCTAGTAGAACTTCAGTCATTTTGGGGCATTTTAGCCTGTAGCTTCTTGGATATGGAACAATTCACAACACACCACAGAGAAAACACACACAGAATTCAGAGGGACCACCCTTTCCTTGCCACATACACTGTACATCCTAAAACACTGAACTGGTTAAATAACTGAAGATTATTAAACGAAATACAAGCAAGTACTGCATTTTTTTCTGAATACATTAATCATAAGTAAAATTTACTTTCTGGCAACAGTGGTCACTCTGATACGTCTCTGCCCACTTGAATGCTGATACTGAGTCACAAATTGGATTGCACCACGTCCACCCTGAGGAATCGGAGCATTGTGCTGGGAAGAAGAAAAAAAACATCCTAAATTATTATTTTTTGAATTCATGATTTTCAGTCAACCTCCTGACTTTTTTTGGTACCTGACTCATAATATTTTAATGCTTTAGGGGGGCAATAATAAAGACTACATTTTGGGACTCCTCTTCAATTGTCTGAGAGGACTATAATATTTACAGGTAAAATCTGTTAACAACAGATTAATCTGAAACTGGTTATGACCTACCTAAGAAGCATTAAGAAGTCATCTACAGAATTGCTTGTAAGTATTGTCAGTGTAAAGCACAACAGGAAAGTGATCAATCTCTGATAAAATACTTCTTAACTGTATTGTATTCTTTATGAAAAGGGATCCTTATCTACCAAGGAATTGAGGGAGGTTTATTTTTTAAGATTCCAAAAGAAAATAAAGGAACTGCTGAATTTACTGGAATCCAAGACGTTTTTTCCCCGCATTTAACATGGGGAGGATCTTGGATTTAAGTACAATTTAAGGCAGCTGCAGCAGCTCCAGCTCAAATTCCAGCCCCAACCCAGGGGAAATCATGTGAAGGGTCCTATTGTCCAACTTCCTGGACTAAATGTATTACACCATCGTTTGCTGGAATTCACCATCCAGCGTAAGGTGACAAAGGGCTGCAGCAAGGCAACAGCCCTAGACTTTAGGAGGGCTGACTTCAACAAGCTAAGGAGGATCGTTGGGGAAGCGCTG
>NW_017728947.1:74538398-74581481 GCF_001723895.1 Crocodylus porosus
CGGCTTCCAGGGGAAGTGGTGCAGGCTCCTAGCCTGGGGATTTTTAAAAGGAAGTTAGATGAGCACCTTGCCGGGGTCATCTGACCCCAGTGCTCTTTCCTGCCAAGGCAGGGGGTCAGACTAGATGATCTACCTAGGTCCCTTCCGACTATAGCTACTATGAAACTATGAAACTATTTAATTAGGATGGAGATCAAGTTACATCCAATGCAATTTAATGAAAGCAGATTCTGTACAAACATTAAAATCTGAGAGGTGTGACATTATATTTATACGACAATTAAACTATACATTAATAGCTTCACCCACCATTTAAACACAACAGATGGTACTGAATGAGGAATCTGTTCAATATTTTAAAGTTACATCATTACATAACTTTTTAGGACAGGAAGTGTGGAATAATGAAACCAGTTGCAAATACCGGCAGAATTTAAGGGGCTAGAATTTATGTGGCAGTTTCTTTGGTATTTATATAGTACAGGGGTCTCATGTGGGGCTGTATCAAGTCACCCAAAATGATGCCTGCTACATTCACTATGTGCTGGCCCCAGCCCTATTTGTTGCATGTGATGCATGGAGCCCACATGGTGCAGGCTGCAAATGGTGTGGGGCTGGTCTGGGGCATGCTGTGTGGGACTGTCCCTCTAAGAGAACTGGCTGAGATCAGTTGAGAGGAAACAGCTGTTAGCTGTTGTAAAGAATAGTCTGCAAAACACTGCTAGAGTCTTTCATGAAGATAATAAACAATATTTGCTTTTATAAAGGAAGTGTATAACAGTACTCATCATTACATGCTGCATGTGGTGCCCATAACAGAGAAGCCCTGCACACTGGATCTAGGGACAGGTCAGATGAGGTCCAGAGATGGGCTGCCCATGCCAGATCCAGCACTCAGGGCTACTCTGACGCAAGTGCCACATGTAGCATGTGCCCCAGATGCAGCCCTGTACTCCACATGCCACACTCAGCTAAAGCTGGTGAGCACTACATTCAGCACCGGGGGGGACAGTCTTTTCGTTCCCTCAGAGAGAAATAAGAAATTCATTTTCTCCTACTTGAAAAGCACAAAAAAACTTTATTAACAGATTGAAATAACCTTATGTCAGTCTCTGTACATTTGGAACAGAATTTTTTACCTAGACTGGGGGCGGGCAAAACACAGCCCATGGGGCTGTGCACTTTTACCGGCCTGCGGGGGCCCCCCCAACACATTTTGCTCCACCCAGCCCTGCCCACAAAGGTGGGAGCAAGACACCCATGTGTACACTCACCCATGTGTACACACAACCCTACTGCCTGGCTCCCATCCTTGTGGGCGGAAGTTGCTGCAGTCCCTGGGGACCTGCTCTGCTTCCCCAGTCTCCTGCTTGCTCCAGGCAGCAGGTAGGGAAGCAGCAGAGGCAGGGCTGAAGCTAGGAGGGAGCACGGAGCTTGGGGCTGTGGCTGGTAGCAGCACCAAGCCTCCGCCCAGGAGGACAGGGGGCAGTGGCAGCATGGAGCTGGGGTGGGCAGCATGTGGGTGTGAGGAAGGGTGTGGAGGGGATCCTTCCCACAATTCCCCCATGGCACACAGCCCTGGCAGGCGGTGGCAGCAGCAGCAGGTGGGGTGCTCAGCAGGGTGCAGCTCTGGCCAGCATTGCACATTGCAGCACACAGCCTCCACCCAGACATCTGTATTGCTGGTGCTCCCCACCACTCACATGCAGCCCCCACACTCATCAGGGACAGTGGGGAAAGCCCTATGTGCTGGAGCCAGGTGCTTTCCCTGCCAGGGCTGTGCAGCACAGAAGAGAAGCCTCAGGCTGGACCTGGCTACCTTCCCCATCCCACAGAGGAAGGCACCTGGGGCTTCCTTCCCCTGCAACACAGTCACAACGGGGAAAGCAATAAGCTCCAGCCTGATGCTTCTCTCCGGTGTTACGCAGCCTTGGCAGGGAAGGCACCTGGCTCCAGAGTGAGAGGCTTCCCTCCCTGCTGTGCGAGTATAGGGGCATGCGAGTGGCGGGGAGTGTCAGCAATAGAGGCTGCGCCCCTCGCTGCGATGTGCAGCACTGGCTAGAACGGCACCTCGCCAGGTGCCTGCGCCCTGAGCACCCTGCTGGCTGCTGCACCATGGGGTGAATGTAGGTGTCACCCCCTCACCTCCACAGCCTGCCCCAAAACCCCCATATATACACAAGCCCCTCAACATACCCTATGCCCCCCCACAGCCACACCCCATCACAAACACCCCACATCCTATCACACACCCACATCTCCCCACACATACCACATACACACCATATTCCCCAACCATACACACCCCACCATACCTACCCCCAATATACAAAACTAAGAACTTGTTCTTGAGTTATTATGCAATCACCTCTATATACAGTACACAAACACAAATCATGACAAAAATATTTTCTGTAATAAAACTGAAATATGTTATGGTAGGTGTTTGACTTTTAGTGTATGATTTCGGTTTTTTCTGGTTCTAGGATGGCAATCCCCCCTCCCAAAAGGAGTATTTCCAGTGGCAAAGGTCAGGGGTTAGGAGGTGGGACTTCTGGTCACAAGACGGCAACACGGTAGCAAGGCAACTGTCAAGGGGTGGCCCTCGACAGTTCACCAAAACTCATTAAGTGGCCTCCACCCAAAATAATTGCCCACCCCTGAACTAGACCTAACAAGAGAGACTGAAACTTTAGGGTACAGACCAAAGTGACAATTTTTGCCTGAACTGGCCACACAAAACAATCTATAAATGTGACCAAACACAAGTGAACAGCTGCACACAGCTTCAAAAAATGGTTGATCAAGTGAAAATCTGAACCCTCACTACATGAGGTATCAGATAAAGATGTTTCAAAACTTAGCATCTTTTGTAACTTATGTCTTCCAAGCTCCCAGCCTGCTGCTGTTTTCAGAATGGGAGGTGGGAAAGGCAGCAGAGAGAGTTCAGTCTGAGGGTTTTTCAGCCTCCCTGGAGCCCTCCTGAGGTGGTGGGGGGCTCCAATTCACCCACCCCACCCTTCAGCAGCAGCTGGGGAGCCCCAGAAACATTTCTCCTTCCTATTCTGAAATCAGTGACCACTGGCAGAGAGCCTGCCCCTCACTATGGGAACCTGGCTGCAGGCTCCCAGCCCACAGCTAGATTCCCCTCCTGGCTGGAACCAACAGTGAACATCTGTTTGGTCTGGGGTAATGGTGTAATTCAGGACACTTTGCAAAAATCGTTCCAAGTTACAGCTGAGAGCTGCACTTCTGCCTCCACCCTTAGCTAGCAAATGTTCTATTCCAGCAAGTACCACACTGACTTTTGTGTGCATATGAAGAAACAAATTAGTACTCAGGGTACTAGAACGCCAGAACTAGAACTGTTGAATTTAATCTAACAATACATTTTAAGTTCATAATATTCTGGAGACTTGCCAAAAAGTTTATAAATACCAACAATTATTATTTTACTAATATGAAAAAAATGCATACAAGTGTATTTTTATTTAACAATGATAATATAAACTATCTTACTTTCCTTCCAACTACAACATACCAATTTCTTTCCCATCAACAGATTTTCTGTGCATTCAGTGGCAATGCAGTTAAACGTTTTCTAGGATTTTTTAGAATTGTTTTAAAATTGGTTTTACAATTGAACAATACACTCAACAGTCCACATTTGACAAACTTGCATTAATTTCTACACCTTTTGATATCCGTCACTGAGAAAATGAATTATTGCTGGCACACTTTTTATAAAGAAAGTCAACTCATCTTACTGAGTAGACACCAACTAATTTAGACTCTCTCATTTGAGAACGGCAACAGACTTGTATACAAGTGGAAAAGATAAGGAAACCATAAAAACAACTGACTGTAAGTAAATTAATCTGAAAGGCTAATTACATAACTATATTTGAGTTTGTTACAAAGAGAAACTTTCCTTACCTGATTAACTACCTCAAAGTAGAGTGCAAGAGTTGTAGTGGGATTAAGTCCACAGATCTTCCACTGGCATGTACCCCCAGTTCCAATCTCCTGTAAACAGATTTTACATAATGCTTTGAAAAACATAAGTATTTCTTTGTTATACTTTAATAAAGCTACATTAATAAAGCTATCGATGTAGGATTAAGATACTTAAAATATTTTAATAGTGCTACAGTTCTTGCCTCTATCCACTACAGGCCATTATGCTGCTCTGTAATGGCTCTTCATCACAGCTTCTATCAAAGGCTGTTTACAGATGTAAAAAAACCAGCACTTTACTTTTAAATTTGGCACATCCCTGTACCTAGCACAGTACCTGTCCAGAAGAGGCATTGCATTAGTTGCACCTGGCTTGCCCAAAGCCTGTATAGATCAGGCGCTTCAACAGGACTTTTTTGGTGCTTTTATCTAACAGCTGATTGCATCAGGTATTACATAAAAGTGCAAAAAAAGTCCTACCAAAGCATCTGATCTATACAGATACTGAACAGCCAGGACAAACTAACACACTGCTTTTTCCAGTAAAGCATAGTTGTTGGGGGGTTTTGGGGAGGGAATGGGGCGGGAGGGAAGTTCACATCTGTCAGCAGCTCAAGAAGCAACAGAAGGAGCCATCATGGTACATTCCCTAGATAGGCATCTATCTGGGATGGCTTACAAATACAGCACCCTACATTTGTGCAAGAGTTTGGTTTTAAATACACAATCCTAGAGTCCCCCTCCCAATCCTGTGATTCTATAGTTCTGTCTAGACTCAGAAATTATTTTGCTATCCTAAATTATATTAATTTAAAACAAAGCTGACTTACATTTTCTGATACACAAGGTCCTTTAGAATTGAGGGAAACACAGGGTCCAATAGCTCCTGAAATTTTTACTTCTCTTGAAGTCTGCAGATTCAAAAGCAAAATATGTAAGATTAAGGTACAGTTACATGCACTTTAAACAATGATAAAATAATAAAAATATAAGAATGATTTTTAAAACTCTTCTGGTAGGCATTAAGTTTTTCTTTGATACCTTTAGAAAAAATAAATATATTGATGTTACAGAAACAGCATGTGCAGTCACTTTAAGCACATTTGCAGCAACAGATGGTATATCTGAAACTACAATATGTTTATGAATACAAATATGATTACACATAATTATAAATTAATATAAAGAAAGCACAATATTTTTAGACCCTTAAGTGCCCCAGAAAGCACATCATAAGAAGTGTTCAGCACACAAAATGCATTTATCATTAAGACAGACATTAAAATATTCTCAATCTGATGTGCAAATTGAGGGGCCACTGGATAGGCCATATTGACTGTATAAATATTACATCAAATTCACATTCTCTGTCTCCTAAGCTAAGTAGTACTACATCTCATAACTTTAATTCAGGCCTTGTACCAGGTGTTAATTCCAGACTATGACAGTTACCCCTTAACCAATAACAAATTGGTGGAGAATGCAGGCAACCAGGTAAAGGACACTGGTAAGTGATTGAGGAGGATGAGTATGTTGTAATGCTTTTGACTAACTATAGCACTAAACTTGTAACTACTAAGGGCTTACCAAATTTATTATTGGTTAAGTAATAACCATGCCCTAGTCTTGAAATTAATACCTAGTACAAGACCCTGTAACCATACAAGACCCTGTACCGACTCAGGGATGTTAGGGGGAGGTTAATTTTTTTCAAAATGGCTGCCCAACACCACATACACCAGGATGGGGGGCTCACAGGGGAGTTGGGATTCCAGCAGGCTGGAGGGAATCAGAGCCAGGTACAACCCATGAGGAGTGAGGGGGCAGGCACAACCCATGGGTGGAGTTGCGGGGCAGGCGTGACCCATAGGGTTTTACTGGGATATGGGATTATCTGGAAGAATCAGTGGGGCTCATGGGGGGGGAATCAGGGGCAACTTTTAGCCCCCCAACCCCTCCAGGCAAACCTACATCCCCTTCCTTTCCGCCCCTCCCTGTACCAGGACTTATTTGCTCAGTTCTGGCAGTGACGAATGCTCATAAAAGTGTCTGGACCCAGAGCAGCTTGTGGGATGGGGGTTAAGGGCTAGCTGGTATGGGGCAGGGGGCAGAGAGAGCAAGGAGCTAGGGGGGGGGGGGGCAAAAAATAGCCCTGTGCTGGGGAGGGGGTGAAAAGAGCAGTCCTAGGGCTGGGGCCAGTGGCTGGATTTCCCCAGCCCTCGGCTGCTTAGAGGAAAGTGTACAGAGTTTCCATGCACCAGTTTGACCTAAATCAAGTAATTTTGATACTACATAGAGCCAGGTTTATCCCAACCTGGATTCTGTACTTTTTAGACCAATTTGTATGCCTGAAACTTCTCTACAATTACAAGTTTAGACTGACTGCTGGTCACTAAGACCAGGTCTGTAAGTGTAAGGTTGGCACTGGGACAAGCTAAGTTTAAATTGGGCGGCCATTCTGAACCCAATTTAACCTCCCCAAATGTCTGCAGTTAGCCCTAAACATGCTTTGGTAAAAGCAACATCTAATGCCCCAAATGATCATGATATAATTATACTGTACAAAGACATCCTTATTTTTCAATACCATTAAGATCTCCCTATTTGCTTTCCAGTTTCAAGCCAAATTCATAATTATACTTGTGCAAAACAAAAGGCCTGATCATCCTTGAAGAATCTGTAGAAAGCTACAGTATGTATATGTATCAAACTGGGGACTGTATCTTCTCATTATTTATTAATTCTCATGGTGGCTAAGAAATTGCTGCATCACTGGATGTGTCAGCGTATGTGGAATCTGCTATACTATGCCAGCAATGTGTCACATGTCTCCCAGACCAGGAACAAAGGAGGGTCATTAAAACCTTGATAGCTTCCATTGGAGTGGAAGCAGTTTAGAAGAATAGGATAGCTGATGCCTGGTGAAGCCAGTGCAGCTGAATCTGCCTGCAGGGAGAGGTTTTGGAAAAGTAGAAAATCCCTGAACAGGGGAATAAGAGAGATCAGGCATTAAAAACCACGGAGCCTGAAGGAAAATCTAACACCACAGTGGAAGGGTGTCCTGTCCATCCCTCCCATTTACATATACCAAAACCTAGAATTATTGTGGTAAGGCTGCTCTAAGGACTCCCCACTGCAGTTGTTCTCCAACCCCAGCATGTTGGAGAGTGGCCACTGGGAATGGTCTCAGAGTTGCCTTGCAGCATACTTTCAGGTTTGGAGCATCCAAACAGAAGGGGGCAGGGCAGAGCACTGCTCCAGAACATCTTTACTGGAACAAGCAGCCATGGCATAGACTCAAGATGTTGAGGAGGGAAAACCAAGACAGACTTACAGAGATGCAAAAAGAAAGGGTGGGAGGAATGCTTTCATAGCAGAGGGCCTCCAGTTGAGGGTGTAGCTAAGGAAGAAAGAAACTGGCTGCACAGAAAAGACACTTGGAGTAGCCATCTGCTAGAAAAAGACATCTTGGACTTCTCAGGGTAATAACAGATGTCACATTTATTTCTAAAGAAAGCTTTTTGTCCTGGGATATAAAAGCTCGCTGTCCTACTTTAAGAACATACGAAGTATGCCAGATAAAAACTGTGCTCACAGTCTTTCAAGGACAATGGGGGCTCCTAGGTCATTCATTCCACGGACAAACTCGGTGTAAAAGGGAGGGGCAGCTCCTCTTTTGTCCCAGGTTTCAACTCAGAACTGACATTGCATTTGAGGCACTTCAAAGTCATGTTGCCCTTCTGACAATTAACATGGATAAGCCAGAAACTACATACACAGATAAAAGTGATGGCACATTTTCTCTAGCATACTTCACAGGTACTTAAACTGGGACTTTTAGCTTTTTTTTTTTCCACCCTTAGAAGACTCACCTAGGATTACAGATCCACCAAATACATGATTTCAAGGAAATTGTGTAACTGGCAGTCTCCCATAAAATATCCAGTTCCCCATGGAAAAGCACGGGGAACCAGCAAAGACCCCGCAAAAAGCTGTCTCCTAGAAGAGTAGGGGTGTGCCCCACCTATCTCCAGTTCCAGGATCTGGAGTTGGACCCCCATGTGCCTGCTGAGAGTGGACCAGGATGGTGCAGCAAAAGCAAAAGGAGGTGCAGCACAATGGAGCAGGACCAAGAGGAGGAGCTGCTGCTGGAGGTAGGAAGTGCAGAGCAGCATGCGCCTAGCTGCAGTAGCCCAGGAAACAGCCCACTGGAAGCTGCTCCTGCCTCAGCACATGGGGATTCAGGTCCAGCTCCCCAGAAAGCAGCCAGGAGCTGTGGCAGGAGCCGCCATCTGGCTGAAGCTGCTCACATGCCCACGCAGAATGGCAGGGCATGGCATAGCATGGTACGGCATGGCATCATGCAGCAGGGATAGGAGCAGCTTCCAGTGGGCTGTTCCAATGGTGGCTCCTTTTGCTCTTACTTTTGCTCTTGCTGCATGCTGCACCACTCTCAGCAGGCACATGGGGGTCCGGCTCCAGATCCTGGAACTTGACGCGGGGGACACAGAGCAGCACCAGGCCAGGGTGTAGGAGCCAGCAGGAGCGTAGCATGGGCTGCCCTGGTGCAAGTGAGCAGACCTCAGCCCCATGAAGACTGCCAGGGCTCTGGCTCCAGATCTGATGTCTAGGAGCTGAAACCAAAGCCTCGCATGTGGGAGTAGGAGCCACCTGGCTGAAACTGCTCGCCCAGCATGATGCAACATGGTGCAGCACAGCACAGCAGGGGCAAGATCACGAGAAAGAACTGTTGCTGGAGGCAGGGGGCACAGAGCAGCACCTGACTGCAGCTGCACCAGGAACAGCCCCAGCCAAATCTGCATGCTGGCTAGGGCCCAGCCCAGCAGGCACCAACAAGAGACTAGTGCAGGCTGCCCCAGTGCAAGCCTGTGCAAATCACCTAGTAGGCCAAATCCTTATTTTGCCCACCCCTGAGCTAGGGCTTTCAATTAGTGCCTGGGAGGGCCGGGACTTGCAGCACATCTCAGCCAGAGGTGTATGGGTGGGGGGGCTTCGCTCCACCTTCAAAATGGCAGCCCCAGCCATGATGCAGCCAAGAAAAATCAGGGGCCTCAGCCATGTTACAGCCGTGTACTTCAGGGCTGATCCACCCCACAGCTCGTGGGGCTGCTCTTCTTTGAAGCTGGAGAGGAGGGGAAAGGAAAAGAGAGGAGAGGCTCTTCTCCCCTTCCTCCCACATCACCCTCACTAGCCAGGGCCTGGCAGCGCAGGGAGGCAGCTGGGCAGAGCCCAGCGGGGGTTGATGTGACACTTGTAGTAGTATATCGCCCTTTTTCGTTTTGGCCCAGATCAAGCCTAGTGCCTGTTCTTATCCTGGCAGGAGAAATACACCATGCATCTGTGTCCATGAAGGCAGTTTTCCTGAACTGTTTCCAAGGGAGGTGGTACTCTCCCTTACCTTGGGGGTCTTTAAGAGAAGCTAGACAGGCATCTGGCTGGGGTCATCTGACCCCAGCACTCTTTTCTGCCCAGGCAGGGGGTTGGGCTCAATGATCTGTTGAGGTCCCTTCCGAGCCTAGCATCTGTGTGAATTGGCTGCCGTGGCCTGTGAATTTGGTAGGTCCCTACCTAGGACCAGAATATGCTCAAAACTGGTGAGGAAATGAGCAAAACTGGCATCATGAACTGCAAATGTCTACATGCGCTTTATGCATGAATACTGCAGTGATCTGCAGTGATATTCAAAGAGAAAAACAACACCAGATACTGACAACATTCACATTAAATCTCTTTAAATTCTTACCTTTATTTCTAATGTGCCACCAAATCCCATCTTGAAGTGCCCTTGCATATCTTTGGTAAACACTCTCTGAAAGGTTTGTTTGAATAAAGATGTATTGAACGAATCTCCCATTACCATGTAACCTCTGGATGAACAATCAAAAGACAAAAAACACCTCAAATGAAAAAAAACAAGCCAAAAAACATCTAAACTATTTATCAGGCAATAATTTGGTGGAAAGGAATTTGGTGAAAAGCAAAGCTGCTCAAAGAATTCCTAAAGAGTTTACACTAAAAATACTTCAAGATGCAACATTTCTTTTTAAAAATCTCATTAAAAGGGACAGTTTACTATTCTGTAATCAGGAAGAGAAAACGTTGCTAAAACATTACAGAGAAACTTTATAAATACGCTTCTTACAAGATCAGTATGTCAGTCATCATCACCTTAATATAAAACAAAACACAAGTCTTTCAACTGAGGAAATCATTATAATGATATTTATCACTGTAGGGTTTTTTTTTCAATGATACCTTAGAGCAGTAGTGTTTAGGCCCTATGGCCTGGATGAGTGGTGCGGGGTCAGTCAGCAGGCTAAATCTGGTCCACAGGCCCAATTTCACACAAGTTCAGCCCAGTATGTGGCTCCAGCCCTATATGCCAGATGCAGCCCCGACCCTGGCCCTGTGTACCAGATCAGGCCCATGGCCCAGCCATGTGTGTGCTGGGCTATGCCATCTGACCCAGAGGGCTTGGAAATTTGGCAGTTGGAAAACACTGGCAATGTTAACACCACCTCTCCCCCATCAACAAATTTTCAGACCTGCGGGAAGCCCCACAGGCCAGATGACATGGCCCTGTGGAACAAAGATTGAGCACCAGTGCCTTAGAGAAATGAATCTACCAATCAGTTTATCTTAATACTGAATAATTCAATATAAATCTAAATCACTTTGCCTCACTTATTTGAATAAGTATTTCAAATCTGAAACCACTTCATAAAATGGATATTTAAGCTCAGCAATGCTCTCTGGAGGCAAAACAATTATTATGACAATTTTGTACTTTAAAGTATTTTAAAAACTAATTGGATTAGTACTTATGGAATAATAATGTAAGCAGCCATTTTATCTCCAGTAGTGCTCAATATATTTTAACATAAAACATTTTAATTATATATTTGATAAGGTTTGTGCTAGATATGGCCTTCAATTTTGTCTCTAAGTCTGGTATTTTCTTTTGGGCAGACAAGCTTCTTTGTGTAAATGTGGTATCTTTAATTAGATCAAATAAATAGTTGGAAAAAATTGCTCTTTGCAAGTTTTCAAGTACAAACACCCTTCTTCAGGCACAGGGAGAGTTTTCTTTTAGTATTTTCTTTTAATCATCTCAGCGGAGGTATGTCTTCGAGGAGATATTTAAATACAGAAAGGACTGAGGTCATAGGGACTTACTCAGAAAAAGCACCTTATACCTAGGGGATAACTTGACAGGAGAGAGCTGCAGAAGTGGATAAATCCTATTTTTAAGGCTGGCTTTAGTGAAGGAACACAGATTCTTTTCCTTTTTCATGTCCCTGTGATAAGGTATTTAGCAAAATTCACATATTGTTTGGAATCTGACAGGGCCATGCCATGAGTGCTTCTATTACGGCCTCAAACTTGCAAGCTTTGGGCTGTCAACAATGCGCCTTAGCACTCATGGGACCCCAACCCCCAAACCACAGGTGGTACAGGTTGACGCAAAAAAGAAAAGATAGAAGCAGAACTAGACCTTGATACCAAATACAGGAAGCTTGAAGCTGATGCAGAAAAAGATCATAAGCCAGGAGCAGGATTCTAAGAGAGTTAACACAGTCAACATTGACAGGCATAATAAATAATCTTATCAGCAGGCTGCACAGGGATAATATTAAGGTCAAGGACACTAGAACACAGGACACAATGGTAATCAAGATGCAAAATTATGACATCTGTGAGAGAAAGAATTTTAGTAACAGGAACTATAAAAATGATGGATCTTATAAAAGCTGTAGAGGAAGAATTGACAGAATCTAAGCCTGTGGCATAATGCAAACAACAAGGTGAAAAAAGGTTATGGGTATGTGGCATATTAAACAGAAATAGAGAACGGAGGAATGGATAACATTTCACAGGATGGGGTGGGATTTGTTTGCCTTGTTAAACTTAACTGGTACCAAAACATCCAGAAGAAGATCTCAGACACAGTCACTGAGGCAAGTCAGAAATGAGCAGGTACATTTGAGTGACCAACTTGGAAACTGTAGTGCTACTCTGTGATCTAATAAAACTTCCCAGAGAAAGGGAGCAAACAAGAGAGGCCAGTACCAGAACACTATGGTAACCCTGGACATTGGAAAAAATAAAGCATTAGCCAGCATACTTCTCACCATAAAAAGCAAGCAAAAAAACCTTCAGATGAGTCAGAGAAGGAGTGGAATTAAAAGGGGATAGTATTATGCAAACTGAAGAAGAGCAAAATACTACGGGGAAGGAAACATGATACAATTACTGTAATACACCTAGAATTCTACACCATAATAAAATTTACTCTGTAGCAAGGAGTGGGCACACAACCAGCTCTCACAAGCTAGCTGCCTGCAACAGGCACTATTATATTATAGCACCTGGCCAGGAAGCAATGAAATAACTAGTTTTAATTGAGAAAATGGCTATCTATGATGAAACTAACACAGTGTGGATGAATTTTCCGTATATAGTTCCTATACATTTTAGGAGATAACTTATAAGAGATTACTGGATCTGAGTGACTTACTATGTAGCAGGGCTGTGTCACCTGTCAGCTCCATTTTTATTTTTAGCCCTCCAAACTACAAATCCCATGAGACAATGCTCTCCAGCAAGGAAACAGTAGGCAAGACTACTGTTGCCCTATGGGACTGATGTATTGTTATGGTAACAAATTCATCCACAACCTAAGAGCAAATTATGTTCAAATGCAAAGCACCCATAGTCACAGTTTACAGATACTTAGCAAAAAAAAATGAGCATGCTATTTAAAAAACACACTTTCATACACTACTTTAAAAAATATTAAACACGTACCCGGTATAGTTGGGACAGCACTTCATCTCAAGAAGGCCAGTCTGATCCAATGCACATGCATATATGTCAACAACATGACCATTTGTAGCAGCACGGTTAGCAAGACTTTCAAAATGCTAAATACAAAATGAAAATATGCTTATAGCTATGTGCAAACTGAACTCTTCACATCTTTTACATTAAAACCTCAAATCCCAGAATTCTTCTAAAACAGTTAAATTAGATTTTATCTAGATTATACCCTAATATTAGACAGCAATAAACTTTAAAAAAAAATTAGAACTAAAACTTTTAGTTTCTATGCACAACTATATAATTGATCTGATAAAAAACATTACTAAATGAACCTTGCTTCTCTCATATTCCCCAAACTACTGCAGTTACAACATCACAATTATATCTCTTAAACAGCTGAGAAGGTAATTTGTGTTATACTAATTGATGGGGAGTTCTACTTAAAAATCCATGTCACAGTTTACCTCACTGTGTATTCAGGACCTAATCCTGTTCCTAATAAAGTCGGTGAAAACACTCCAACTTACTTTGGTGGGAACTGGATCGGGTTCTAACTTAACATACTGACAATCCTTATGAAATTTTGGAAAACAGTAGCTAAAATTGAACAAAATGTGTCAATTCCTCTTTGTTTTATACATATACAGTTTATTAAATATGTTTATACACTAGTTATTATCCATCAGACAATTGTGTCTATATCTACTGGCATTTCTTTAGCAAGAGGCCTAGAATTAATATGTTGTCCAGTCTTACCTTGGTACCCTTCTTCACATATTTGGCATTGTCTTTTTCAATATCATGCCACGATCTTATGGGCAACTTCAGTTCATCTCCTACAACCATGCCAGGTCCTTGAGTAGCTGGCCCTCCAATAAACATCATTATGTGTGCACCAGTATTAGGAAAAGTGCACTGTGGGAAACAAAAGATACCTCAGAAAGCTCTTCTTATGAAAAGGAAAGACATGAGATAATAGTAACAGAGGAAATAACTATATAGAGGAAATAACTATGAATGTGTCAATTAATGTAAACACTTACACTTTATCAAAAGACTTAAGTTTTAATTTCATGTAAAACCTTTTTCTTGTCTCATTAAGATTAATTCCTTTAATGTATAAAATAGTTCCAGGCACAGTTAGGACCAAAGCCTAAGTTGGTGTAAGTTCCCACAGCCCCACTGTTTGATCTCAGCTGAAGTGAATTTACACAAATTGTGGATCTGACCCATCATATTTCACTTTCCCTCTTAGTTCTTACTAGAAGCAATGAAATGGGAAACTGTTTTTATGAAGAATGTATTTGATTCCTTGTTTGATACCTGAAATCACAGCATTTTCTTTTTAACAACACTTGAAGTGGTTGGCTTCACAAAAATTATTTTACATGGAAAATAAACTGCACTAACAAAAGAAATATGCATACAAAATATCCTGCTTTCCATGCAAACATAAAACTAAAGCACAAGGGAAGGAATGTAGAATGTTGTTTAGGTGACCTCCAAGACTAGTGCCTAACAGAGTAAATGTTTTCGATCCGAGCCTTCAAGAGGCCGAGAAGCGATTACTACACTTACTAAACTCCAGTGCAAGTTTTCCCCATGTTAAATGGGGGGAGGAAGGGGCAGTAAGCATCTTTTCTTGGATTCAAGTACAAGGCAGCAAAGGGGAGGGAAGGGGAGGAGAGTAAATTGGTGCTTTGGCTCTGACTCGACAATCTGAGGTTGGGGTTGGAGTTGGAGCCATAGCTGCAGCTCCTGCCTACCCCAGTATGGCTTCTACTCCCCAACTGCTCATTGTAATTAGAAAGCTAATTTAGGATACTAAGCTAGCTTCCTAATTACAGTGGTGCCTTCTGAAACTGAAAATCAAGAGGAAGTTTGCAACGTGTTGCCTAAACCTGTGCTTTCTATGAATATCAGTCAGATATATGACTCTGATCTTCAGGGCTATCAACCTGCACTTCATATTAAAACAGCTTTAGTAATATAATAAGCAACAAAAAGCATGAATATGGTTTTTAGTCTTTAACATCTCTAAGGTTAGTCACAAAAATGGATTTTTATTAACAGAAAAAAAATTCGTCAAATGTTTCTTTCCAGACAAGTTGGGACACAAAACTGTCTCACTCAGCTTCTAGTTATGTTTTTGAAAAGAACCAAATGTAGACATACTTAAAAGCATCTCTGTTAAACTCAACCAAAATGAGCCTGTCTCCATGTTTTATAACTCATCAACTATGAGGATCAACTGAGGAAGAAAGAAAAATAATAAAGAAATCCCCTTGTTTATTACTCCAAATACAGATAAACTGTAAATATAAATACAAAAGTCAAAACAAGCCTTCCTCATATCTGCAGCTAAAAATCACCACCTGAACTTCTGACTATAAAGGCTGCAAAATAAAGTTGTTGGTAAAAAAGGTTGCGCTGTTGAAATTCAAAGGAAATTAAAACAATGGCTATGCTGCCACAATACCATTGGTTTTCAGTAACTCAAATCAGACAGATAATTCTTCAAGGAACAGGAACTGGAAGAGTCAAATACTGGAGCAGGGTAAATAAAGCTAAAAAAAATCGTGGTAAATAAAAGAGTTAAAAATAAAAAATTGCAAATATCAAAGGACTTGCACAAGCTAAGCAATAAAAAAACAACATAGACATTAAGAAAAGGGCTAAGCAATAAAATATAAAAAGAAAATGGGAGCAAATAAACAAAAACAGAAAAGATATTTAAAAGAAAGTATATTAGTTGAGCAAGCAATAAAGTCAGAAAGTGACTGAGTGTAATTTATACAACTAAAAGCCAAAGATTAATAATACTAAATAGGCAAATTGGACAAAAGCCACAAATAAATCAGTTTTTAAAATGCTTGGGCTACATATTATTTCTTCTCTTTTTGCTCAATATTTCTTCCTATAGAATATTAAAGAACTATATTAGAGGAATATTAGTAAACTATAGATGCCCAACTCTTATGAAAAATCCAATATATACTAATTACTGAGATTTTTATTCATATGTGTTTCTTACTCTAAAGGTTTTAGCATTTAAGAACAACTGTCGGTTAAACCGTTACCTCAAGGAGTCCAACTGCTATAGAAAGAGCTACTCCAGAGGACCGCAAAGGTCTTTTCCCCTGTGGAACAGGCCACGGATCCCGTTGCAATTCACCCAATAGATCCGTGAGATTCATATCAATTTTCTGCACTGGCTGCAAAAATCTAGAAGCAAATATGATATGAAGTTAACTTTTGAATTATTTTTGCTATAAGACCTTTTAAAACCAAATCATATCTGGTGATTCATGGACAATCTGTTGGACTGAAATAGCAAACATCCCAAACTTGTTTCAGAGCACTGTCACCAGCTCACCAGAATGACAGAGCCTGTAAGTACCACATAAACAGCATACCCAGCTTGAGGAAAGAAAGTATTCAGCATAACACGTTGCAGCAACACAGCCTGTTGACTTAGCAATACTGCCAGGTTCCAGAAAGAACTACATCTGGCCAAAAAAACAGCTCTGGTCATCAAGGAAATTTGGGCAAAAAACTAAAAAGAAAAGGATGTACTTGGAGAGTGAGCAAAATAAAAATTACACTTCTAGAACTGTCCAAGTGTCAGATTCAAATTGGTTCCAGAAGTGCCTATCCTTTGGGAACTGGAACACTTAAAACTTGCCAGCTAGGTGATTCAATTTGACCAGGTTTAGGCACCTATATGCAGTCATTGGGGAGATGCAGGCACCCCAAAACAGGACTTCAGCACTTAAGTGCCCCAAACAGAGAATGGAAAAAGGTAAGTACAAAGGGCAATTAAGAAATCCCAAAGATACCTAGAAGTAGCCAGTAGGAAACATGAACATACATCTCCCAAGAGCTTAGACATCAAATCACAGGGCACTTTGGCTGCTTACAGACGTTAAGGGGGAAAAAAAAAAAGAAAAAAAGTTCTTTGCTTTAAACTCTGCAGGTCCCCACGCCAAGTCCAGCATATGCCCAGAAGAGGCACTGCATTAGTTGGACCCAGCCTGCCCAATGTCTGCATGGATCGGACACTTCAGTGCGACTTTTTTGGTGCTTTTATCTAACCCCTGATTGAATCAGCTTTAGATAAAAGTGCTAAAAAGCCCTGCTGAAGTGCCCGATCTATACAGACGCTGCAGAGCTGAGTTAAACTAACACGTATCCTCTTTTGGTAAAGCATGTTTGTTTGAAGTCCCCCCTCCCCCACCATGTCAGTCAGCACCCATTAGGTGTTTCTACTCTCTTAAGATTCAGAATGCAAAGCACCACTTCTGAGAAAAGCCTGCCACATGACAGGGGTGGTGATGCTGCCTGGCACTTTCTGCCCTATAACCTAGTGGTTAGAGCATGCAGCTAGAAAGTGAAAGACCTGGGGTTTAGACCCTCTTCATCCTGAAGCAGGGCGGATACAAATCAATGATTTTTTTTTAAATCAAAAACACTGGATTTTTTTTTTATTTAAATCAGACTTTTTATTTAATCAGATTTTTTAATTTCTTTGTTAAGATTTTTTTTTAAATAAACCTATATAAAGATAATTTTAATTTAAGATAAGTTAAAGCTCAGAGATATCATCATGGAATAGGATTATAACTTCTAATTTTATACTATTTGAAACAATATATTCATGTAACCTTTTTAGAAAATGTTTACAAATAGGTCACAACAGGCCATGGACTATTTTAGGGGCCCAATCTTGGAAAACAATTATTAAATCAAGGCTTCCTGACCAGTTATTTAAATTGATTTGATTTAAATTGAATCCACCCTGTCCTGAAGGAGTTCCAAACTTACCTGGCACTTTCCAGGAGAGTGCCCTAACCATCAGTGTACAGAACAGGCCATATGGAGACACTGTCCTCCCTTTCTATTGCAAGTAGGCTACTGGGCTGCCAAGATTCCAAGAGTCATAAAGACAAAAGGGCAAACAAAAAGGAATCTGTAAACCTATCAGTTTATATCACTTGCCTGGATGGTGGGGAATCCTTGCTTCTGGTCCCTGCTCCTGGACTCATTATGCATTTTCCAAACTAAAAATGAGACATAACCATGAGAGCAGGGACCAGAATCTAAGTTCCCCACCCTCTCCCAGGGAGTGCCAGAATCACTAGACTTCAAAGGCACACTCCCCTCTTGCTTATTCACCTTGTGGCCTGAGCATGCACACCTTATTCTTTATGCAGCTTTGATGCAGCTTTGCAAGCTTATTCATTAATTTAACTACTCAACTCTAATGTACTCATTCAGTCTCAGAAAATTAAGCCACTGTGTATGTTTTAAAAGCTGCCTGAAAACCACAAAACCCTCTCACAATCCTAATATAAATGATGTCTTGGGGTCCATTTAGTGGCCCATTTGTCTGTTGGGATATGAACTTTGGAACCTTATGTCCAGTTAATTTCACAATTTAAGGGAATGTTCTCAGAAGCATTGGTCAGATCTCTACTGAATTTAGTGAAAAACAGAAAAATTAAATCATTAGCACTTAGCAAGGAAAGCAAGAAAACAATTTTAAGAGGTTGTGGGTCAAATATTCTGCCAGAAGAAGAAGGCAGAGGGAATGTGAAGCAGGAAAGAGCCCCAGTTATACTTTGTCTTTTCCTGTCCAAGAATTTGGAGCACAGGAGATGCTTGAGAAAGAACAAGATACATACACAGTCCCTAGTGTAGGAGGCAAGGGAGGAATATGGCAGGCATTAAAACCTTCCAGCCTAAGACCATAAACCTATTTCCGCGCGCACGCGTGCGTGCGTGCGTGCGTGCGTGCGTGTGTGTGTGTGTAATAATTTTCTGTCAGAAGATTTCTACATCATTCTTCTAAATTAATGTTATTCATATCCAAGTCTTCTCATAGTTTTCTTCTCCTTGCCCAATTTCTTTTCAGAAAAGAGCATCTGTTATCAATAAGCTCCTGACAAGCACTTCTCTAGGGCCCTTAACTTACAGAGCTTTGACTGTTCTCTTTTAATGCAGAATTCACTAGCATCACACGTAGCTTTCACACTTACCTCAGTTTCTGAGGCTGTTGAGCTAAAACTCCCCATACTTTCCAGGTTACTCTTAAAGCCAAAAACCTATTTCTACTAAAATGTAAAATGTATGGGAGTCAGCCTACCTGAGAAACAATGCATATGAATCAATTACACATTACAGCAGAAAAAATCCTGTAAGCTGAAGCACTACAGCAAAGAGAGGTTTTGTTTTTTTTAAATAACCTACCTGTTGGAAGGTGGCGGCTGTTGTACCTGAGGACCCCGGCCTACTTGAGAAACAGCTACTTTAGTAAGCCCCAACATTTCCTGGAAAAAAAGTGAAAAAAACATATATTTGCAAAAATATATAAACAACTGTTTCCATAGTATCTTGAAAGTCAACTTCACAAACTATTTGGGAGCTTTTTTGCTTTTAATTATTTCTTGCCTATTACCTGAAGTTGTTTTGCAGACAGGTCTTTTGTTCCTCTGAAGACGTAACTTTTTGAAATCCCTTCACAGCCAAGTTCATGGACCTGTACCATTCTTCCAAAGGTAATAAGACCTACCAATGCAGTTGGTGGTAGAAGACTTAATGACATTTGCATGGATTCCTTCAAGGCTTGCAAGTCTTCATCTTCCATGCAAGTGTCCACAACATAAAGGAATATCAAAGGCATCTGAGGACCACGCTGTAAGAAAAAAGAAAATACTTGCATGAAAACTAAACCTTCCAGCACTTACTACATTAAAAAAGAACACTGCAAAACTAAAAATTGTAAAAGTTTCATTAAATACAAGATTGGCCACACCAGCTCATACCATGAAATCTGGCAAGCCCCTTCAAGTAATGGCCAGGATCTAATGCTGTATGAGGAGAGAATTACCAGCCATAATGGAATCTGCACAGAAATGTAATGCTAAACATAGCAGAAAAAACATGTAGAGGCCTGCACAGATAATGTGGAAGCATGAGATGATTTTACCAACCTTTAATATGTTATCTTACTCTACTCACAGTGATGTTACTATCAATTAATTACCCAAAACTTCAAAAAAGGGAAAAACTACCAGAATATTAGACCTAATGATTTTTCTGGCATTTCATTCTATAATTTGACTCTATAAACCAGAACTTCCTTTTGGTCTTTTCAAATTAACTCCACTTTAATATTAGCAATCGTTCTAAGGCAAAAAGAAGTGCTAACCAGTTCTGATTTTACCTTTTTCAAGATAGATAACTTGCTGACGTTCCTGTCTCTCCCCCTGTTTTCCAATCTAAATAATACTATTTTTTAAGTTTCTTGTCACAGGTCTTTTCTCCTATTAAAACCTTCTAAGTCACTCCCATTACTTATGATAAAATGTGGACAGAAAATTGTGAAGAAAGAACATCCAAATTGAATTAATTATGCTGCATCACTCTCCACCTACTCTTTTAAATCAGTTGGTTCCAATACCAACACATGATTTTTCAAATATAAACTTCACTTCAAAGTCTGACCCAATACTAAACTTTGTACTTAATTCTGTTGATAAGTAGTATGACTAATATCTGCAGTATGGGCAGCACAATCAGTTGAACTGCTGGTAAAGAAACACAACACAATAAAATGTAGGTGTCTAAACCACAGAGAATTTGCTTACACTCTACTGGCCTTACCAAGTAAATACTGTAGTCTTAAAATTGGATTATAGTAAATCAAAACTAGTCCTCTTCATTTTGAAAAGACAAGATTGGTTGAAGGTTTACAGCTAAACAATGTAAATTATTCACTGAATTTTAATTGCTGCTACATCAGAACAAGAATAAAATTAAACCATGTTCCACATAGCTAGCATCTATCTAGTGTCGAAGAACTGATCAAATAAATTATTTGATGGTTTTACCTGGACTACATATTCAATGCTAGAAAACTGAGGTAAAAGTTCTGCAGGCTGATTCATTTCAGATATACCAGCGTAAGTAGGAGGAAACTGCAAAAGGAGAAAAAAAAAACATATAAAGTACCAGTTTCAAAATTACAAAAAATCTTTGAAAAATCAAGACCTATATCTGTAACAAATGTCAGTTATCACTATCATAAAAAAAATCCCTTGATACTGACCTCTCAGATTGAAGAGACATCTACAAAATTAATATCCTTCTAATATCCAAGTCCAATTCAAATGTATAATCTGATAAATGGTTTTTCATTTTCCTCATTTAAAAGATCATCCTGTATTCTAAATACTCCATTTTCTTACCTGATTTCTCTGATAACAAAAGTTGCAAGCCCAAAGTTTCGCCCGATAATCCACTTGGCTATAAAAATAAGAATTAAAAAAAGTTAATGCATTATGAATGGCTTTAGTTTACTTAGAAGCTTTTATATTAGATGCGTGTCATGTATGCCCACTAAACATTCACTCTACAAGTTTACAGTCCTATTTCCCTTATTGTCATAGATGTGTTTGCTTCAAAAAGGTCCCACCCTAACCAAAAAATATTCTTCTAAATCACCCTGTTGCAGACCAGAAAGGAAGGAGGGTATTATAATCAAGTTACAGGACTAGGAACATATGAAAACAGATTCAATGTCCAGCTTGTCTAGAGACTTTCTGTATGAATCTTCACGTGTCTCAGTTCTTCGTCTCCTTTCTCTTTCCCTCCATCTATCTTATCCATTGGACCGCAAGCTCTGTGGGTGACAAAGTGTCTCTTACTACACATGTACAGGATCTATTACAATGAGTTAATTCCCAAAAACTGCTTCAATACAAATAATAATAATGCCTTTACTGTGCAATTTATTTGTATAGCATGTTTCAAAAGCCAGTGAGACTTGTGCTCTGAAGTTATTTACGTGCATTTAAAAAATTCACCAACTGCTTTTAGGTAAGTATTTGTGTGCTTCCTAGAGCATACTTTCTGGTGTCATGTCACCACAGTACAGGTTTCCCTCGCTTTATGTTGTACATGCATTCCTGGAAAATGTGCACAACTCAAATTTACATAAAGGGAACCCCCTTTACAATGTAACGAACAGGGATACGTTCCAAGACCTTGACTGTACTGACCCCCAGGCCCATTTCTACCACTTTTACAAGACAATTTTGGTACTCACCAACACCAGACAGTGCACACAAGCACAGGGCACTATTATTATGGGGATGGCAACTACAGAAACACATTTCGCAGACAATGAGCGAGGAGCACAAATCCACACGGGAGACTATATTTTGGTGTGCATCACTCCCACAATGCACCGAACAAAGCAGCTGACTGCAGGCTTGCACTACAGTGATCGCATAAGAGTGAATTTACCTCGCATATAACAAATTTTTGGTATTAAAAGCACCATCACATAAGAGCGAATTTGCACATACAGAACCCACATAAAGCAAGAGAAACCTGAATAAAGGCAAAACAGTTAACAAAAGATTATCACTGAAGGTTCTGGAGCAGATCCTCATCTGCTGTAAAAAGGCAAGCCTTTACTAAAACTGTGCCAGTTGATAGATTTTCAAATCAGAAAGGGAATTGGATCATCTAGTCTGAGCTGCTGTGCAATATGAGCCATATATCACCTACTGAGTGTCTGACTAAGCAAAAGATAGCCAAATGTGATGTGAAGATATTGAAAGAGAAAGATAATTCACACCAGCTACAGATGACTCTTCATTTATAACAGTGGTACACAACTTTTTAGGGCTCACAACTCTACTTCCAGTCAGCTTATGACTTCTAGTGTAAACTCAGCTTTTTCAACTGAATTCCCCAGGGGCTCACACACCCTTAGTTTGGGAACCACTGATTTACACCTGTGGTTGCCCTTGCTTTTCATTTTTAAAAGACTGAGTCAAATGTAATGTTTCTGAAAAAGATAAACTTTGCTAAACCTGCTTTGCTAAAAAGATAAACCTTTGCTAAACTTCAGTCATACACACGTATTGTGCCAGGTTCCCAGCATAACACTGCCACTTTACCAATAACATTCACTTTACAGCTATCTAGGTCCTCCCTTTGAAGAACAACAAAATCATAAAACTGAGCCCAATGGGTTTGTGATGTGGACTAACTTAAGAATGTAAGACTGAAGCAATGACTCCTTGGACACTGCAGCAGCCACATTCACCAACTGATCAAGTTCAGGCTTGAAAGCAGCTATGGGGCTGTGCCCTCACTATTCCTGCTGGCAGGCTATTCCAGAATTTCAGTGCTCTTGATGGGGAACTAGGGTGATGCGGGCATTAAGGTGCACAGTTGATAGCCCAGAAGTCACAAATTCAAGGCCATAGCAGAAGTGCTCGCAGTGGCCTGTCAGATTCCAACTAATCTATAATTGCTGTTAAATACCTTCTCGCAAGGACACAAAAAGAGAAGGAGGTTCTCTTGATGATTAAAACTTTCTTTTAATTTCTACGATGTATTCATACTCATTTTTTCAAATATTTTAAATAAAAGATATACCTACAGAAAGTATTACATAAACTTATGCAGTGAGATTACCATAAGGGATTCAGAACTGCACGACATGTAGTCCTACTGCACAGAACTGGTTCATATTGAATGGGAGGCAAGTCAGGTCGTTCTTTCAGAGGTGTAAAGAGAGCAGCCACTGGGACTACCATTCTTGTAGCTTCAAGGCGACTTGAAGGCCAAACATTCCAGCTGAATCTAACTCCATCTCTGTCTTCATTCTGCTGGATGAATTCTAGGAAGGTTGTCATTGTTAAACTCTTTCTTTATTTCTGAAATTAAAGATATTTAATTAATTGGATATACAGAGTTATTAAAAGAACAAATCAAAATTAGAAAGAAAAATCCAAACTGCAACTGATATTGTATTATACTTTTAGTCAAAAATGCTCTTGAAGAAACGTGAATGTTTCTGTTGTGCCAAATGTAAAGTATATAATTCCAAGAAGAAGAAAAAAAAAAGAAAACACTTGCAGGGTGTAGCATCTTGTTTGAAAGTGCTAAATAATTGCCTGGTTTGCAAATATATGAACAGCATTGAAACATGCCACCTTCAAACTAGCTTTAGTTTGAGGAACATATATGAGACAATTCCAGAGTGGTATCAGGAGCTTAACAGATAAGCAGTCAGGACATTGAAAAAGTGAGCATTTTAAAAGATATTTTGAAAGAGACTTGTTTAAAAAAAGGATGTCATGTCTACTTTATAGATTGCTCTAGGCATCACCACTGAAGTAATTTAATTATTAATTCTGCTTCTTTTGCAGTGATTTAATCTGCCACTTTCCATTAACTAATTCACCAAGAAATTTCACTGTGTTTTTACATTTTCAGTTTTGTGACAACTGGAATGTACTAAGAGAATAAGCAGCATTTAAAGACACAACATACCAATAATCTTTAAAAAAAATACCATATTTTCTCAAATATAACCTGCACCTCTTCCCCAGCTGGTTTTGGGGGGAAATTGGGGCATGAATTACACGGATTTCATAGATTTCATAGACATTAGGGCTGGAAGGGACCTCGGAGGATCGAGTCCAGCCCCCCACCCAAAGGGCAGGAAGTCAGCTGGGGTCATAGGATCCCAGCAAGATAAGCATTCAATTTACTCTTGAAGGTGTTCAGTGTAGGTGCTTGAACCACCTCGGATAACAGGCTGTCAGATGAAAAAGGGATACTCACAGATCCAGAAATCTGATAAGGGGAGAGAAAAGGAACAGTGGTATCGTTAACTTGTACAGAGCCATGGCAATTAAGGCTGCCACCGCTCCCACTAGCTCCACTGCCAAACGTCTGGACCCATGGGGAGCCCCCCTTCTTCTCCAAACTGCATCCAGACCAGGCCAGTGCACAGGGTTGGTCCACAGCCAGATCCAGCACACAGGCTCAAATCTGATGTAGGGTGTGCACAAAGCGGGCCATATTTGAGTCCGATTGGGCCTGAATCAGGGACAGTGCTTCGATTTGTTGATTCAGATCACTGTCCCTGATTCAATTCGGCCAAATCCAGACCTGAAGATTTGATGCTGATTCAGAGAATCAGTGACTCAGAAATAGACATGGCTTTAAAAGCTTTTTCTGCATACCTTGAGGTAGCAGGCGTGGCTCATGATCACTGCGATGCTTGGGTACATGGAGCATCCCACAGGAGTGCGGGGGGAGCCCTCCACATGCTAGGCAGCAAACCAGGAAGTGGACTTGAAATACTTTCGGTCCACTTCTGGGTCCGCCGGGGAGCACACTGGGGCCTCCCCCCGCTCGGCAATCGTCCACAGGGGGAACCCAGGTGCCCCCCCCAGACCCAGCAGGCACCAGTCACTGAGCCAGAGGGTGCGGGGCAGCCCCCAGCACGCTCCCCAGGAGGGGACTGGAAGTGCTTCTGGTTCACTTCTAGGTGTGCTGACAAGCATGCTGGGGACTGCCTGTGCTTCTGTGGGACACTCCATACGCCCCAGCATTGCAGCAATCACGATCCCCTGCTACCTAGAAGTACGTAGAAAAAACATTTAAAAATGTATCTATGTCCGAATTTCTGAGTCTTTCCAAATCTCTCTGAATCAATTCAGAGGATTCTGATTCAATTAAGAGAAATTAAAGGGTCCTATGATTCAGATTCATGGCCGGGGTGTCCCAGGGAGCATCCCTCCATTGCCTCCTTGCTGGAGATATTCAGAGAGATTAAAGGGTCCTATGATTCAGATTCAGAGATTCAGTCACCGAATTGGGCTGAATCTCTGCCGAATTGAATCAGGGACCAAAGCTTTGCACAGCCCTACTGATGTGCTGGTTCCAGCCCCACACACTGGCTCCAGAGCCACATGCCAGGTAGCACCTGGCTCACCAAGTCCGGGACTGCGTGCCGACTTTGGACCCAGCATCTTCTGGGAAGATCTCTTTACCCAGTTCTTAAAGAGATCTTCCCAAAACCACCCATCATAGCCTTCAAACAAGCACTGAACATTGCTTACCTCATGATCACCAGAAGCAAACTTCCTATAGCCCAAAAGACACCAAATGAATCCAGACCATAGCATGACAAGAAATGTAAAACCTGCCAATGTATCTCAACACCCCCACAATTCCTATACCCCACAACAGAACTATCTGCATTCCTGGATCTTACAGCTGCACCTCCAGAAATGTAATACATCTCGTCCAATGCAACAAATGCCCTGATGGAAAATACATAGGAGAGACCAAACAACAACTGTGCACCAAAATGAATATATACCAGAAATCTATCGAAGACAAGAATACCCAGTTATCTGTGGGGGCACATTTCTCACAAGAAAACCAATCTCTCTCCAGTCTCTCAGTTCTAATCCTCAAAGGGAATTTACAAAACACCTTTCACAGACAAGCCTATGAACTTCACTTCATCAACCTACTGGATACAAAAAATCATGGACTAAATATACATATTGGATTTATGACACATTATAACCTGCCTAACATCTGACTCCAGCTACATTCATTTACCAGCTACATTCATTCCCCTCTTCCCTCCCCACCAGCCTGTCTCTCACCCACTGACTCCTCAATTTACATCTTCACTGACTGGCTTTATTGCATGCATACCAGCTTCTGGCTTCTTTACTATTCATTCCATCCAGGAAGAGCACTCACCAACTGCAGATGCTTCCTCAGCCTGCTGAAGGGTATTTATACCCAAAAGCTTGCAAAGAAGAATTTTTCCAACTATGAGTTGGTCTAATAAAAGATATTGGATTTCCCCAAAGAATCTTGTCTGCTTATGTCCTTAGACCAACACGACTACAACCTACACCCCTGAAGAATTCTCTAAAATTCTTACGGGTAAAAAAATAGTCTGAGCACTGAAGCAGTCATGTCGCAGCCCTACAGCTGGAGAGCTTCACAAGTTCTCCAGCAAGGAGGCAATAGAGGGATGCTCCCTGGGACACCCCCGCTGTGATGGGAACCCGTTTATTGTCCGTCTGCTCTCTCCCCAGCCAGAGTGTCAATTGGGAGTTAGAAGCTGCTGAATAACAGCACCTACCACAGATACCCAGGGGACGGTTCCAGTCCCTAGGGAATACCTCCCCATCCCATCAGCCCTCTGACTAGCAGGGCACACATTCTCCCATGGTGGGAACCCTCCTGGAGTCCCCACTCCTTGTACTCCTCTGAGCCAACCTACAGGAATACAGGGAGGTAAATGTGAGGACCAGGGGCATTCTGCCATTACAGCAAGCCTCCATGAGTGCTGCCACCATGACACGACAGCCTGCCTCACCCCACAGGTCACTGTGGAGCAGTGTAGGTGAGGAAGGGGCACTCTGCTGTCACAGCAAGGTTCAGCACGGCAGCCAGTCTCACCCTGTATTACTCCCAGCTGACCCACAGTGGTGGGGGCAAGGCAGGGGCATTCTGCTGCACCAGAAACCCCTTCTGGGAGGGTTCCCACTATAGGAGAATACCCCTCCTGCTGCTAATCCTTTGAAATAAGACCACATTAAATTATTTGTCCCTTTATTACTTGGCTACATACTGTGCAGAGGGCAGAGTGCACACAGAGTTGTAAGATGACTAATAGTACTATTAAGCATGCAGGCAGACAGATACTGATGGTGGTGACAAGTTAAATACTATTCCATCTCTTAAGAGTCCTGTCTACAAAGCATGTTTGGTTCCATCTCCCTCCTCCCCATTCTTTCCATCCTTTCCTTCCCTTTCAAGAGCCAACTACATCTCCGTGTTACAATTTAATACCAAAATAGGATACAGACTGTCAGACAATGCATTTTGCAGTGGTGAGTTACTGTGGTTACCCACATGCCTTTTTCACTGAAACAAGGCTCATAAGCTTGACACAGGGACTTCATCTTAAAAATGTTTACTCATGTAAATATCCCTAGTTGTTTTAGTCACTGAAAGTATAAGACATTTAACACTTTCTAGAATTCTATCCTTGGTATATGACAAATACATCTGATGTATTATATTACAGAAACCTACCCCATAATTATACTGTTTTTTTAAATGCATGCCTTTGAATAACCGTTCTAGAAACAGCTGTTAGTCTGACTGATTGATGTAGGCAGACATGCATTCAATGATATGGTTTCTTCAGAAACAGATATTAAGGGCCCCTCCTCCCCCATTTATTACAGCATTTGTGAACATACAAACTACATATTTAAATATTTCCAAACCTCTCTCAGAAACCTATTAATCTACTTTGAAATAAATATCCACTAAATATGAGACTACCAAAACCTCCAGAGAGCTACATCTTGTTTTGATAGGAATCCCAGTGGGACAGGAGACATACAATAACATTTAAATACCATAAAAACAGCCTAATGGAGTGCACTCTCCTTCAAAAATAAAATATATCTACTGTACTTTAATCAATCTGAGCCACTGTTAACTTTATTTCTGATTCAGTGATCCTTTCTCATCTGTCTCTAAGTAAATTATCAGATACTATTATTTCAAGGCAGTACTTGACAGGTAGCAAGAATAACTCTCAAGTTATCAAAATGACAGCATGTAACTGAGTATTAATAAATGGATGGCAACACTTCCATTGATTTCCTGACCTAGTCCTGCTCCCCACATTCCCTCCATTAAGACGTGATTTTAAGATCAGCGTATGGTATCCATGCCAGCAGTTCACAAATGTTATAAATTACCAGACACTGTCACCCCTCAACATTTCTCCTAGACCCACCGTGTACTTTATAGTCTAACATGTCAGTGGAAAAGAACAGCAGGACCCAGTAAAATCTGAAGTGGAAACCACTGTCACAGGCCATCTAAGACCGTAGTTCTCAACCTTGTTTGCACCAGGACCCGTCTGTAAACTGCAATGGGCAGTCCTGACTCCGTGCCCATCTCTCCTGCCCCCACCATCAGCTCCAGTATGTAGAGCAAGAGGGTCCCCCAAGCTGGAGCTCTGCCAGCCTGCAAGGGAAAACTCAGCTTCCCCACATTTTTCTCCTTCAAAGGAGAATTCATTTTCAAAGTTTATTTGCAACCCTTTCATGTGTTTTGGCAACGCACTTCTGGTGAGAAATCTAATCTAAGGGAAAGACATGGTTAGGACTTGGCAGAGTTTTAACCATACAGGTGCCAGACCTGGTATAGTTAAAGCAGTACAAATCCCCCAGTGCTGCCAGAGATGAGTGTAAAGGTGCCACATACACCCTGTGACACAGAGATGCAAGCAACCAGGGCTGAGACAGCTGCCCCCACACTCGGACCACGCCGCTCTTTATTCCAGCCAAGCCACCGGGGTGCAAAGACCCGTGTGGCAACCAGCCCTAGCTGTGGTGCCCTGGGTTTGTGGGGACCAGGGACAGAAACCTGCTGCCCACCTCTCAGGCTCCCCTGGCTGGCTGCAGAAGGGCAATTTTGCTGTGCGAGCTGCGGCTCTCCCTACAAGAGCTCCTTGGGGAAGGAGGGGGGGTGTCATGCTGTCAAAAGCCCGCGGCGTCCCCCGGCCCCTTCCTCTGGTGCCCGGGCCCCGGGGCGCGGTGAGACGCGGCCGCTGCTCTGGAGGGGCCAGGATACTTCCCCCACCCGCCGGTGGGATGGGATGTTCACACCGCTGCCTGGCCCCCAGCCCTGGCCCTGGCAGGGGGTACAATGAGGGCATGAGGGGCTCCGGCGCCGCGGCAGGGGAGGCGGGAGAGCTCCCCCGGCCCGCACTCACCTGCCCACGTCCCTGCGCCAGCCCGAGGAGCCGCTGCCTCTGCCCGCGCCGTGAACCCAGCAGCCCCGGCGCCGCCGACGCAGCCAACATGGCTGATGGGAGAGTTGGTGCCACGTCAAGGGGCAGGGAACGAGTCGCGGCCGCGGCCCCGCCCCCGCCCCGAACTGAGCGCCTGCGGCGGGGGCTGCTCCTCGCCCCCGCCCCGCAGGTGCCCGAGGCACCGAGCGAGGGGTCCCCGTGCGCTGCGGGGCCTAACGGGCGCCGCCTGGCCGCTCCTGCCCTTCCCCGGCCGCAGATCCCCGCACCCAGCACCCCGGCCAAGCTGCGAGCTTCGCCCCTCGGACTGCCCCGGGCACGGCTGGGCACAGGCACAGCCAGAGATGGATCTAGGCTTTGGAAAAGTGGGGTGCAGAGGGGCAGCCCATAACACAGCACAGGCTTGTCTCCACTTCAGGAGAAGCTAGAAGCGTTACTAACTGGGCAGCAGGGTACGGTTCAGTTTAAGATGGAAGCAAAAGCCAAATGCACGTAAGAGCTGCCATTTGCTGGGTCAGGCCAGAAATCCACGTTGCCCATTTTCCATTCTGCAGAGGGGCATCATTACATAAGACTGAAATCAAGCCAGGTCATGGCAAGCAGGGATTTAAGGTCCTGGCTAAGGCTAAGTAGGTCTTCCTGCAGGCTGTGCACACCCTCAGCTTTGCAAGGGCAATTATACTGAGCAAGTGGGGGCTGGGGCGCCAGTCCATTTGACGGCAGAGACAGACTACCTGACGGCTGAAGTTCTGGAATTGGCTGGAAACGCTGCCCCAACAACAAAAAAACTCACTTCATCCTCTGTTACCTCCAGGTGGCCATCCACAGCGATGAGGACCTGAACAAGATGCCAAGGGGAGTCACCATCACTCAAGGTGGGGTCCTGTCCAACATCCAGGTGGTGCTACTGCTGAAGAAACCTGAGAGCCACAAAGCGAAGGGAAGTGAGATCTGATTCGGACCTAGACTAGGAAACATTCATAACAACCCCCCTCAACCTCATGTCACACAGCAGCAGAGGTTGGATGGTGAAAGGCAGGGGGAACTGGGTATGACCAGTTTTTTTCCTGCTGTTCCCCTCTCACTTGCAGCCTCCAGCATTCATGGTCTAGGACAGGGGTCAGCAAACCACGGCACATGTGCCAAGCATGGCATGCAAGGCCATTTTCCTCAGCACACCACTGTCAGCCCAGGCTCTAAGCAGCTGCTGCCAGCCATGGAGCCCAGGCTGCTCCCAGCAAGCAGCTGGGAGGCTGCAAGCCATGCTGAGAGCAGACTGGGCTCCTTGGGCCGACTGCAGACGGGAGGCTGCAAACAGCTGCTCTGGGCTCCAGCATGCAGGCACTCTGGCACCTTCCAAGGTAGACATTGTGTTTTTTCGGTATTCCAGCCAAAAAACGTTGTCTACCCCTGGTCTAGGAAGTTCTGATTCACAGGCTGTGGCCCTCGGGGCCTTGTAAACATTACACTGTAAGCCACAGGCAACACCTAGGTGGGACACAGGAGGGCACGTGCCTCCCCCTGAGATTGGTGGCTGCTACCAATGCTGCCACCAGCTTCTGTGGGTGGTTGTCACCTCCCCCTTGCTGCCAGTGCATCTGCTGGTGGTTGCTGTGCTCCCCACAGCCTCCGGGGCACGCATCATTCATGCTGTAAGCCGAACAAATGTTAATCGTCTTAGTGGAGCAGTCGCACAGTAAGGCAACTGTGCTCTGACTGTCCTTCACATGCACAGCTGTGACTTGCCACTAGAAGCTTGGTGAGCAGGACTAGGAGCAGGACCTCTTGGCTGCTCCTGCCAGGCAGCAAGCTCACCACCATGTCAGTTGCAGCAGGACCAGAGAGACCTGGGGAAGCAGCTTCCCTGGGGCTCTGATCTTGCTGAACCTAACACTGTGGCCCCACACTTAGAGCAGGGATATTGGTGCTGCCTGAGCTCCAAAGGGCCTGATCTTTTTTTCTCCAGAGTTCAGGCGATGGCCACCCACTGTGCCACCACTGGCACAAACATAGCCAGTCTAGGTAACAGTGGGAGGCACCAAGGCTGCCGGGTACTTTGGGGCTGCAATGCTCATGCTGCCCAACATCCCCAAGGAGTGAGAACCATGCCCAGCCCCACTGTGCCCCAATGTCCCTGCTCATCCTGTGTCAGGAAGGGGCACAGCATTCTGGGATACCAGAGAACTTCAACTTGGGCAGAACAGCTATGGGAAGTGGCCATGCAGTAGTGGAACCGGAACAAAATTAGGTGGATTGGAGATAATCCTACCCTGGAGTGGTGTAACTTTAAACCAAATAATGAGTACTTTAAGCCACTTAAAAGGTGCTAACATACAGCCAGTCCAGGGGTAAAGAGCTCTAGAAGCCACCAAACTTACTGTATAACAAGACCCTTATTCCCACGATGCCCCTTTCCTCCAATAATTTTTCCAATCCATTTTTGAATCTGGCTAAACTGTAAGCTTCCACAACATCTGGTGGCAATGAGTTCCACACTTTAATATGCTGTGAGAAAAAGAATGTCCTACTGGCATGTTCACTCATGTGCTAGAGGACATATAAAGTTAAAAAAAAGCATACAAAGCAAAAAAAACAGTCAAGGGATATCATTTGTCCTTGAGTCATTAGTGTTAAATGAACATTTTTTATTCAGATTCATTAAACAAAATCTAGCCGCCTTGACTGCCTTGGCAGTGATACCAATATTTCACTGGCAGTCATTGCTACACCTGAGTTAACGTTACCACATCTGAGTTAAGGTTTTTAGCCTGAGCTGAAAACAGTCTGCAGGGCTGTGAACTAGAAGAACAACAGCTAACAGACAGCAACACTGCAGAAGGATAGTCTGACCATAATGAAACATCAAGACTGTTAAGAAGGATAGAGGATCTTAACACCTGAGTAGAGAGAGATTAACAAGAATAGGGGAGAATATAATGAGCCATGAAGTCAACTAACTCTCTCAGCTCTGCCTGAATAGAAATGCTGCCCCTCCCAGGCACTTGCTTTTCAGGTTTGGGTAGAGCAGGAACCAAAGGGTGGTGTAACTGCACCACTGCACCCTCCTTAGATCCACCCCTGCCATACAGAACGGTAATTCTCCACCTTGTTAGACCCAGGGTACCCCTTATTTTCACTTGCTTTTTGACTACAGGAAAGTACTAGAGCAACTTTTCTGTTGCAAAGAACTCAGAAAGCTCACAACAGCTTGGAATGCTTTCCACACTATGAATTACTATTTGAAATCTCTGGGTTTATCTTGTGACTCGTGTTTGCATGCCTAACAATGTTAACAGGGCATAGCATGAACACTGCATGGCCCCCAGGGGCTGGGGGGGCACGGCAAGCTCCCACAGGCGGGGGTGGCGCTAGCGGCAGCGGCAAAGAGGGAGATCCTCCAGGCAGCTGCAGCACTCTCGGCAGCAGGGGGGAGAGGGTGGCAAGCACCGACAATGATCGTGGACTGCCTGCCGGCAGATGCCACCGGCAGTGTCGGCGGTGAGCAGGAGTTGGCAAGCGGCAACTGCCCACAGGACCACTGGCAATGTCAACAGCACCTTTTTGCAGGGGGTGCACCACCATGGTTGAGGGGTGCATGTGCAATCCCCCCACATCACCAATGGGGCATAGCATCCCACAGTGTCCTTGAAAGGAACTCAGAGCGCTTCAGGGTGCTGCAACACTCTGGTTGAGATTTGTTGGTGTATATATACAGAACTTACTCCCTCATTTAGACCCCAGCTGAGGAAACTATTTCAATGCAAGCTTTATGAGTAGTGCCACTGAAGAAAGGAGACCCTCACATGCTCAATTACATATCCCCATAATCATATTTAATGTGTTACTGATGCCAAAAGGCATTTTTTCAAGGTAGAGGAACTTTGTCAATTGGTGATCCACCCTGTGTATCAGCGGTATCCTGCTTTTAATGCCTGGAAGATTTCCTTAATTAGCCATTTCTAATTATTTTACATCATTCCTAGTTGTTGTATGCTCCTGGGGTTTTGTATTCATTTTACATTTTCTAACTGGAAGAGAGTCTGTGTATTAATAAATTATTGATACAATTCTCAAAACGTTTAAAATTTAAATGCTGTGATATAACCACTAGATGGAGCTTTCTGTCTTTCACTTTGCAACGTTAGCTACAGTATGCTATTTCTAACACAAGTTTAATTATATTTCTGAGATCAGGTGGTATTGGAAAACCACTGTTACCTTTTATTAATGTTTAATTTTATGCAATGCATATGTGTACACACTTCTTTTATCCTCTTTGTTCTTTTACTCTTCTATTTAAGAAAATTCTCAATATGGAAGCTAAAATAACATTTACAGGTTCCTCAAATTCTCTTGGCACATTGCCTGTCATTTGAGACTTGTATTTAATAAGGTACTGACTGCTTTCTATTCTTGATGATCATTTGAATATAGTCTCAGAATTACTGTTTTTAATTGATTTCAGAGTTATTCCCTTTATGCTTTGTTAAGGCTGTCCTTTTGTATACGTAGATAGAACATGTGTTTGGTATTTCTAAATATATAATCAAAGAACTATGCAAAAAAACAAGCAGAAACATAATGGTTAATTCTCTACTTAGATTAATAATACATATTTTTTTCCAAATATTGGTGCTGAGCTACTACTACCATAATTTAATTGCCTTACTTGTTCTAAGGACAATTATATTTGCTTGCTAGCTCTTTCCTAAGACAGAATAGCTGTTATTTTTTTTAACTATTTATTCATAGGATGTTTAAATTCTTATGACTGTTCTTTAATTGTTACCAGATACATTTATGTAAATGAGGATTTTCCAAAATCCTTCAATAAAAACAAGGGGGAAACAACATATGAATAATCATTTTCAAAATTAGCCCTATGGGAATTACAGTTTTGTTTGGGCTACAAGTAGTGTATCAGTTTTTGTTTTCTCCCAAAATAAAATTGCTGTAATGACCAGGGATTTCCATTTCCCATGGGAAAACAGGAAAAAAACATGGACTTTTCCTTTTACTCAAGAAAAACATGGGTTTTTTTTCATTTTAATGGAGAAACACGCAGGTTTTCCACTTTTGCAAATAGCTCTTTGCAGGCTGGCAGAGTTCCAACCTGCAAGGGGCTGGGGGAGTGGGAGAAGGGCAGTCAGGCACAAGGGCATCATGTGCATGTATACGCACCTGACTCCTAGGCAGTCTGGAGAGCAGCTCCCGCACTTAAGTCTGGCATGGGGGGCAAGGGGAGATTGATGCCCCTACAGGGAGGGAAGAAGTTGAGCAAGGCTAGGGCTGGAGCTTCTGCCCAGCTGGGGCAGTGCATGCAGTTTGGGGCCTGGGGCTGGAATGCCTGGCTGCAAGTCCCAGGCAGAGAGCGGTACAGGGCAATGGGTGGCTTATCACGGGAGAGGCATGTGCCCCCCAGATCTGCATGTGAGGCAGGGGTTGGGGCAGCCTGACCACTGCAGGCTTGGGCTCCCTGCCCTGCTGTCCTCCCCCCGGGGCTTCCGCAGCACAGTGGGCAGGACCTGGCACAGCAGGGCAGGGTGGAACAGGGAAGCTCCTTGTTGCTGCAAGCTCTGCACCACCCTGGCTAGGTGACCCCTGCCCACCAAGCAGCAGCAGGGGTGGCAGCATGGAGTTGTGCCCATCACTGCTGTTAGACAGGCAGAGGGAGCCTCACCAGGGCAGCATGACGCTTGCAGTGGCAACAAGCATCCCTACCTGGTCCCACTCTGCCTTGCTGCACTAGGTTCCCCCTGCTGTGCCATGGAAGCCTCAGGTGGAGAGCAGCAGGGCAGGAAGACCTGAGCCTACAGTGAGCACCCTGCACCATGCCTCCCCGCATGGACTCCACTCCGGCCGCGATGCCTGCGGGTGTGAGGGTGGAGCTGGGTTCTGCACTCTGCTACATCGCAGCAGCTGCTGCCTCCTGTTGGCAGCAGCCAGGGCTTGATGCTGGTGCTAGGGGGCCAGGTGCTGCGGACCAGTTCCCTGGCCCCGTAGCCATGGTAGCTGTGGCCCTTTCCAGCAGGGCTGGGGGTGGGGGTCTGCGGGTGAGGAGTGAGGATTATCAGTAGGGCCAGGGACTGTGGCTGGGGAGTGAGGGGCGCTAGCAGGGCTATGGGGCTGTAGGTGGGAATGAGGGGCCTGTGTCCTGGTGAGCTAAGGGAGAAGAGAAGCTCTGATTTTCCATGATAAAAAACCTGAAATTAAATACCAACATTTATGGGTGCACAGGATTTATTTTATTATAGTGATTGAGGCACTGGTAGGCTTCCAAATTGCCTTAAAATTGTAAATATATCAATAAAACACTGTGTTCAATTGATACCCATATATAGTAGCATTTCATTTTAATCATAGATTTGCGGGTTTTAATCAGAGAATTTCCAATTTTTTAAAAATCAGAAAATTTGCAATATTTTTTTCAGAGAAAACCAAGATACCTGGTAATGACTGGGTTTGCAAAATAATGTTACCAACTTAGAAGATATTTAAACAATAACCCTGACACAGGCCAATAAACTGTCCTAAATAAAACAGTAACTGTGGTCTTTCCTAAGGAATTTGACCATAACTGACTGTGGGAAGGCAAAAAACTACCATTGTCGTGTACATTGTGTCTGAAAGTTTGAAAATGTATGCCAGGTGGTAATGAACAATTGCTTTAATCAACTATTAGTGGCCAAAACATCCTTACACCCATTTATGGTACTTCAACTATACTTGTAGTCATATTTCTATGCAAGCCATCATTTCTCATCTGAACCAAAAATAGGACATGCCCAAATGGAAGGACTGTGCCACCCACTCTAATGCCACCATCGGGTGGAAGGGATATTGATCTGTGGGTTATAAAGAATATCTGGGCTCCTTATCCTGCAACACAGAATGGAACCCCAAATGTTATCTCCCTATTATTTGTTTATATCCTGTACAGAGGACAAACTGTACACACAGCTGTGGAATGACTAATATCTGCTTGGTAAATGATGTTTCAGCAAGTGAAAGACTCCCTCAGTACTGCAGGTTCTGAGAATGCTCAAGTACTATAGTGATTGTCCAAGAAAGGGTATAAAGCAGAAAGAGGAGATATAACTCTGGGGATGCCTGTAGATGGCATGCAAAAGGAGACAAGTGAGATAATGATAGAAAGAGAGGAAGGAAAAAAACCAGAGTACCATTGTGAAATCCCAGTGAGGATAACAGGTGTAAAATCATTTTGTTATTAACATGTTTAAAAAAAATCTAGATTTCATTCTGATATGGACAAAATCCTGCATTACTTGATCTGAAACTTCCTTCCAAGAAGGGGTCACAGATAATATAATGATAGAGAACACGCAGAGAAGCAAAAGTACTAAGATGAATGGATAGGTAGAAAAATAAAATGGAGATCTGGGAGTACTACAGGGAGTACTACTAAGATAACTACATCTTTCTGTTACCCCTTGTATTCAATATGAAGCTACACTATGTTTTTCTTCACTTACTTCCATGTTAGACATATATATGACATTTAGAGTTTTTGGCAAATATCCCCAGGTTGCAACTTACCTTCCCATTGGGAAATTTCTCCTTTATGTTTCCTAGGCAGTTGATAAAGAGATAGAGTTTTCATCTTTGACAGTTTTCTCTTCTTCGCCTGCTGAAACATGTTTAGCTCTACCAGATGTTCAATGGACTCCATTATTAAGTCTTGTCAGCAGTGATCTTGATATCCTCAGAAAACCACTTTTGTTGCTTGCAACAGTTTAAAAGTGGCTAATTGAATGTATGTCGTTCAACTTTAAAAAGCAAAATCAAAAATCATTTTAACGTATTTTATATTTACAATTGTATCACAATCCTGCATTTGGTTTTTGTTTTCTTTTTTATAATTTCTTTCTTCAGAACAGATACATTTATAATTCCTAACATCTGAATATTTTCAATATATCCATTTACAGATTGAGAGAGTGCAGGCTTTTCTTGGCTACCATGTCAAATTCTCCAGAAATGCAACTGTAGTTTTAATTAAGCAGGTCGTATTTCAAGTGATGACGACCACACTTTTTGCACACAGAAATAGGAAGTTACATCCGGTTCCAGAAGAAAGTGGATTGCTACACGTAAACGGTTTCAGGAAACACCTTAAAAGCAAATAAAAATTAAATGGAGAGGAAAGTTCTAGGGTAGTGTTTGCTCAAAACTGCTCTGAAAATATAGTCCTTCAGAAATAACCAGTACTACTATAAAAAATGGAGATACAAGGCTAGTCTAGTGGTTTGGGTTACCCCTTGATCTTTACCATGCGTGCAGAACATCCAGATTGTGGATAGCACAGCACAGCTCAGTCTGTATCAAAATTATTGTAGAAAGAGAACACAAAGAATATGCATTACCAGTGACTTCTGAGTCAGCAACTTAATAAATAACAGTTTAAAATACACTGCCTACAGATTTACACAGGTGGGGACTTCCAGTTAGACTTTGGCCTGGCACTACTGGTGCTTTTCATATAGGATCTAAATAAGCCTGTATAACTACAGAATATGCAATCAAATTTAATATCCATGCACTGGCCTTTTGGGATGAAGTCAATAGCATATCTGTACCACTGACTGAATCAAGCACCATGTTCTTATATATTTTTATCCCGCACTCAGTGCTTTATACAGCAAACAAGTATTATTATCCCCATGTTACATGATGGGTAGGGAATATTTTATATTCTATATAATATTTAACTTTTTTCTTAAAAGAGTTACTTGCTTTTAATTGAGTTTCCATGTATCCTCTTTCATGTGAAATAAGGAAATACATAGAAGTGGGATGAAAAAGAAATAAAATAACTGATTTTGAAGTCCTCGATAGTTAAAGTATTTTTCTGAGATATACCCCAGACTGACAGTGTGATCTATCTATACAAAAGTACAATTCATATCAAACTCATAATTACATTTATCTGGGCATGTCTACACATGTATTTTAATGCGCAGTAGCCTATTTTACCATGTGTTAAAGCAGTGTATAAAAGCTGCGCTATTATACTAATGCACAGTAAAATAGGCTATTGTGCATTAAGTGGCACCTAAAAAATACGAGCTTGTGCTACTGCACATTAAGGCAGCCTAATGCACATTTAGTACCTTACATTGGAGGTACTAAATTTAATGCGCATTAGAAAAAGTGCATTAATGCACGTGTAGTCAGATGCGCCCTCTGTCTACTTTTACAGAAGCCAAAGGGAATTCCCAAATGGGACAAATTATGAACACAGTACATTTACTTATGGAAAACTTCTGTTGACTGAAATGGAGCAGGATTTTGTTCTTAAGTACTGGACCTGAATGAACCACTTGCTAATGCTGAGCTTTATGCACGGGTCCCTAGAATTGTTATTAAAGACTCAGTGGCTTGTTAAAGATTTCATTATTTGGTAGTTATAGATTAATATCACAACTGCTTGTGCACAATGGTGTTTGATATTTCTTTTTCTAGCACAGGGGCTATCATTTCAAGAAGCTGCATTGAGCATTGTAGAGACCATGATTTAAGAGCTTCCTCCTATCTATCCTCAAGCACAATCCAACTTTCATTATGGAAGCCCCAAAGATGATGAAAAGAAATAAGAATGCTTTCTTTAGCAAATATTTTAGCTGTTTCTGTCATTCATTACTATTCATCCTAGTAACAAACTGACTGGGTAGGTCTGTACGGAACAAGGGTAAAGTGTCAGAAATGATAGGTGGTCCAGTAATTTGGAGCTACCTTAAGGATTGGGAGATCTACTTTCAAGTCTCCACTCAACAGCATCTCAGTGCTACAGTTTCCAATCTGTGAAATGGAGATAACTCCATACCCCAATAGACAACTCTGCACAGAGTCAGAGAGCTTCCTGCAATTATAGCTGATGCCTCACATGGAACCAAGTGGAGGATCCCTCTTTGGTAACATATAGATTAGCAGGGAAAGAATCCATCCCACTTCACCTGAACCCTGCAGGTTCTGCTCTTCTAATAACATCTGACTTTTATCATTCAAATGAGCACATATGAGTTGGCGAAGTTTAATGAGGTGCTGTGGTATTTTATTAGAACAACTCAAACAGCTGGAAAAATTCTTCTTTGCAAGCTTTCAGGTACACTTTTCAGGCAGACACTTCCTCTGCCTGACAAAGGGTATTTGTACCCAAAAGCTTGCAAAGAAGAATGTTTCCATTCGAATTGACCTAATAAAAGATACGTGGTATTTTTAAGCCACTCGGGAGCTGACTGCACCATCGTTCACCTCTAGTAATCCTCCTCCTAGGCAGAGTCCCACTGTGACTCGACGCTGCCATGTTTCTGGGCCCAATGCGCCCATGCAGCGCGTGGGCGATGCGGGGCGGCGCAGCGGCCAGACAGCCCTGGCTGCGCTCCCCTCCCCCCCGCGCTGCTGCGCTGCAGGGCACGGGGTTCAGAGCTCGCGCGACGGCCGCGTTGCGGGAGGACCCCGGCACGCCAGGCTGCCCTGCCCGCAGCCCCCCGCATGGCAGAAAGCGCGGGCGGGCGGGAAGCACCTGGCACCAAGCAGCGGCACCTCCCCCGCAGCCTGACCCGGCCCGGCTCAGCTCGGCACCCCGGCCCCAGCCCCGGCAGGGGGAGATCGCCGGTACGACCCCAGAGCGACCGCAGCGGGAGCTGCAGCTGCACCCCAAGCGCCGCCTCCTCCCCCGCCAGGGGGCGTCACCACCTTCGAGACAGAGCCCAGAAGGCGGGGCGGAGCGGACACACCTACACTTTATCTTCACTTTGCAAGTCGCGGTTGAGTGACGTCACCGAGCGCGCCCGCTGCTGGTGGCTAGGGGTGGTGTTTGCTATTGCTCGTTGAGTCGCGGGTTGGCGACGTCACTGAGCGCGTCCGCCGCGGCGGGCATGGAGGCAGGGATGGAGGAGTTGATGCCGCGGCTGCTGCCCGTGGGGGACTGCGAGCTCGCTGAGGACTTCGACCCCACCGCACCCCCTCGGACACCGCAGGAGTATCTCAAGCGGGTGCAGTAAGTGGGGGCGGGGAGCAGGAGCCGCCCCCCGCTCTGGGACCCTGCGGGCGCGCAGCGGAGCGGCCGGAGACGGGGCCGCCAGTCCCACTACGCGGGCTGGCGCCGCCCGCCTCCGCTGGAAGCAGCTCCCGCCCATGGAGCTCCCCCGAGCTCTGCAGCTGGGCTGGCTCGGAGGGACCCCATGGAAGAATGAAGCACCGGCCTGACCACCGGGAGCCCTTTGCCTTGTCCCGTTGCTGCTGCACCGCCTAGCTTCGTGTCAATGCCCTGCGGGACGCAGGTGCTAGTGTGCTGCGCACTGTAGGATCCACTGGGGTCTTTGCTGCAAATCTCCTGAGATGGAGATGCTCTGAGCTGCATGTCTGGGCAGCACCATCTCACCCTGGTCACTGTCTCCTCTGGAGCCCCCAAGTGCCACTGTAGTGCCAATAACTGCTGAGTTTGGTGCCAGTGAATGTAACTTCTCTTTCCTTGTTTAAGATCCTGACAATTTTTATTAACACCAACATAAATAGAAACGTGTTCACACACTTGGACACACAGTCTTCCCCCCATGACTCAGCAGTGTTCATCTGTGTCTGTGTGTAGTTTCTCTTAAGACTCTTTGACCCCATGCTACACATCATGGCCTGTTTTCCCCAACAGTGTTATGTTGTAATTGAGTAACGAGAGCATTTGGAGTCTTTATCCAATTTACTTTAATCAGAAGGATTAAAATGCAATATTACTAGCTGTATACGTCAACAGGTAATAGCCTTCACTGCTGCCTCGGAAGGAAAGGTGGTCCTGTGGCTAAGGCAGAGACCTAGGAGTTAAGGATTCTGGATTCTGTTGACTGCCACAGCTTGGCTCATTTAAAGCAAATTAACCTCTGCTTTCATTTTCTTTCTATAAAATGAGGATATATATCTACTGTGGCCTAAATAGTAAGCTTAAAAAATGCCTCCATTTGTTTCTATTCCATTTGTTTGTTTTTGTTAAAACCTTGCTGCATACCCTCTTCTAGAAACAGTCTCTCTTTTCATTTTTTAATAATTCTCATACACAAATTAATTGTGCAAGTGCCTCATATTTTAATCTGGTCCCTATGCAAATATTACAAATATCTGCAAACTAATTATGTAATTCTAAGGAATGCAGCAGAGAGGGATTACAAATTTTTTTTTTCTTTTTAGGATTGAAGCTTCACAATGCCCAGATGTTGTTGTGGCACAGATAGACCCCAAAAAGCTGAGAAAGAAGCAGACAGTGAATATTTCAGTAAGTTTGTGGAGATGTTCTTAAAAGACTTCTAGAAAACACAGACTAAAAAAAATGAAATGAGAATCCTTGGATAGAAATATATTTGCATTAAAATACCTAGATGTATCAAGTAAATTTTAAAATATACTGCCCCTGTATCTTAAAAGAATTTGGAGAAGTAAATAGAATCTTCAGCCCTGCAGTCCAAATTCTGAATTGCTGGAAAAACTACTGTCTCTGTAAAACTCAGTTGTTCTAATGTATACCATATTTTCTTGATTCTAATCTGAGGGGTTACCCCACTTCATATGGGGGGAATCCCCTTGTCTTAGAATTGAATACAAGGGCAGGGGCAGGCAGCTGCAGGGGCCCAGACTTCAGCCCAGGGGTGGCCAGAATACAACCCATAGGCTGGATCTGGTCCACCACGCATTTTATCCAGGTCGTGGTGGGTCCCTCAGACCCATCTGGCTGAGGTACAGGTGGCAGCCTAGGCTTTGGCGCATGTGGGTGGATGTGACATCACTGTTTCCTGGCAGCCTTGTTTGTGGTTGCTCTTTCTGGCTGTCACTGCCAATGTTGCCACTGCCACCAGACTGAGGCCCAATGCCTGGGCACCCTAGTCCGTCCACCCTGCACCCATCATTGGGGGACGCTGGGGTAGATGGAGTCTCCATTGACACTGGCCTGGGACCCCCATGGACAGGACACTAGGCTGGGTGGATGGAATGGGGCTGTGGGCATGCAAGAAACCGTGTCTAAGGCCAGGGTGGGTGGGGCCAAGATTGCAGGGCTGAGACCTAGGCAGAGCCATGATGTTGGGAGCCAGATTGCGGCTCTGCCCCAGGACCTGGCTCTGTGCTGTCACCACCCTGCAGTCCCAGCCCCTCCTGCCCTCAGACACTATTTCCCACCTTTTATAGATTTCATAGACATTAGGGCTGGAAAGGACCTCGGAAGATCATCGAGTCCACCCTGCGCCCAAAGGGCAGGAAGTCAGCTGGGGTCAGCAAGATAAGCATCCAAATTTCTCTTGAAGGCGTTCAATGTCGGTGCTTGAACCACCTCCGATGGCAGGCTGTTCCAGACCTTGGGGGCTCACACAGTAAAGAAATTCTTCCTCATGTCCAGCCTGAAAAGGTCTTGCAGGCGTTTATAACCATTCGACCTTGTCAGCCCTTGGGGCACTCTGGTGAACAAACATTCCCCCAGATACCCTGATAAACTTATAGGTGGCCATCAGATCACCCCTGAGCTGCGGTTTTCCAAGATAAAGAGCCCCATGGCTCTCAGCCTGTCATCGTAAGGTCTGTTTTCCTGACCTCTGATCATGCGC
>NW_017728947.1:74581581-74604316 GCF_001723895.1 Crocodylus porosus
GGCTCCTACCCTGGGGGTCTTTAAGAGGAGGTTAGATGAACATCTTGCTGGGGTCATTTGACCCCAGTATTCTTTCCTGCCATGGCAGGGGGTCAGACTAGATGATCTGCTCAGGTCCCTTCTGACCCTAGAAACTATGAAACATCAATCTCTTCTCCCTTGTCCGGGTGATAGGTCACCTGGACATAGAAGGAAATGAGATTGGTCAAGCAAGAGCCCCATTCCATCTGCCCGGCCTAGTGCGCCCTGTCTGGGGTTCCCGGGCCAGTTTGCATGGAGACCTTGTTTGTCCACTGTGTCTGGTACCCCCAGTGGTGAGTGCAGGGTGGATGGGCCTGTGCTGAATGAGATCAATTGCTGCCTCCCCCCACTCTTTATGCTGGGTTGGCACCCCTCACCAGTCTGCCAAACTTGCCAAAATTCTTTAAGTGGCCCTCTAGCCCACATAATTGCCTACCCCTCCTCCAGCCCTTATTTGGAGTTGGGGCCATAGTTGCTGCCTGTCCCTGTCCCTCCACCCCCTCCATCATCTGTGTATCCCATCATTTCCCTCCCCTGCAGCCTCTTCTCCCCATCTCTGTCCCCCATGCAGCCTCTGGTCCTACACCTGCCACTCTCCATCTCCAACTTTACTTGCCCCCCTTATTCTTGCTTTGTGCATGCTACAGCCTGGGGCACTGAGCACAGCCCTTCCTGGTCACAAAGAAGTGGCACATTACCAGCATGGCTGGTCTTACAGGACCAGACTGTGGTTGTGCTCAATGCCCCAGGCTAGAATGGGGACAGAGCCTGCTGGCCTGGGACAGAGGTTGGAGGGGAAGCAGGGAGCAAAGGCTTGGGGCGGGGGGGGGCAAGTTTCTTGACCTTCCCACAGCACCTGCCCTCCTCCTGCCTGCTCTGCTGTAGAAGCAGTGTGGGGATGAGTGAAAGATGAACCTCCGATAATTAGATCCTATACTTGGAAAATTATAACCAATTATGTTCAGAGTCACTCTAGACTCCAGTAAGTATGGTAACATTTCCACAATTTTGTTGTATTTCTATACACCAAATGTAACTGCCAGCTGAAGGTATATTTTATTTGTACCTTCAGCTGGCAGTTACATTTAGTGTATAGAAATACAACAAAATTGTGGAAATGTTACCATATTTACTGGAGTATTTGCTGCATTTGTTTATAAGCGATGTAGAAAGGCTTATTACAAAACAGTTAAGACGCAATTATATCATATCTCTATTTGTGTTGATAAGTGCTACTCCAGCACTGTCTTTTGTTTGCAGAGTACAATCTTGGACACTTGTATGGCTTTTTTATAACCAGTTTCTATGATTTATTTTAAGTTGTCCTAGTCTGTTGTCTTATGAGTGAAGAAGCGTTGCTTTCTACTACTGTGTTTACCCTAATCCAAAATTACTTTGAATTTTAGATGATGTCCCAGTAACTAGATTCTATACAGGGGAAATAATACATTTGTTATAATTTTGAATGTATACCATCTGATTATTGGAGGGTCAGGTTAAATTTGTTGCTCCCACTGCTGTGGGGAGAAAAGTAGTAGCAAGGAGGCAGACGGTCAGACCTCCACAACACCTTGCCCCTCTCCCTTGCACCCCATGCTTATGCCCTCTAGTCCCTGCCTCCCTACCATTGCCCACTCCCCCACCATTTGTCTGTTATGCTCCTCTTCTGCTTGACTTCAACCCTGATAAGCAGGAACAATAGAGGCAGCTCCATGTTTGGGCTGGAACTGCAGCAGTTCCCTACTACTGCATGGTCTCCTCTACACTTTTCCCTGCTGCTGAAGGCTGAAGCTATCACTGCTGCTGCTTGGCCAGGCTGGGGTGGCTCACACAGTGGAGAAGATTCATAGATTGTAAGGCCGGAAGGGATCTCGGAAGATCATCAGGTGCAGCTCTCTGCACCAAGCAGGAAATACAACTGGGGTCAGGTGACCCCCAGCAAGTCTCTAGTCTCCTCTTGAAGATTTCCAGGGTAGGTGATTGCACCACCTCTGGAGGGAGCTTATTCCACAGTCTGGACACCCTGACTGTGAAAATGATTTTCCTAATGTTGAGCCTGAATCAGTCTTCCAGGAGTTTGTGGCCATAACTCCTGGTTTTCCCCTCGAGTGCCCTGGTGAACAGTTGCTCACCAAGCCCTTAATGTACTTCTCTAGTGTAGCAGTAAGCTGCTATCAACTCCCCTCTCAGCCTTCTTTACCTCAGGCTAAAGAGTCCTAGATCCCTCAGCCTTTCCTCGCATGGGTTGCCTTTTAAGACTGTGATTGTACAGGTGGCTCATCTTTGGACTCTCTCAAGCTTGTCCACATCCTTGTTAAAGTGTGGTGTTTAGGGCTGGACTCAGTACTCCAGCTGCGGTCTCACCAGTGCTGAGCAGAATGGAAGAATCACCTCTGTGGCTTTGCTGGAGATGCATCAATTGATGCATGCCAGGGTATTATTTGCCCTACTGGCTACAGCATCACACTGCTGACTCATTCATACTGTGATCTGTTATTACCCCCAGGTTCCTTTCATTCATGGTGCTAGTCAGTTTGGTGCCACCAAGTCTGTAGGTGTGTTGGGGGTTGCTTGTCCCAAGGGGGAGCACTTTACATTTCTCAACGTTGGAACTTCCTCTGGTTCCAATCCACCCAACTTGCTAGCCTGTTGGCTAGGTCCGCTCGTAACTGTAGCCTATTTTCCAAGCGTAACCATGCTTCCCTATAACTTGGTGTCATCCGCAAACTTGGCCAGTGAGCTCTTCACCCCAACATCCAAATTGTTAATAAAGATGTTGAAAAGGAAGAGTTTTGCCAAGGGTTCCGCAATGACTTTGACCAGCTCCTTCAGCACTCTCATATGAAGATATCTGGTCCATGCATCTAATTTTATTAATTGGTCATACACCAATTCTTCAGAAATAGTAGGAAGACGATTATTCCTACCATACTCATCCTCTACTTTACCTGGCATGGTTTTCCCTTTGGTCTAGTGGAAACTAAGGCGAAGTAGTAATTCAGGAGTTCAGCTTTCTCCTGTGTGCTGGTAACCAGCTCTCTTGAGTTGTTGAGTAGTGACCCCACACTCCCATTTTTCCTCCTGTTCCCTATCTACTTAAAGAAGGACTTCTTGTTGTCCTTGATTCCCGTTGCTTTGAAAGCACTTTTCAGTATTTCCCCCAAATTCTTATTACAAATTCAGGTGCCTGTATGTGGTAAGGTGGAAATGTAATTTTTCTCCCATCCTACTTCTTGACAACTGTGGCTGGATAATACCGCTTAATTTATATAGCAGGTCTAGACATGAAATGCAGTGTTGCCAACTCATGATTTTTGGCATTGTTCTTAAAGTCTGTGCTTCAGGAATATGAGCTCTTTCTTTTATATATACATAAATAAAAGAAAGAGCTAAGTTTTTCACATTCCCAAAGTGTAGACTTTTAAGAACAACGCCAAAAATCATGAGAGTTAGCAACACTGCAAATGTCTTTAGTACATCTGAACATTCAGTAGTCAAAACACATTTTTTAGAATTTGTATAGAATGTGGAACCTTCTTGTTGATGAGGTTCTGTTTATACTGAGAATTATGGCTTCAGTGGTTAGGATTTACTTCATAGTCTCAGAAAGGAGCCATATCAAAGCAGAACTTGTCTTGATTTCTTGTTAGTTTTGCATGCTTTGAGTAGAAATTCTTAATTTTAGATTCAGTCAGCTTAGATTCTTTTTCTACTCCTTTTTTCATAACAGTTTTTGCCTGTGCTTTATTAGCTCTCAGGATGCCAGCCTGCCCCTGAAGGATATTCTCCAACTCTCAAATGGCAGCAGCAACAAGTGGCCCACTTTTCAGCTGTTCGTCAGGTAAAGAACAGTGTTTTTACAAACTAGTACAGTATAGTTTGGTGGAATTTTTCTTATGGGGAGAGGGATAATCTAGTTGTTTTGTGGGGTTTAACATTTGATGGAAGAAAATAATAGATAAAGCAGTCTGTTTTGCATTAGAAAATCTCTTGAGGGCTTTCTGCCATCATATGGTCATGTGGTTGTTTGTCTGTAAAGTTAATTTACCCTGAAAATGGAGTTCCAAAGAAAGTCTTGGAAAAAAGAATTATCCTCAACCAGCATAAGGGACAAAATAATTCCTTAATATTAAAAGGAGTATTATCAAGTAGTTAACTACACAGAATCTAAGTTTTGTCCTAAAACAGAAAGTATTGGGTCAAATACTAATACGAACATGTTGGTGAACTCTTAAAATTGAGGCTGAAATGTTCTCTTTCCAGTCCAGCAATTGGGTTTAAATGGATGGAACTTGCTTTAATTACTATCTTTTTGATTATCTTTAGAATCAAGTTTAAGTAGATTAAAGAATCTGTGTATTTTTCCTTCCATAGATCACTACAGATTATTAACCAGAGCTTACTACTTAATCTGAATGACATTGACAGAAATGCATGAAATATTTGGCCAGTTATTCATTCATTCACAACAATGTGAAATTTAACATTTTCCTAAAATATAATCCTTCAACAGGTATTTTTAATGGTTATGAAGAACTGTTAAATCACATGGAAGATGAAAACAGTTTTGATTTAAAATAACATAATTGTGAAATAAACAATAAACACATTTTATTTTAATTCTTTAGAGTCTGAACAAGCACAGAAATCACTGGAAGTCACAGAATTTGGACAGCAACGTCACAATGGTTAGTAGAATTTTTATTACACTTTAGGAAACATTTTTTTTTTAATTGTTAATGTATCCTGATGGCAGGCATGCTGTAGTAATTGTGTTAATCTTGTAAATCCTGATCTACAATTTATCCATTCTTTCTTGATTGATTTTTTTTTTAAAGAGATTTGAGTCTTTCAGTGTTTTTGCTGCCTATGAAAACTAATCCACACTAACTTTTTCAGCCAAAATCAGAAGATGAAGAAGGCTGGAAAAAGTTTTGTCTGGGTGAAAAAGCATATTCAGAAATAGTTATTGTAGCAGATAATGAAAATCTAGGAATTGATTATATACAGGTAAGCTACTTGGTTCTTGGTTATTATACTTCATTAAAATTTTTCAGAAGTTGCCCTACCGTGATGTATACTCGGGCTGAGGTCAGTAAAACTGACAGGTTGAAAGCAGGTTCCTTAATGAGCTTGCTACTTCATTCCCTACTATACAAAGTGGGACCCTAGATAAATCAGAGCTTGGACTTTCATTTGGAAACTTAAGTGTGATAAAGTAACTCTTACAGATTATTGTTAATTGATACAAGATTATGGGCTGTCTTTTGTGCATGTAACAGTACTGGAGTATAGCCAGCTTCAGTGGTTTGATGATCAGATGCAGCCCTCGAAACAACTTGATCAGTAAATAAGAGCTTTGCTAGAGTAGGCCCTGGAAGGCATGCATAGAAAGGAAAAAGTGTTAGGGCCTAACCAAGCGTTGTGATGCTCTTGCCATGCCCCTGAAACAACAGTAAGAGAGCAAAAAAAAAAATAGTGTTTCTGTAAATTCAGAATAGAATTAAGATGGTGAGATCTGAAAAAGTAGCTGAAATAAATTAATTTTAGGTCCTTTTAAATCTGATGCCTCATGCAGTATGTAGAGGCTTTTAAATTAACTATTTTGCTACATTATTGCTGTTACCATTATTTATTCTACCTGGCATTTTGAAGATGAGTAGTTAAGACTAGATGTTTTGAAAAAACATTGCTTAAAAAAATAAATGGATGTGTGTCCTGTTCAGGCTTTGTTCTAATTTGGGAAATGTCTTTACTTTGTATGTTACAATTCCAACCTGGCTTTTCTTTCAGATGGGCTTTCCTCCTTTGCTAAGTATTGTTAGCCGAATGAATCAAGTAAGTTTACTTGTACTTGGCAAAAATGTTTGGGGGAGGAAGGGGTTGCTTTTTAATAATTTACCTATCAAATGTAGATATACCTCATCTATTAGAGTTATAGTGCAAAAGAGAGTATAGCTAATTATTTCATTGGTAGTGCCCGAAACAAGTGTTGGACTGTTTCAAACAACTGTCTGTTTCTCACTTACTTAAATTGATGTGTTTTTTATTTTGAACCAGGGTGGATAAAAATCAATCATTTTAAAAATGTAATTGGATTTTTATTTAAATCAAAATCTTAGATTTAATCATATTTTTTATTTTTTTTTAAAAGATGCCTTTAAAAAATCGCAAAAAAACCAAACCTATATAAATATAGTTTTAATTTAAGATATGTTAAAGATTAAAGATATCATCATGGAATAGGGATTATAACTTCTAATTATATACTATTTGAGACAATATATTCATGTAACCTTTTTAGAAAAGGTTTATGAATAGGTCACATGTCATGGACTATATTATGAGTCCAATCTTATGAGGTTCCAAGAGGCTGTGCTATAGATTAGTAAAGATTAAAGAAAACCACTCTACCCAATGGGACTCAGTGCTCAGTCTAGAAGATCCCATTAAGCATCTCTGTGATGCTTAGTTTCAGTTCTCAAACAATGGATTTGTGTCTCCAGAGATAACATTCTTGTTAACAGCAGTATATAGAGATGAAATAGAACAGACCTGCTTACCTACTCATCAGCACTATTTCTCTGCAGGTTTTTGTAGACAATCAAGCCCTTGCCTTTCTCTAAAAGTGCAAAGTTTCAAGAAGTTAAGTGAATAAAGGATATCAAACAACAAGAATGCACTTTTGTAGATAACAGTAATTAAATCAAGGCTTCCTGACCAGGATTTAAATCAGATCCACCCTGTTTTAAACTGCTTAGCAATAATTGCTGATAATATGCAAGTTCTCTGGCATAACTTCTCTTTATCCATGTGTTTAAAAAATTGCTTTAATCTAGGGGTGCACTTATACAGAATTTGTGGGCCTGATACCGCTAGCTGATTTTTAAGGAGGTATATCAGCTGATGTAGATCCGATTTCCAATACAGCTGCATCCAGCTGGTAAGTCTGTTGCGGTGAACAGGGAGGGTGAGAGAAGGGGTGTTGGGGGGAGAATAGATCAACAGTGAGGGAGGGAGGGAGTGGGGCAGGCACTGCCCACTGAGGCGGAACAAGGCATGGGACTGAGCTGTGGTTCATATGGGGGAGAGCTCTCACCACTGCACGCACCTGGGGGGGGGAGGGGGGGTGCAGAAGGCTTGTGCCCTGGATCTGCATGGGGGAGGGGGTTCAAGCTGGGGCCAGGGCTGTGCTGGGCTCTTCCTGGTGTGTGGAGGCTGTAGGACTGCACTCAGGACTGTGCTCCCAGTGTGTGGGGGGGCTGAGCTTAATGTGGGCGGCAGCACTGGGAGGGGGCTAGGGGGACTGTAGGCCCGTCTAGGCACCGTCTGCCCCGAGCACAGCCCCCATGCACTGGGAGTGCAACCCCCACATGCCAGGAAGAGCCTGGCACAGCCCCAGCCCACAGGCTCCCCATGCAGATCTGAGGCACCCGCCCTCCTGGGGTGCACACAGCAGCGGGAGCTGCCCTTCCCACCCCGTGTCTTCTGGACAAGCTGCAGCTCAGTCCTACAACCTGCCCCACCCCAGCAGCGTCTGTCCCAGCCCCTCCTTCCCCACAAGGGGCATTGATCTGCTCCCCATGCTCCTTCTCTCCATGCTCCCCTTCCACCACAACAGACTTAACAGGGTCACACAACTCTCCAAGCTGCCGGGCTGTGCTCTTTGCTGCCTACGTGCTGCATTGCAGCTGTGCACGTGTGAGCATTTATCGGCCAAATGATCAGCCACATCAGGCCAATTTCCGACACAATCAGTTTTCTTTATATCAGTGCTGATCCAATATCAGACTGATATATCAGTGCACCTTTACTCCTGTTAATATTTCCAAATACAGTTAACTTAGTTTGAGTTACACACACTAACTTGTTTGTTATGTGCAATTGATTTTCTTTTATCAACTTAAATATTTCCTTTAAATGTGATTGCCTGTGCCCTTGTTTTCCTGTATAATGAGACAAGGCACCTGATTTTTTTTGCCTTAGTCTCTCAGTACTGAGTAATCCAAATTTATTCAGACTAATATGGACATTTTCCCAGACCTCTAATTATTTCAGCTTTCTGTCCCACTTTGGGCATTTTACGCTTTTCACTATTTAATCTCAGTCCCTTCTAGAAACTGCTGTTACTACATTTCCTATTGTATGTATAATAGTGGCGTGTGATTAAATGCCCTGTCCAGATGCACTGTAGAAGTGAAATAAATGTCATGTCACTATGCAAAGTGGAGTCACTTGTTCAAGTCTTCTAATTTAATTACACTGTAGCATCAAATGTGTGCAATAGGTGTTTTTATACAACGACTCTTTTAAATGTCTTGTTCTTTTTCCCCCCCCCCCCACCCCTGTCTTTGAAAGGCAACTGTAACTAGTGTCCTGGAATATCTGATTAACTGGTTTGGGGAGAAAGAGTTTACTCCAGAACTGGTAATTTTAATTTATTCTGTCTACCTGCACATGAATTTGAGAAAATTATGCACTATTAAAATGATACAAGGAGAAGGACGCACAAACCTCATTGTACTTGCTATTGCTATTAAAGTAATATAAATATGTTTCATGTGAAGGCATTCTGTATATTACTGTTACCATCTTTTAGATGAAAATACTGCTGTAATTCATAAATCACTCAGTCTTAGAAGTGAACTAAACTTTTTGGGAAATGCCACCTATTCTCATTATGTCTGCAATTATTTTCCCTATGAGTTCTATTAAAACAACTACTTGTATTTTTTTCTAATGAATCTATTCCTGAAACATCCTCAGACTCCAGTGTGTGTATTATTTTTCATATATGTACATCACTTGTACATCCTGTGCCCTCCTTTTCAGTTCACACACACATACTACAAAACAAAATTGCAACTATAGCCAGCATACCCTTTTAACTTCTTTCCACTGTAGCAATAGGAAGAGCTGCGCTGTTCAGGATTGAAGCTCGTGTGTTACAGGTTCCTATCACATTCAAAAATAGGACTTTTCATTGACTGCATAGTAAAATGAAGGTTGCACAGCTTGAGACTTGGTTTCCTATAGGCTTTTTTGTTTGTTTTAACAGGGCTTTTTGGTGGGGGGAGGGGTTAGTTTGTGAGGGGGGTTTTGTTGAGGGGGGGTTGCATATTTCAGCTATTTCCTCTAATGTTCACACGATGCCTCATTAGGCTTTGAAATGAACTCCAATGCTTTCTAGCCTTTTATCCTCAATCTTTCTAAAAATATAGAAGTTTTTGCCCAGAATTAAGCCTGAAGAATATGAATATAACTAACTTTAAGTAAAAATATAAGTTTTGTAAAGGTAACTTTAACTATAGAATTTCGTATCAAATGAATAAACCTTGCTACTTGATCTTTTAATTCTAATAAATTCCATCCTGATAGTAGTAATTCTGGAGTCCTCAAACTGAACATGGTTCCCGGTTTTGTTTATGGACACTTGCTGTATTAGAACTGATCAGTGATGCAATAGGAAGATAGGAATAATCATTTGTTTTTAGATTTATTTCTGAATAGCTGTTTTTCTCCAGCTGACTTAATGAAATTGAAAAGATTTTCATCAGTAGATGTCCTTAGCCAATTCTTGGAAAGGCCCCATGAAACGTTCTGATTTCCGTAACAATAATGACTTGCCTCTAAAGTATGTACTAAAGGGCGCTTAATTGGAATAAAAAGAAGTCTTTCTAAAATCATTTTCTAACCACTTTAGAAAAAAAATGAAATTTTGAGCTGCATTAACAAAAGTATGGTATGTAATTCACAAGAGACAGTAATACCGCTCTTCAGCCCTGGTTATGCCCCATCTACAATATTATGTCCTGTTCAGGGAACTGCATTTTAGGAAACATCTAGAAAAACTGTCAGAGTCAAAAAATGAGTGGTAACGATAAGGGGGTTGGAATGCAAGCCCTTTAAGGAAAGATTGATATGTGGGTGAATTATAGACTGGAGAAAACAAGATTACAGGGTGGCATGAAATGTTTTAAAATATTTGAAAGGCTGCCATGAAGAGGGCCTCTGTTCTTCCTGGCTACAGAGGACAGGATGTAAGGTAACATGTAAATTGCAGAAAAACAAATTTAGGGAAAAATTCTTAAGAGCAAGAGGACAACGTAACAAACTGACAATGGAAGTTAAGGAATCGTCTTTATTAGAGGTTTTAAGAAGTGGCCAGATAGGGATCTGTCTGGAATGGTTATAGGAATAGCTTAGTCTATATTTTTTTGGAGGGGATTGGGGATCCTCAGTGTCCCCTCCCTGTGTGGATGTTATTTCATAATGCGTACGACTTGTGCATGAGACCAGTATCTAGTTCCAGTAGCATCCCAAAGATCTGGGGTGTCCAACTGACAACCTACAAACCGTAAGCAGCCTGCAAGGTACTAATCTATTCTCCCTGTTGCTGCTGGCTTAACAGCTAGTCTCTGGGCTTTCCCTCTGGCTCCCACTTCCTGTGCCTGCCCCAGGAGTGGTGCAGCATGCAGGAGCCTATGATGCCTGCAGCTGGTGAGTTGAGGGGTGCTGCCCGTGTACATACAGTGCAACAGTAGCTCAGATGTGTGGTGTAACGGGAAAGGACTGTCCAACTGGTAGCCCATAGGCATGGTTTAGCAGGGTGGGAACCTGCCGGTAACGGAGGAAGAGGAAGGGGTTGTATGGAGCAGGGTGGCTGCCTGTGCACACTGTGTAGCACTGGGTCAGAAAGTGCCTTGGTTTGCACTTTAAGTGTGCAGCCCCCAGGTGCTGAGAATTTGGGACAGCCCTGCTACAGAATAGAAAAGCCTAGTATATGGGAATGGTGGTATGTAAACCAGTCACTTTTATTTATAAGCTGATAACTTTTTTCCCATTTTGTACTTTAATATATATAGGGTAGATGGCTCTATGCTCTGCTGGCATGTCTTGAAAAACCTTTACTGCCTGAAGCCCACTCTCTAATTCGCCAACTGGCAAGGCGATGCTCTGAAGTCAGAGTACTAGAGGTAAGATCCAATTTAAAATCATACAGAATTGGGGGTGGAAGGGACCTCAGGAGGTCATTTAGTTTAACCCCCTATTCAAAGCAGGACCATCCCCAATTAGAGCATCCCAGCCAAGACTTTGTCTAGCTGGGTCTTAAAAACCTCTGAGGATGGAGATTCTACAGCCTCTCTGAGTAACCTGTTCCAGTGCTTCACTACCCTCCTAATGAGAGTTCTTCCTAACATCTAACCTAAACTTCCCTTGCTGCAACTTCAGACTACTGCTCCTTGTTCTGTCATCTGTCACCACTGAGGACAGTTTAGCTCCATCCTCTTTGGAACCACCCTTTAGGTAATTCAAGGCTACTATTAAATCCCTCCCCATCAATTTTCTGTTCTGTAAATTAAATAAGTCCTGCAGCCTCTCCTCATTAAGTCATGTGCCCCAGCCCACTAACCACTTTTGTTGCCTTCCACTGGGTGGGACACTCTCCAATTTGTCTACATCTTTTCTATGGGGGGAGGAGGGAGAGCAAAACTGGATACAGTATTCCAGATGTGGCCTCATTAGTGGTGAATAGAGGGAAATAATCCCCTTGATATGGCAACACCCCTACTAATGTATCCTGGTATGCCATTAGCCTTCTTTGCAACAAGGGCACACTTTTGGCTCATCTTCAACTTATTGTCCACTGTAACGCCCTGGTCCTTTTCTGTAAAAGTAGAAGAGGTGTGGGGATGATCTGACAGTTGTGGAAGAACTAGAAATCTGGAATACTCTTTCAACTAACTGAAGATCTAACTGGGTGTAGATTGTTTTTCATTCACTTAAATAATCATTAATTTTTGGGGACATTTGAGATTACTATAGGAGCTCAACAAGCTGTTTAATATTCTTTTCTGAACCATAGCAGCTGATCTAATGTTATTTTTGTTTTGCAGGAGAACAAGAGTGAAGAAAGAGTGTCTGCTCTAAATTTGCTAATCTGTTTGGTTAGCAGGTACTGCAAATTTAGATATCTAAATAAAAGTTGCAATGAATTTTTGCATTATATGTTGTACATATGTTGTCATAATCTATATTCTTTCCAGGCAAAGAAAACCAATCCAAGCTTTTGTATACTGTAACACACGTTTGCTCTGCTGAAAGGATCTAGTCTTGTCTTGGTGCTGCTAAAACAAGCATGTATCAACTCCCTCCAAAAAGTGGGGTTTTTCTAATGTCCTGATAATCAGCTACTAGTCTTCTGAGTAAACCTGATGGTATTCATAGGAAAACAAATATGTTGGAATAAGTGTGTTTAATACTCCCCTTGACAGTAAATATACTGTAAAATAAGGGAAAGACATGTAAAAAAAAATTCTAATTTGCCTTTGAAATACCAATATATTTCACTTGTCTCTCTCCAACAGGTATTTTGATCAACATGACCTAGCTGATAAACCATCCTAATCTATGCTTGGCCTCCAAGCATCTTGCATCATCTGACTACCTATGGTACTATCAACAGTAACAGTCAGTTGCAGTGCAGATATGAGGTACAATATAACCTCTCCAATACAATCTCTTGATAATGGGTTTGGAACAGTTGTCAGTAGTAAAACTTAAACTGATTTGGCTTATTACATGAATTACTTCTGATGTGAAGTTACCACTGAAATGCCTACCCACTTCACACAAACCTCTGTCCAGCAGAAAGCCATAAACCAACTGAACTGTAGGTATGCAAGAACAGTTGATCCTTTAAACTTCTGGAATACAAGTTTACTTGTTTCAGTGGAATTACCACATGGAAAGACTTCTAGGACTGATTCAAGCTTCATAGTTTTAAATGCAACAGACTTAAAGCAACCCAGCACTTCCCTGAACACACCAACAGAAAGGTGGGGTTTTTTTGTGAAAGGGTTTTTTGTGAGAAATTTTTAAATAAAATTTTCAAAACTACTTAAGCTTGTATGGTGTCTCAAAACAGTATTTTTCCAAATATATTTTGACTGCACCTTCTAGATCAGGGCTATCCAACTTCGAAGCAGCAGGGGGCTGGGCAACCCCTGGCAGGCAGAAAAGCTGCAAGGAAGAGTCTTTGAGGGAAAGCGGGGTGGGAGGGAGGAGACTAGCTGCTATTGCAGTCACAGCCATAGATAGCAAGAGTGGCCAGGCAGGAGCCTGAGACCTACAACTTCACCCCTTGTGGGCTGCCAGTTAGATAGACCTGATCTACATGTCTTCAGAATTAAGTTTTCTTTACATGAACCTACAGGGGAGACTCCTGAATATAAAAATCCAACAGAAATTTGGTACCTGGACTAAGGCGATAAAATCTACTCAAACTAGTTCTCATGTTAGGCATTTTAACTGCCATAGTGTATTAAGATCATGTAAGAAAGTACCTTAAGTACTGGTTAATGAAACAGTTTAACTGAACAGAACAAAGACCCACTTACATGCTCTCCTTTTAATGAGTGCGTTTAATGGACACAGTGAACAAGTCTGTATCTCTTCAATTTGCCCCACTGGGATCTAGACAATTATTTTGTTTTTCCTCAGACTTCTAAGAATACTTATTGTTTTAAATATCTTGTCTACTCAACTTGTGAAATTGATGTCTATGGAAAGGTATATGCACAGTGTGTATGCATGAGCATGCACACACTCTGACTTAACATGCTAAGAACTTGGTTGGGGGGAAGCTACTTGTTATGTAGAAGAAACAATATAGTATGGACACATGGCAAAAAATTACTGTTATATATGGTATTAGTTTTATTTTCACAATATTCAAGAAATAAACTTCCATTCTGTCTAGTTTGTACTTCTCTACAGGAAAGTGTACATATCTTACAGCACAGCCATTTGTTGATTTAAAACCTCAAACTTCCTCCTCTTAGCTATGACTGGAGTTCTACATGTGACTAAAGATAAACTGAATGTGTAATTACAGTTTGACCCTCACTTCCTTATTTAGTGCTGGAAAGGAATAGATGTTTATATAGTTTGATTCAGTTGTGGAATATAGATCTTAACAAGTACAACAGTACTCCTCTTATATAGATTTGTGCATATCCTTGTGAGAGTTCTGTAAGCTTTTCTCTGTCCTTGTCTCCCTCTGGAGAGTGGGGATTAAGTCCTTTACACAGCACCAGCTAAGCACAAGAGATGACGCCACAATATAGTGTGGTGATACAAACATCACAAATGTATGACTGCATCTGGCAGTCTTTAAAGAGAACGATGGCATTGAATCAGATTGCCCTCATGTAATAGAATGTACATGGGGTACTACTATGGCAGCTGAAGACTGTCAAGATGCATCCACAGGAACAGTCTACACTAACGTATGGTCCTGTGTTTGAAAACATAAAATTCACAAGGCATAACAAAATTATGCTAGGCCAGACCTATCTCTGATAGTGGCAAGTATGAGATGCTGTAGAGGGAGAGTATGTAGGGCTGTCCAACTGGTGGCCTGTGAGAGGCCAGTGTGCATTTGCCTCTTCCCATCCCATGCAGTGGAGAAGGGCCTGGGAGATGGCCATGTTGCTACCCACACAGTGAGGGTGGAAATACCATAAGTGGGGGAAATCCCAGGGGGCAATGCAGCCAAGGCAAGGGTCAGGGGAGGCATATGGTCTGTACTGAAGCTGGACAGCCCTGTTCTAATATAATCTATCCCTGATCAGACCATTTTGGGCGTCAACTATCAGAGATACCAGAAGTTACATCTCTGGCTATTCTGTTTAATAGATAAGAACATAAGAAGTGCTATACTAGTCCATCTAGCCCAGTGTCCTGAGCAGTTTCACAGCGTGGTGTCCACCAGTTCCTTGGATTCCTTCATGGGACAATACATGCTGGCCAGTGTCCCCCTCCTTGGAACACTCTGTGAACCTCTGACTCACATTCGTCCCTATTCCCTCTACTATTTTGTCCCAATAAATCTGTTGTTACGCTTCTACTAGCCTCCCTAATTGAGGAAGGCTTACAGTTTTATTGATGTGCTTAGGGCCACTGCATTCGGCATAACAAATAGGCTTGTCAGTGGCAGAAGTGGATACCTTAGAGAGAGAGCATTGAACCAGGTATAGCTAGAGCAAAGGCAGGCAAAGTCCAGCCTGCAGGCCAGATCAGGCCCATAGTGAACTCCGTTTCCCAGCAGCCCCTGCCTGCATTGCTGCAGGCAGTTTCTATAGAGACCACAGGAGCAGTGAAAGTGCAGGGCCAGGACTTCCATGGAGACTGGTCCCAGCGGCACTAGCAGGGCATGCGGCTGGGTGAGAAGCTGCTCTGGAACTGGGATCTTGTGGCGGTGACAGCGTGGTCCAAAGCCCAAACAGAGCCATGACCCACTGCCCTGTGCAGGGAGCAAAACTGTGCAGGCAGCGGAACGTGGCTCTGCCCCAGCTCTAGCCCACTCTGTCACTGCCACAAGATCACAGTCCCAGAGCAGCTCCCCCACCCAGCCATGCACTGCAGGGCCAGTCTCCATGGAAACCCTGGCCCCACAGTCATGGTGCCAGTGTTCCTGGGGTCTTCATGGAAACCAGATACAGCAACATGGGCAGGGGCTGCTGGGCAATGGAGTCCGCTGCAGGCCCAATCCAACCCATGGGCCAGACTTTGCATGCCCCTGGTCTATAAGGTGCAAATCTACCCTGCGCCTTCTCTTGACTTTAGACATACATGGCTAACTACCTCTCTATTCATAGATCTATCATCTATGAATTTCTCTAATCCCTTTTTAACCTGACTATACTATCTACAACTACAGCCTCCTGTGGTAATAAGTTCTGCAAGTTAATGCTATACTAAATACAAACATACTTTCTACTATTAGTCTTAAACCTTCTTCTTACTAATTTAAGTGAGTACCCCTTCGTTCTAATATTCTGGGAGGTGGTGAGTAACAGTTCCCTATTCCCTTTCACAACTATCATGATTCTACAGATCTCTCTCAGCCTTCTATCTTCTGAACTAAGGCTATCTTAGCCTTTTAGTCTCTCCTGGTACAGCAACTTCTCTATACCCTCCGATCTTCTGAGTTGCTCTTCCCTATACCTTTTCTAATTCTACTACACCCTTTTTGAGATGCAGACTAGGACTGTACACAGTGCTTAAGATGTGGGCATACTGGGTTTGAATAGTGACATAATGATGTTTTCCATTTCCTCCTTAACAACGGCTGTTTTATTAACTGTTTTGGTATCAATGAACTATCAATGGAGCTATCCAGGAATGTCTGATTCCTTTATGCACTTCTGTAACACATTAAGCACTTCATGACATTAACTATATCACATAAACACAGGTTATTACACTGCCTGTGAACTATACCCCTTCTGCAGACAAGCCTATTCTGCTCTTAAATCCTATACCAGTATAACTGCTACTGATATAAGCAAATGACTGCTCTCTAAAAGTTATGCTAAGACCCAATGCTCTGTACCATTAGACTTGATTCATTCTGGCCCTGATACAAGATAATGGTTATTTCCATCTTAGTTTTTTACATGAAGCAGACAGCATCATACTTTTTCCTCACCACTACTCCAGTTTAGTTGTAGATGCTTTCTAAGAGTAAAGTTAAAAGCAAGACTGCCTGCCCTCTTCACAATTTCATCACAGAGATTGTGCAAACAGCTCCTTTGTATCATTAAAGAATTATGTGCATGAAACAGTTACAGTAAAAAGTTGCTGCATGCTCCAGGGCAGCAACTCCCTTTCTTTTTGACACTGCTCCAAACGTATATACTGTCACTAAAATACTTTCAGCACATCTACCCTGCAAACATAAGTGCTGTGCAACAGGTTGCATTCCTCTAGGCTACCCTCTAAACTGGATGCTGTACCACCACACATCCACATAGTGTTGCATCCAGATTAAATTAGCCACCCGCAGAACTGCAGACCTGTCTACACTGCTTCCAGTTCAGGTGGTAACATGCTCAGAGCAGAACGGCTTGTTTGAAGGCACTGTTATTCACCAAGTTCTAGTTAGCTGTTAAAAACAAAGCATGTGTTTACAGTAGAAAGACTAGGACCTGAATTGATCCTCTGAAATCTTCCCTGTAGCAAACTGTATTAATTTAAAACTATGCTATGTTCATTCGTGCTTCAAAACAAAGCAACAAATACTATATACCAAACCCCTATGCCTTTACAGAGCCTCAGTGAAATCAGGGAGGTTCCATCCAGACCCACTTATCTACCCTCATGTGGCCTGTTAAAGGACAAAAGCTTTATTCTACAATAAAAGAAAGTGTCCTGTTACTGCACTACTGAAACTGTGCTAAATTCCTATCTTTGTCTAGCAGTACATGACCTTAGTTGGAGAATTCACCTCTCCTAATGTATAGTACAGCCTGCTGTACAGACAGCAATCACTCCTAAGAACTGAAAAAGTGACCACTCCAAAATAATGCAAAAGTAACTGCAGCCTGAGCAGCTTGGAGCAAGGCAGTGAGATCTGTGAAATTACAGCTGATATCCAGGTACTCCATAACACCAGTTCTATTTTGATTTAGGTCTTAACCAGATTTTCTTTTCCAGTTTTGAGGATTCTCAAAATACACATGCCTGAAGTCTTCAGTATATCTCACGCTGGTAACCGAAATGTTCCTGTTGCTGAATCAACCGAATCTGAATCAAGCTGGATATTTAATATCTTGGTACAGAATTCACTAATGTCACACCAAGATAGTAGTAATAGTGTTATTTTAATTAACATTTACTATACATAATGAAGGCATTTTGCTGCATATCACAGTAACTTTGTACACAAGCTATAGATTTAGAGCTAAATCAACTAAGGTATTTAATGTACATGTTTTTAAAAAGGTGTAGGCATCCATATCTGAACATGTTCTACATCTTCTGTATCATTACCTGAAATTTACCTGGGGGGAAAAAGAAAAACATAATCAAGTCACCAATTATCACTAACTCAATTATTTTATCTTTGTGAAACAGCTGCTTTCTAATTGCTTTTTTCAGAAATGCTGTTAAATAGCACAGTCCCCTGTTTTACTAAATAATCTAGTCTAGAAATATATATATATATTTGTTATGTCCAGTCAAAATTCTGTTTACAAGCTTGTCTGTATTCTAAGTTAAGTTTTAAATCGTTTACAAATCATTTAAGCTTGTACACAGCCCTGTAGGAAATTCTCAACAGAATCATGTATTTGACAGTGAAGCCCATGAAGTCACACCACTTCGCCAACGGTTTCCTGAAGATACTGAGGAGAATTGGGGACAGGTTAGTTTGTTGGCAGGTACAGCACGTTCATTTTCCCAGTGTTGTTCTAGGTTGAACCAAAAAGCAATTGAATCTCATGGCACTTGAAATTCTTCAGAAAGCGAAGTCATCAAAGATACTCAGGCAGCAATTGTAAGCTTTATTTGGCTGGAATTTTCCCTTTTTTGCCCTGTAGCCACCCACATAATGTGGATGCCGCTTTTAATTTTTTTGTTTATGTATGCGTCTTGGTTTTGTTTTCCACTTACTAGTCATTCTCTTCTTCCTCATTAACTCTCTCAATAGCCCAGGTTTAATAATAAGTCATGCAATTGAGTTTGCAATGATTTCAAACTCTCATCCAACTAAGAGGGAGGGAAAGCTATTACACAGAAGAGCAAGAGGGAGGGAAAGCTATTACACAGAAGAGCAATTGAGTACTTACATGCAGGCATTACTGAAACTTCTGCTGTCACAATACTCTTTATTCCCAAGTTTGATAAGCCTCCTCTGATTAATCCACAAGTGAATGCTAGATACTAAATACAGAAAGTATACCATGTCAGCACCATCAAAAATTACAAAGTAATGCTAATATATTAACCAGTAACGTACAGGACTACATTATAGTGGTTTCATGTCAGACAAGGGAATATGATAGCCCTCAACACACTTGGCTAAAGACAACAGAGTTTCATGCAGCAATGCAGGTGGGTAAACAGCACAAAACAGTTGGAATGATGACATGCCCATAATGTTTTCTCTCTTGGGAAAATGGAGGAAAATAGGAAATTCCAAAAATTATCTGCTTTCCAAAGGGAAAGGAAGACATTTTGAAAGACCTAATGGTTATCTTCATTGTATATTACAATGTTCTGTCTTGCTGTATTACTTTCCAAAGAATGGAGTGTGATCTGATAGCAGTTGCATTCCCAGGCAGAACAAAAGAAACCCCTTGAAGAGAAAGTACTGTCATACAACTCAAACAATACCAATAAGCTTCAAAATGGCCAAGATTATTTAATCAAGTTAAATTCCATTAGCTTTTATCAAATTTGCTGTCTCCAGCTACAACAGGATATATTTACCAACCTCCAGTCCCGGGGTGCTCAATCTCCAGCCTGCAAAGTCATGTCATCCAGCCCCCAGGGCTCCCCATGGGTCCAAAAATTTGGCAGCAGGAGAGCAGTGGCAGTGGTAGTGGTAATTGCCACTCCCTGGCTGTGAAATTTTCAGAAGTGTGGGGAGTTTATGGGCCAGATAACATAGCACTGCACTCTAGACTGTGCTACTGTATGGAGCCAGGCTGATCCACAGAGCCTTATCTGTGCACACATGGCCAACCCGGGTTGGCATGCTGCTGTGTCCAGGTGCACAGGTCCAGGTTGGGCTGGGCCGGTGAGCCACTATACCTGGTGTACAGCGTCCAATCCCATGTGCCAACTCAGCCTGCAGACTGTCCCCAGTACCACTCATCTGGCCTGAAGGGCCAAAAGGTTGGATGCCACCACTCTAAATCAAACAGTATTTCACAGAAAATACTCTTTATCCATTTTTAACATATATTTACCCAACTCTTACCAAGGAATTAGCAAAATTGACTTAAGGTAACTTAGTTTTCCTAGCTACATATGAATATTACCTTAGGTGCATGTTCTAAATACTGTTTCCCTGCAGACATCTGAGTCAAGAGACGAAATTTGTTGTCCTGAAGTACATAGATGCCCTGCAGAGAAAAATATTATTCTTTAGCAGCATATTTAGCAACATGATTTAATCAACATTTTTGGTAGGGAAATCCATCATCTTTTGTAAGAGACAGTTACAGGACAGTGAAATGTTTTCAGATTAAAACAGAAGCTCTGGATTTAGACTATATATAAAGACTGGAAAGTTTAAATGGGATTATTTCCTTACTGCTTTGCTTCTTTGTAGCCAGAACAAAGATAGGATACCCAAATTGTGAGTTTATACACAAACAAGCAATAATACATATGACCAACTTAAACAAGTTTCACATTAAGACTCATTACAATTAGAACTCTGTAATAATTATGTACATAATATTCCTATCACTCACCACTGTGATATCTGACTAGCTAGTTTACATTTTGGCACAAATCTTTCTAGTATTAAAGTCATCAAGATGGAATTTTCCTAATGGCTGGCACGTTAGTCAAAGAAGTCTTTACAGTTTGGAAAAATTATTTTAACAGCAATGCTAGAGTCAAAAGTATGATTTATTATAGTTAATATTTATCAAACTCAACTGTTTATATATAGTATATAATTTTTGAGGAAAGGCAATGGAGTAAGAATAAATAGGTAACCAAAAGGATATGAGCAAAAGCATTCAGACTGTCTCAATACAAACAACATAAAATTATAATTAGATTATCCATCACATATACATATACTGAACACCATTTAAGTTTTGATATCATGGATCTCAAATAATAGTGAACATCATTTTGCAGGGAAAGCTTATCCATTTTTCATGCATAAATATTTTCAGTAAGGTGCAAGTGAGTATCTCAAAAGATAACACTCAATTTGACCTGAAAGTAGAAGACTTCAAGAAAGCCTTTCTAGTGAAATGTAAGGCATGAAGCCTGAGATTAAAAAAACCCTTGATTGATTGCTAAAACAAATGTTTATACTATGATGCTCTTATAGAGCTTGCATAGGGCAAAATGAAACTGCACTCTCAATTTCTGGCCTTAAGTCAATTAGTGTAGAAATATTACAAGAACTGTTTGGCAAATTGTAAATGGTTGTTTAACATGGAAAATACAATCACTAAAACATGTTATAGTCAAGTCTGCACTAAAAGAATTTTCTATGCCAAAATCAGCATATCATTAAAATTATTATTCAGTAACATACAAAAAGAAAACAAGGATTAACAAAAAAGGTTATTACCACATCTGAAATACATTTGTGATTAATTTCAGACAAACTAAAGCAACATTAACACTTCAAATGAATTTTCATAACAAACTCAACAAAGTAAAGAAACTTATGTCACAATATCAATACCTGGTGATTGGTCCTTAAATTATCAATTTGCTTTTTGAATACAGTAGTCCAAAAGTCTTTGCAGATGAACTTCATAATGTCTAACTCATCCTTGAATCTGGCAGTGTCTTTAGTAAACCTATGAAGAGTGACCAGTATATTTTGTTTGATTTTGTTCAAATAAACTAACTGTGATTTACTCAACTGACCACTACCATGTAAATAATAAATATTAAGTGTAGACAAGGTACATTTAACATGACAACTGAGAACTAAACATATCCAAGACAGAAAATTGTAATGTAAAATTGCTATTATCTCTTGGTTTTCATAATGTATTCATAATATCCTTTTTTTCTTATGTTGTTTAAACAGACACACAATAGAGCAGAGTTATGGTAACACTTATACATTTGAATTAACTGATTTTTAAATGCAAAAGCATGGCTAATTGATGGATGAACAATTCAGAAAGCTTTAATATTAAAGCAGTCCACTTAAGCAAAAGCTAGTGTGTAAGCTCTTTCAGAAGTACAGGTTTCCCTTGCTTTATGCTGTACATGCATTCCTGGAAAACAGCACACAGCTCAAATTCGCATAAAGGGAACCCACTTTACAAAGTAACAAATAGGGGTAGTTCTAAGACATTGACTGTACTGACTCCCAGACACATTTTTACCACTTTTACAAGAATATTTAGGTACTCACTGTCACAGGGCACTACGCTGCCTGCTCCTAGAAGCGCAGAAACTGCTTGGGGAGAGCCCACAGAGACAGACATATAAACCCCCGGCTGGAACTAGGGGAGGCAGTAGGCTGCCAGCAGCCAAGTGGGAAGGAGCTCTCCTAGAGGGAGCTATGAGAAGAGGCCTGAGGGGTAGTCTAGCTTCTGCTAATGCCAGGGGCAAAGCTGATTCTTTTAAAGGGGCGGAGCACAATTGAATTTGTGTATCACGTTATAGCTCGGGGGCTTATGTTTTGTTTGCTGTTTCATAACAATTGGTGGTTTGGGTGAGGCTAATGGGGAAGGAGGAGGCCTTATTGGGGGGACCCCAGTGCCAGTGAGGGCATGGTATTTGGGGTGCACAGACTCCGGCACAAGTGAAGGCACTGCACTAGGGGCACAGAGAGAGGCAGGGCTGTAGAGAGCCCAGTGCCAAGGGGTGCAAAGACAGGGCTGCAGGGTAGCCCAGTGAAGACAAGGGGCCAACCTGTAGCAAGGCCTGGGAGAAACAACAACCCCATCCTGTGACAGCAGACAACAATACGCACGAGCACGGGGTGGTGGTGAATGTTACCATAATGAGGATGGCAACTACAGAAACATAGAATCATAGAATCAATGAGTCGGAAGGGACCTAGACAGATAGTTCGACCCCCTGCCATGGGCAGGAAGGAGCACTGGGGGTGGGAGGGGTCATAAGACCCCAGCCAGGTGCCTATCCAGTCTCCTCTTGAAGATTTCCAGGGAAGGTGAGAGCACCACCTCTCCAGGCTCTGGCCACC
>NW_017728947.1:74604856-74608886 GCF_001723895.1 Crocodylus porosus
CACAGGAGGCCATATTTTGGTGCACATCACTCCCACAATGCACTGCACAAAGCAGCTGACTGCAGGTTTCCACCACACCACTTGCATAACAGTGAGTTTATCTTGCATATAATTAATTTTTGTTATAAAAAGGGTCATCACATAAGTGAATTTGCACATACAGAACCCACATAAAGCAAGGAAAATCTGTATTACATCAGATCATGTTAAAGTAACTGAGAGAACATAATATACCACCATATGCTTACAACTAAGATTCCCGAGCTAACATTTGTTCTACATTCTCAGAGTGATCCTGGCCTCACTTTTTAATTTTTCTCCATCCTTACATATTATTCTCTAATTACCCTTAAAGATGACAAAGTATGTTCATGTTAATCTATATGCTTGTAACTTTAGAAAATTAAGTTTACAAATCACACTAAAGATAAGGAAACAAATCCTTAGATACTTCTATACACATCAGTAACATGTAAGTGGCTTACTAAATAGGCCTGTGCAAATAGGGAAGTATTCAGTTCTGATTCAGCCAATTTGGAGGAAAGTGATTCAGTTTGGATCACTGTCCTGAATCAATTCAGCCGAATCGACTTGGGAAGATTCAGCACTGATTTGAAGAGATGATTCGGATCGGCTGGGGAGAGGCAGGGACAGCTAGGCAGTTGCAGGTTCTTCTGTGGCTCCTCCAGCTGTGCCTGCCTCTCCCTGGGTTGGGGGAGCTATAGGAGAAGGCCCCATGACTGCCATGCCCAGCCACATCCCCCACCCGACCCCAGCCTAGTCCCAGCACTTAAAAAAAAAGCCCCGCACTCAATGGCTGCAGCAGCAGCAATTGAGGCCTCTGGGCACTTGTGGCAGAGCCCCCCTGTGCAGTGCGGGGCAGCAAGGATTGTGTCCCTCTCTGTCCTGTCCCCACCCCGTGGCACCCGCACAGCAGCTGCCCCATGGCGCAAGTGCAGCATGGCTCGGCAGGGTACTGCGCACTGTCTGGGAGATGGGGCAGCTCCAGCAGTTAGCCAGAGCCCGGCACCACTCAGCCCCAGCTCCCAGGCACTGTACAGTGCTCTGTCAAGCAATGTGACAGCTGCCATGCGGGTGCCAAGCAGGGAGGCGATCCCCACTGCCCCGCACTGTGCAGGGGTCTCTGCCACAAGTGCCCAGAGGCCCTCTCCCCCACCTGGATTGCCCCCCACCCCACCTGGCACCTGTGCAGCAGCTGCCCCATGGCATGGGTGCAGTGCAACTCAGCAGGATGCTGCGTGCTGCCTGGGAGCTGGGGCCGCTGAGGCTGAGTGGTGCTGGGCTCCTGCTGACAGGTGGAGCTGTTCCAGCTCCCAAACTGCACAGCACCCGGCTGAGCCATGCCGCACCTGTGCAATACAACAGCTGTGTAGGTACCAGGCGGGGGGGGAGGGGGCGGCACACGATCCCTACTGCCCCCCACTGTGCAGGGGGTGGGAAGGGGCGGTCTGCCACAAGTACCCAGAGGCCCCAGTTGCCACTGCTACAGCTGGTAAATGTGGGGCTTTTTTGGGTGGCTTTTTTGGGTGTTTTTTTTAAAGTGCTGGGAGGCTGTGGCCAACCGTGGGATGGGGCCAGGCAGGGCAACCATAAGGGCTACTCCTGGGGCTCCTCTGGCTGTGTCTGCCTCTGCCCAGCAGGGGGAATTGTGGGGGTTCTGCCCTGCTGCCACTTGCCCACCCAGTGCGATGGAGGGCATGATTCAGGTGCAGCTCTCTCCAAGCAGCAGCAGGGCATAGCACCCACTCCCAGCACTGCCACACAGGGGGTGTGGGATGCGGATGCAGCACAGCTGGGAGTAGGGGCTCTTCCCCATTACCACTTCGCCCTTCCACCTGGAATGAGCCGTGCCCTTATCCCGCCCCTGCCCCCCACCCTGGACAAGCAGCACTAGGGCAGAGCCCCTGCTCCAAATGCTACTGAGCCCCCATCCTCCCCCCTGCTGGGCAGCTTGTCTGAGTCCCAGCCTCAATCCCTCCCTCTCCCAGCCCCTCCCCTCCCCTCCCTCTCCCAACAGACTTCTCAGCTACCTGTTTAGTCTATGGCCGAATCTCTGAAGCAGCCAAACCTTTTCCAAAGCTTTTCCGAATCTATTCAGATGCTTCAAATCTATTCAGAGCTTTTAATTGGGCTTCTGACTATATTTGGATTCAGAGATTCAGAACCCAAATTGGGCCGAATCTCCTCAGAATCAAATCAGCTACCAAAGTTTCGCACAGCCCTATTACTAAACCACTTTAGTGGTATAACCAAGATGGTCATAAAAGGCACGCACATCCTGAAAAGAAAAAGAACTGAGAAAGATAAGAAAAACAGTATGGTTAAATAACAAAAATTCAAGAGATTTTACAAGACAAAGAGGCATCCTTCAGAAAATGGCAAACTTGTTTGTCGCAGAATTTAGAGTAAATAGACACCTTTATAGAATAAATAAATAAGACAAATATATATAATTGCAGTCTCAGTCTGGCAACTAGTTCCACTTACAGTGTCATTAGTTCTAGCACCCCTTAACACTTCAGTCTCTGATGGTACCCTATTTTTGTTCTAGAAAATAAGTCTGAGTAATTTCTGGTGAATTCTACCATCTCTGATGAAGTGAACTTGAAAAGATCTAGTTACCAGAATGAGATTGCAGTCATCCAAAATTTGTCAATTAAGGTGTGAAATGTTTAGTGCTAGTTCAGCTATGAAAGCAGCTCCTCTGCCAAAAGTGCAAGCAGTTATCTTTTAGTAGTAGGGTTGGAGTAATGATACAGCCATGATGGTCCAGGAAATGAGGTAAGCATTTTTTTTATTTTTATTTTTTTTAAATCGGACCAACTGGGTTAGTCAAGCTTTCAGGCACAAAGTGTCCTTCCTTAGGTCTGTCTGAAGGTCTGTGGACCTGAAAAAGGGCTCTTGGTGCCTCAAAACTTGTCTAATCTCTCTCTCAACTACACAGTTGGGCCAATAAAGATATCACTAAAATAGTCCTTCCATTGCATGTCTTTTAGAAGGTCACTAGAAGGGTTCCTGGGAATTACAGTCTCATGAGCCTGACTTCAGTAACAAAAAATATGTAGGGCTTCCAAGTGGAAAAAGCAGAGAACAGCTGAAAACAGGTGCTCCAAGCTCCTGCTTGCTGTGGGTGGGGACAAGACCAGGGCAGATCCAGAATTTGACAACAGGGGGGTGTAGGAGTAGCCACCCTACTTCAGGGGTGTCTGCACCCCTGCTGCCAGTCCCTCCCACCCCCAAGCCATGGACAGACTGTGTCACGGGAGCCACTGAGGGCTTTTTCAAAGATGCCTTGAGATGCTTATCTGCTTTGGCAAGTCTCCTCCGGGGCCTGCTGCTGCTTTTCTCCACTTTTCTAGGGGTAGGGAAAGCTTCAAAGCCATTCCAGGAAGACTATACAGGGAGTTCCATTTACAGCAGGGGCTTTCAACTTTTTTTTCATTTGTGGACCCCTAAAAACTTTCGAATGGAGGTGTAAACCCCTTTGAATTGTAAGTGTGGGCACTCACATACTTTTAACTGATCAGAGAGAACTACCTCAATCACGGTGGAGGTTCACAGTACCTCGCTGTTTTTGCCATGTCCTCCCCCTCCCCCCGCTGAGTGGCAGAGCACAGTTTTGCCTCTTGGCCATTCAGTAGTAGGTGTGTGGCAAAAAGAGCAAGATTAAAAGGCCGAGGCAGGGATGGAATTACGGCTAGCTTCCCAGATTAAGGACAATAAGAAGTACTTCTTTAAATACACAGGGGGTAAAAAGAAGGTTCCGGGTAACGTGGGGCCCCTGCAGGACACACTGGGAAATTTGGTCGTCACACCAGACAACAAAGCTAACATGTTTAACGATTTCTTTGCCTCCGTCTTCTTAAGTAGAGACCAGAACAGTCACCTCCCTGCTGGGCCTCTCTCGGGCCCCAGGGAAGGCACACCTGTGCCAAGGGTTAGTGAGGAACTAGTTAGGGAACTTCTGGAGGGACTGGACGTATTCAAGTCAGCCAGTCCAGATGATCTC